>NW_006921591.1:5368276-5375584 GCF_000298275.1 Orycteropus afer afer
AAAAAAAAAAAAAAGGTGTAAGCTAAGACCTTTTCAGTCATGTAGTGCCAGTTCAGAGAGTTCTTGGAGTTACTGGAAAGTAAAACCTCTTCTTAAGCCCTTGGAATCTTGTAGAACATTGTCTCTTTAGGTTGTCTCTATGTGCTGGTTACGTGTTGATTTGTTTTGTCTTGGTTTTACCGTTTAATATTTTGAAAAGCTGAAGCTGGTGTCTTTTATCTTAATATTGATTCAGGGTCTCTCTGCTGTTCTCTTTATGATGGTGGAATCACTGTGTGGAGTGTGGATATGTGCTTCCGTTTTTCGTACAGAGGGTTTAGAGTTTGAAGCATGAGGTTTTATGGTAATTGGCTGAATATGGTTTTTTCTATTGAATGAGTGAAGTTATTGGTGGAGAAGGTGGGAGCAGAAGCATGAAATCTTAGTGTTGCTAGGGTCAGTTTCTAGGTTTGAGCTGGGTATTATTGGTGACGTATTTATTTGCAAGACTGGCTCAACCTCAGGAAAAAATTCCTCTTGGTAGAGGGTCACAAAATTCCGCTAATTTCAGGCACACTCAAAGACCCTGACTCCGTGGCTCCACGGCACCAAAGCATGGCTCCAAGGCAAAATTCGGGGACTGGGCTCAGCTGCAGTTTCTTTGTTCTCTGTGCCCCTTCTGCCCATGGTGCTGACTCAATCCAGCCAGACTGCCAATGGCTGGCTCTGGAGTTTGTCTGTGATACCGCCCACCTGTAGCACCAAAGATGTGTGCAATTTCAGGTGTGTTGGACTCGGGGAAGTAACTGAGCAGGCTCTTCCTTATGACGTATTTATTTGCAAGACCATGGCTCAACCTCAGGAATGATTCGTATTACTAGAGGGTCACAAATTTCTGCCAATTTCATGCACACTCAAAGCCCCTGCCTCTGCAGCCCCACAGCACCAAAGCATGGCTCCAGGGCACAATTTGAGTGAGCATGCTCAGCTGCGGTTTTTCTGCTCTCCGTGCCCCGTCTGCCCGTGGTGGTGAAGCAATCCCGCCTGACCAGCAATGGTCCTCTGGAGTTTGTCTGTGATACCGCCCACCTGCGGCATCAAAGATGCATGCAATTTTAGCTGTGGTGGATTCTGGGGTGTACCTGCCAGTGACCTGCAGTCCCAATAACTGTGGCAAAGAAAAGCACGATGTCTCCCAGTTTGACCCAAACCCGCTCTGTAATCTGCTGGGAGGGCAGAGAGTTAGCCTTTCTGGTGCACCAGTGAGATCTCGACCCGAGTCTCAATAATGGTGTCCGTGTCCCACTGCACCCTCACCACCCAAATTACCAACAAAATCAGCCATTGGAGACAGGTCTTTGCCGCTGCCCACTGGAATATTGTATTCATCCCTAGTAAGCTGCTATAAGTGATCTCGTTCTTGGCTCGGGGATCTCAGGCTGCCGCCTCTGCCTGGCAGACAGTGACTGCCCCAGAAAGCTTTCCAATGGTCTCTCTCAGGTGCCTGTTTGTCTTCTGGCAGTAGCTCTTTCCTAAAAAATCTCCCTGTGCCTTTCCTCCAATTCTGCTCTTCTGTGTTTGGTATGGTCTGAATCAGTGAGCTGTTCAGAGTGCCAAAAATCTCAATTCAAACTGTTGTACCTAGTTCTTAAAGTTCTTAGAAGCCAGTGGGGAAAAACCTGGTGCTCACTAATGAGACTCCATTTTGAATCCCAGGGGATATTTTTAGTTCAAGGTTTAAAGATTATCTCAGGGCAATAGTTTCAGGGGTTCATCTGCTGCAAAATACATCTCTAAAGTGTTAAGAAGCAAAGACGTCACTTTGAGGACTAAGGAGTGCCTGATCCATCAAAACCAAAACTGATACCCACCCATTGCCATTGAGTCCATCCAAGTCACAGCAATCCTGTAGAACTGCTCCACAGGTTTCCAAGGCTGTAAATCTTTATTGAAGCAGACTGTCTCATCTTTCTTCCACTGAGCAGCTGGTGGGATTGAATTGCTAATTCCATTCTTTTTGTTTTAGAAAATATATTTGTTTTTCATTTATAACATGTTATTTATACCATGAGTGGGAATTAACTCAAGGGTAACAGATTTGTTGTTTCTTTCTTTGTTCTTTAAATGCACTTAGTAGTTCTATTTTAAAAGCTTAATAAATATGTTAAATATTGAAAGTTTTGTTTCTAATATAGTAAATTATGAAAGATGCAGCCTACCTAAAGAAAAGCTCTTTGAGCTGACAAGGAGCAAGGCTATGGTGGCTTCACGGCCACAGCCAGCTACCCAGAAGGAGTGAGTTGTTGGGCCTGTGGGCTCAGAACCATGGTCGCAGGGGACATAAGCTCAATTGGCATAACATATTAAACAAACATACTCTACATCCTACTTTGGTGAGTAACGACTGGGATCTTAAAAGCTTGCAAGCTGCCATGTAGATGTAACCATGGGTCTCTTCTCATCCAGAGCAAAGGCACATGGAATCAATTAATCCAAGGGACTGGTAGCCCATGTAATCTTCAGCCTATATGACTATGAAACCAGAACTAGATACTGCCCAACTACCACTGTCAACTACTCTGAGGGGGATTGGTGCAGGATCCTGGATAGAGTGGAGAACAATGTGGAACAAAACTCAAAACCACACACACACACACACACACACACACACAAAAGACCACACTTGCTGGTCTGATAGAGCCAGGTGAGACTCCTGAGACAATGGCCCCTAGACACCCTTCAGGTTTGGAATTGAACTCACTCCTGTGGCTTCCAGCCAAATAATAGACAGGATATGGGGTGAACATTTATATCAGGTAGATACACTATTTGAAGCAATCAATCATGGGAGAACAGAAGTACAGCATATGCACAGGGAGACAGCTGGGGAGGGGTAGTGCATGTGAGGGAAGGACAAAGGGAAGAGGTAAATACAGGGAGGAAGTGGGAAGAGACTTGTCACTCTGTAGGGAATTGCAGTCAATGTCATGAGACAAAATGTATATGAACCACTGTATGGAAAATGAATGCTCTGTAAAATTCCACCCATATCACAATAAAAATTTAAGAAAAAATAAAAGCTCTTTGGTGTTGTTAAATTAAGAATATAAAGGTCCTGAGACTGAATTGTTGAGGACTGCTACCCTAGAGAAACAACATAAATATCACCTGGAAATATTGGGGGTGGGGAAGAGCTTCTCCTCTCTGTCCCAAAGATATGGCCCCCACCTACCCAACACACCTATTCTAGGAATTTCCTCCATCAATTCTTAGGCTAACTCAACTTACAAAGGAGACAGGTTACAGCACAGGAGAGTGGATGCAGATTTCTCCCACAGAAATAGGCACTTCCTTTTTCCTATAATAGCAGGGGACAAAAAAAAAAAAAAAAAGGCACTTCCTAAAGCTTTTTGTATAGATATATATTAAAGGAAGGAGATGAAACAGGAACTTAAAACTCCCCTGGATCATAGAAGAGATCAAAAAATCAACATCAGGGTTTAGCTTCTGCACAACTTCTCTCGATGATTCTGGCTGGGACTGATTTGTTCATTTTGTTTACATATGGATACATCCCTAATATCTAGAATAGTGCCAGGCATACAGCATAAGACTAAGTAGTAGGTTATTTTTAGTGATGATGAATGAGTAAAGTACCAAAATGCAGGGGGGAAGGGAGAAAAAGGAATGGTGAATGGAATAGGGTGAGATGAATCACAAAAGTTTTCTTAGGAAAGGCAGCAACGCAAACAGACTTATGTGCATCAATATTCATTGTGGCAGAATTCACAGTAGTGAAAATGTGGCAACAACCTAAATGCCCATTAATTTAATTTTAAGTGTCCAGAAGCTGTCAAACTTATGGTAGTTAATACACAATTTCTAAAATATTAAATTTTAATTTGAAAGTTCAAATATAATCATTGGCAACAAATATAGTTCATTATATTCATGGAAATGACAGATTTACTCCACTCATTTTTAGGAAAATATGTGCTAGATACCCAAGTTTGAATAACCAGTTTGTCAGTTGTTCTTTCCGGAAAAAATGGTGTTCTATGAAAAAAAGTGACTAGTTTAGTTTGCAGCTTGAACAGTCACATGTGCTTTTTCCTTGAGAAACTATTGTACTTCAATATGTAGCAGAAGGGCTTTTTTGTATACTTCTTATTTCATTGCATGGAATATTAAAAAGATATGTTCTCAAGTTGTGATTGTGTAAAATTAATAATTCTTACTGCTTTATCATGGACATTATTAAGTGAAAATGGCTTTTTAACATTTTTTATTTAATGAACAGTAAGATAGTGAAGGACAGAAAGATTATTATTCCAGTGTCACTGCCTGGGTTTGTGCAAAGATATCAACAATTTTATCTACTATTGCTTTAGGACCATCAGTGCAAATGTCAACAAAGTAAAATGACAAATAACATTTTAGCATGACAGTGAAAACATTTTGACTTTGAACCCCTAAAAGTATCTTGGTGATTCCCTGAGGTCTGTGGACCACACTTTGAGAACCACTGTTCTTGAAAAACAAATTAATCAGTGTCAATGGAGTAGAACATTTATTTTTCTTTTTTCTTTATTTGTGGGTGTAGTCCTATTCACCTCCCCATATGTATTCAGCTTACATGTCTATGTATCCACTCACAGGTTATTATTCTCACTGTTATTGTAGGCTTATATGTGTAATAATATTTATTTCTGTTGTTTTTAACTCCTTTGCTCCTCCCAGAGACTTCTATTGTCTTAATTATTTTGTGCTGACATCCTCCTTATTGCATATTGCCTTCTCCTTCACCCAAGTTAATAAGTATCTACCCTTTAGTTAGTGATTTACCCTCTCTTCCCCTCCCATCCCTGGGAATCATCAAAAGATGATTCTTAACTTTTTACAGTAGTGGGCTCATATATTTATCCCTTTGTGATTGACTAATTTCACTCAGCATACTGTCTTTCAGGTTAATCCATGTTATGAGGTGTTATACAGATTCACCATTTTACTTTAATGTTGCATAGTATTTCATTGTGTGTATATACCATAGTTACTTTATCCATTCATTCATTGATAGGCATTTAAATAGTTTCCATCTTTATGCTATTGTGAATAATCCTGCTATGAACATGGGTGTGTATATGTCTATTTGTGTCGCAGCTCTTATTTTCAGTGGGAGATAGATCTAGTAATGGGATTGTTGGATTATATAGTATTTCTTTTTCTTTTTTTATTGTGATTTGAGTGGAAGTTTATAGAAGAAATTTATATTCTGTTCAACGGTTCATACACATTTTGTTTCAAGATATTGATTGCAATCCCCAGAATGTAGCAGCTCTTTTCTCACTTCCTCCCTGTGGTTACTTACTCCTTGTGTCCTTCTTTACTATGCTTTCCCATCCTTTAAGCTTTCTACCTGTGCAAATGCTGCCCTTTTAACCTCCATGGTTGATTGTTCTAAGGAGTCTACCTACCTCATGTAATTCTTCACCTTGTAGGCTGGTCTATTGTTTGGCTGGAAGTTAAGCCATGGAAATGAGTTCAATTCCAGGCCTGAAGTGTGACTAGGGGCCACAATATCTATAAGACCAGTAAGCCAGGTCTTTATTTATTTATTTATTTTATGATTTTGAGTTTTGTTCCACTACAGAAGTAGATTGCCCAACCTTCCTTCTGAGGAGTGGCTGGTGGGTTTGAACCACCAGCCTTCTGATTAGCAGTCAAATGCCTTAGGCACTACACTACCAGAGCTCCCAGGCATTCTTATAGCACATACAAATATGTATGTAGAAATATGGTCTGTCAAACCTATATATGATTGTGGGTATATTCCCTTTCACCTATTCATACCTGATCATATTGCCTGTCTACCTATATATCCACCTGTAGATTAATATTTGTTATTACTGATAATGGAGTATTGTTTATGTCAAAGTATTTAGCTTTTTCACCTATACCTCTTTTGCACCTCTCATGTCTTCCTGTTTCTTTGTGTTATTGTGATTGTCACCTGCTTTTGGCATATTGTCTTTCCCTTCACACTGGAGTGAGATGATATCTCATTGTTGCTTTGATTTGTATTTCTCCAATGGCTAATGATTGCAAGCATTTTCTCAGGTTCATATAGTATTTCTATTTCCAACTTTTAAAGGCAATACCATATTGTTTTCCACAGGAGTTGCATCATTTTATAATCTCACCAGAAACGTATGAATGTTCTGGTCTCTCCACATCCTCACCAGCATTTATTGTTTTCTGTTTTTATGAACTTTGCTATTAATACTGGGGTTAGATGATATCTTACCATTAACAGCCTGTGATATGCAGATGACACAACCTTCCTTGTTGACAGTGAGAAGAGCTGAAGCACTTACTGATGGAGATCAATGTCTACAACATTCAGTATAGATTACACCTAAACATAAAGAAAATAAAACTCCTCACAACTGGACCAATAACCAACATCATGATAAATGGAGAAAAGATTGAAGTTGTCAAGGATTTTTTTTACTTAGATCCACAATAAACTCCCTTTGAAGTAGAAGTCAAGAAATCAAGTGACATATTACACTGGGCAAATCTACTGCAAAAGGCCTCTTTAAAGAGTTAAAGAGTAAAGATATAACTTTGAAGACTAAGGTGTGATGACCCCAGCCATGGTATCACAATAGCCTCATATACATGTGACAGCTGGACAATAAGTAAGGAAGATCACAGAAGAAGTGATGTATTTGAATTGTTGTATTGGTGAGTAATATTGAATATACTATGGCTTGCCAGAAGAATGAACAAATCTATCTCGGAAGTACAACCGGAATGCTCCTTAAAAGGGAGAATGACCAGACTTTATCTCTTGTACTTTGGTCATATGATCAGAAGGGACCAGTCCCTGAAGAAGGATATCATGCTTGGTAAAGTGGAGGGTCAGTAAAAAAGGGGAAGGCCCTCAACAAGATGGGCTAACACAGTGGCTGCAACTATGGGTTCAAGCAAAGATTATCAGAATGGTGTTGGACCAGGCAGTGTTTTGTTCTATTGTACATAGGGTTGCTGTGAGTTGGAACCAACTCAACAGCACCTACAACAACAACAATGGCTAATGATCAGAGTATTTTTTCATGTGTTTGTTGACTGTGGAGTAAAAATGTTTTTAACTGAATCTACAAACCTAGTCACCCTGTCTAACAAATACACTCTGAGTTCTCAACACCTGACTCAGTAAGAATTTAGAACACATGCTTGATTTATAAGTCGAGGATGGCTTATATATGTTAATAGCTTGTGCAGTGCACCTGTCTCCTAATTGATATGATGCTTAGTTTCTTGAAA
>NW_006921591.1:5375751-5377591 GCF_000298275.1 Orycteropus afer afer
TTCTAGCACATCAATATTCCCAGTAAATATTCTTAGACAAAATAAATATGCTAAGAAAATTATTTCCAAAGCAAAAAATAACAAAAATGACTGATGATGCACTATGAAGCCACTGAGGGCATTAACCTATGACTATTTGTTAATTCTATTATCCATTTTTTCACCATAAAATTCTTGTAAACTAAGTTTTCTCATACTCAGTGATGGCCCAGATGTAGTACAGTCTTTAATCTTGGCTATATTATCTCACAGTACACGTGCCCTGCCCATATTTAATGAACATCTGCTAGATGTTGCTGAAAGTGGCTGCTGACTCTTTTCATTGGGAAGTTAGAGATTGCAGATGTGATGATAATACTTAAGTAGAGTTTATAATGTAATTGACAGCTGGAGTAACATCATTTACAGGCAAACCAATGAATATGCAGGTTGTCAGATCACACTTACCCAGGTGCAAAGAAGAGGAAACTGAAAACACAAAAGCTTTATTGAGTTTTGTTTTTTTTCTGTTGTGGTTAAGAAAAATATTTGATTTAAATTTCATAAAAACAGATCTTATAAGGTTTATATTCTTATAGAACTTGGAAAAATATTAGTGCTGAATACCTATTTTATTACTATCATAAGAAAAGCATATTATAATAATGCCTCACTCACTGATATACATTTTCCTATGCCAAATTGCTATGTGTCCTTTATGGTTATTACCAATTTTTTTTTTTTTTTGTAATTTCATCCATATTAATGGAGTGTAACTTTTTCTATAATTGTTCATTTTCAAAATACAACTACTTCTCACTTATGTACTATCTCATTATCTTACATTTCACATTTATGACAATAGTAAAGTATCTAATACCTGACTATCTTGCACAGTAATGATGTACATCTGGCAGGAATGAGTGCTGAGGTGTGAGGTAAGAATAACACCAGCTATTATGGTTAAGATTATGTGTCAACTTGTCTGGACCTTGCTTCTCAGTGGTTTGGCAGTTATAGTTATGCTCCATTTTGTGATCTGATGTGGTCATCTTCCATCTTCACATAATGCTGATTTTCACATAATGATTGGGTTTTTGGAAAGTAATCATGTGGATAAGTGAGGGGTGGGTGTAGTAATTTAATACATAACAATTCAGTTTGGAATTTTCAGGACACAGTTTATTATATATCTATATCTATATATATATCCAAAAAAAAAAACCCAAAAAACCAAACTAATTTCCATTGAGTTGATTGCAACTCATAGCAACACTATAGAACAGAGGAAGACTGCCCCATAAGGTTTCCAAGACTGTAAATCTTTATGGAAGCATACTGACACATCTTCTGCAGATTATCTGGTGGGTTTAAATCACTGAACTTTCATTAGGAGTCCAGCACTTAACCACAGTGTCATCAGGACTTTGCGTGTGTGTGTGTATGTGTTTACATATATATACAAATTAATTAATAAATATATGTTGTTGTTGTTATGTGCCATCAAGTCAGACCCGACTCATAGTGACCTCCCCTTGGGTTTTCGAGGCAGTATCACTACAGAAGTAAATTGCCCCATCTTCCTTCCGAGGAGTGGCTGGTGGATTTGAACCATCAGTCTTCTGGTTAGCATCAAGTGCCTTAAGCACTATGCTACAAGAGCTCCTAATAAATATATATTGTTGTTATTTGCCGTCGAGTCGGTCCCGACTCATAGCAACCCCTCCTTGGGTTTCCGAGGCAGTATCACTACGGAAGTAGGATTGTCCAACCTTCCTTCCGAGGAGTGGCTGGTGGGTTTGAACCGCCAGCCTTCTGGTTAGCAGTCAAGTGCCTTAGGCACTATGCTACCAGAGCTCCC
>NW_006921591.1:5377691-5380974 GCF_000298275.1 Orycteropus afer afer
ATTGTTGTTGTTGTTGTTATGTGCCGTCGAGTCAGCCCTGACTCATAGCGACCCCTCCTTGGGTTTCCGAGGCAGTATCACTACGGAAGTAGATTTCCCAACCTTCCTTCCGAGGAGTGGCTAGTGGGTTTGAACCGCCAGCCTTCTGGTTAGCAGGCAAGTGCCTTAGCCTCTATGCTACCAGAGCTCCCATATAATATAATATGTATGTGTATACACATATATACACACACATACATATTTATAATGTGTATTTTGGAAGAGCACATACAAAGACTTACACATTAATGTAGGAGAAGAGTTGCCCATGTAAGGGTGGTGAGAGGAATGGGAGGGAATAAGTACATTAAAAAAAAAAAAAAAAAGAAAAAAGCATATGCAATATACAATAATGAGGAGGTCAGTACAAAATGATCAAGGAAATGAAGATGCTGAGAGGAGGACAAGAGTTAAAGGCAATAGAGGTAATTACTAATTCATATACAATCCTGTAATAACAGCAATAACAATAATCAATAATGAGTGAGTACATAGATAGATATACAAGCTGTGGGAAGGAGAATGGGACTGTATCCACAAATATGTATGTGTTTGACTGAGGGTATTTCTACATATGTATTTACATATAGTGCAGATGTCCATGAATATGGTAGAGCACATAGGGGGTAAAGTTATGAAAACTTCTTAGCCATAATCCAAAGCCCTCAGGGAGTGGGTAGCTGGGCCTGGGGACTTAGCACCATACTCTTAGGAGACATTAAGGTCAATTGGTACAATATAATCCAAAAAGACAATGTTCAACATCCAACTTTGGTGAGTAGTGACTGGGATCTTAAAAGCTTGTGAATGGCCACATAAGGTGCAACTATTTATTTCTTCCCATCCAGTTCAAGGAAGAGTGAAGAAAATAAAAGACACATGGTAAGAATTAATCCAAAGGACTACTGGACCATGCTAACTTCAGCCTCCACAACCCTGATACAAGAAGAACTATATGGTACTACTAACAAATGCTCTGAAAGGGATAACATTAAAAAGTCCTGGATAGGATGGGAGAAAAATGTGGGACAAAATTACAAAAAATACCAGGCTTAGTGGTCAAATAGAGATTGGTGGAACTCCCAGGATGATGGATGGCCCTTGGTCACTCGTTGGACCTGGAACTGAAATCATTCCCGTAGTTGAATTTTCAGTCAAACAATAGGCCTACAGAGTGAACCATGGGTCTAGGAAGAACAATCAATCATTTGAAATCAAAAGGGCAGTATCTGCCCAAGAACAAAATTCAAAAGGCAGGAAGGGTTAGCAGAGAAGGAAGAATGGAAATGAGAAACACAGGGAGGATGTGGGAGGAGTGATGTTACATTGAGGGGATAGCAATCAATAACATTAAACAAAATATGTGTAAATTGTTAAATAGAAGACTGATTTCTTGATTGAAAAAAAGAAAAAAAAAAAAAAACAAGGAGACAGCTTGCGTAGACTATTGATAATAATATGCCAGGAACTGAGGATTGTGGTTAACTCATTAACTATGGTTAATGCTCTGCATCTGAACTGAAAATAAATAAGTAATGTCATGAATACTTAGATACAATACTTGTGAAGATATAGGATTTCAGTCATCTATAACTGGGCTCATATAATCTAACTGACTCTGACAATGGTGAAATATACAGAAAATACTGAAGATCCAATTTCCTCTTGTGTTATGTTATTTTGTAAATTTTCAAATATTGTCAAAAGAAAAGTACAATGAACACCTATATACTCATTAGAAGTCCCTGGGTGGTGCAAATGGTTAAGTACTCAATGACTAGCCAAAAGTTTGGTGATTCCAACATACTCAGAAGCACCTCGAAGGATGGGCTTAGTGATTTGCTTCCAAAAGGGCACAGTTTGGAAAATAATATGGAACAGTTCTACTGTGCACACATAGGTCACCATGAGTCAGACTCAGTTTGACAACTATCAATGTTACAGTCACTACCACTGAGTTTGAATAAGAATTAGCATCTTATCCACTTTTTTTTTCTTCTTTTTATTGTGATTTGGGTGAAAATTCACAGAGCAAATACACTTTCCTTACAACAGGTGACATACACTTTGTCTCGTGCCATTGACCACAATTTACCACAATGCAACATCTCCCCTCCCACTTCCTCCCGATAGCTACCTCTTCCCTGTGTCCATTACTCCAAGCACTCCTTCCTCCTGAGCTGTCTTCCTGTGCATAAGCAGCCCTTCTTTCTCTCATGCTTGTTCTCTCCAAGGAGCCTATCTACCTCAGGTAAATGTTCAACTCATATGCCTGTCTATTATTTGGCTGGAAGCCACAGGTGTGTGTTCAATTCCAGACCTGAAGGGCAGCTAGGGGCCATAGTCTCAGTGCTTCCACCAGGCTCTCTCAGGCCAGCAAATCTGTTCCCTGCTTTTTTTTTCCAAATGATTTTGAGTTTTGTTCCATATTGCTTTCACTGTCTATCCAGGATCTCCTACAAAGATCTTCCTCCAAGTGGTTGACAGTAGTAGCTGGGCACCACCTAGTTCTGGTCTCACAGTTGTATACGCTGCAGATCGGATGGTGTACTAATTTCTAGGACTAATTGTTTCCATGAATTTTTGGTTTTCTTCATTCTTCTTGGCTCTGGACAAGGAAAGACCCATCATTGCATCTAGATGGCAGCTCGAAAGCTTTTAAGATCCCAGTCACTACTTGTCACAGTAGGAAGTGGAACAATGTTTTGTGTAGTATGTTATGCCAATTGAGTTTGATGTTCTCTGTGACTATGGTACTGAGCCCACAGGTTCAACTACTCGGTCCCTCTGGGTAGCTGGCTGTAACCAAGCAGTGACCACAACCTTACCTCTTGTCAGCCCCATTATACACCTGGGACTTCAGATCATATACATAAAGTTATTGGACCACTGTCTGCCAACCCTATACATGTTCTTGGGTGCACTCTCCACTTCACATACATACCTAATATTTCAGCCTGTCCACTCATCTATCCACCCATATACCTGTGTTTGCCTTCACTGACCACACCATACTATATGCACAATAGGGTTCATCTTTGTTGTCTGCACTTCCCACATACTTCTCTATGTCTTTCTCTTCCTCAATGCCACTATATTGATCACTCACATTTGATACATTGCCTTTCTCTTTACCCAAATCAATACTTATCTCTACCTATCTAACAGTGTTTCCTCACCTCCCCTTCCACCCCTGGTAACCAACAAAGGTAACCAACAAAGAAAATGACCTTCCATAGATAAA
>NW_006921591.1:5390191-5400003 GCF_000298275.1 Orycteropus afer afer
GCTTCATCCTCAGCGATGTGTTCTGTGTCTGTATCCTGCTCCCTTGTTTCTACCACTTTATCCTCCTTCTTTGTGTGGACTGTGATGATTTGTTATCTCTCAGGCATTGTGGTATTTTATTAAGAGCTCTGTTAATTGTTTGTGAAGAGAAGCCAAGGTGATTCAGGCTCTTCTTGGTGGTTTTTTTGTTGGCCCATTGGTGGAGAAGGAGGTGCTGGCTCTTGCTCAGTAAGTGAAATTGCAGGAGGCGTGGGTGTACTTGTATCTTCTGGGGAATGTTGCTGCCTCCCACTCAGTTAGACAAAAAGTACAATTGAATAACCATCAAAAAAACTAAAAGCACATGGACAAAAACATACCATGAAATCACACAGGAACAGTAACCCAAAAAAAGAAAAAGGGAAGAAAAGGAGAAGAAATCAGGTGAACCTGCAATATCTGGTGATAGGTCACTAAGAGAATAAAGGTAGAGAAGGAGAATAATGAAGAAAGAAAAACAAAACAACAACAACAAAAAAACCCCAACAAGTTACTGGGTTAACCATGAGAGAAAAAAAAGGGGTGGGGAGAGAAAAGAAGAAAAAAAAAGGTGTAAACTAGGACCTTTTCATTCATGCAGTGCAAGTCCGGAGAGTTCTTGGGGTTACTTGAAAGCAGAACCTCTTCTTAAGCCCCTGGAATCTGGTAGAACGCTGTCTCTTTAGGTTGTCTGTAGCTGCTGGTTACATGTTGATCTGTTTTGTCTTGTTTTTATGCTTCAATATTTTGAAAAGTAAAGCTGGTGTATTTTATTTTTTTTATTGATTCAGGTGTGTTGGGTCGCTCTGCTGTTTTATTTGTGATGGTGGAATCACTGTGTGGAGTGTGGAAATGTGTTTCTGTTTGTCATAGAGAGGGTTTAGAGTTTGAAGTGTGAGGTTTTATGATAATTGGCTGAATATGGTTTCTTCTATTAAATGAGTAAAGTATTGGCGGAGAAGGTGGGAGCAGAAGAAGGAAAGCCTGGTGTTGTTACAGTTGGTTTCTAGGGCTTTCAGCAGGCTGTTATTGATGACGTATTTATTTACAAGACCGCGGCTCAACCTCAGGACAGATTTCTATTGTTAGGGCATTGCAACTTTCCTCCAGTTCCAGGCACACTCAAAGACCCCACTTCCACAGCCCCACAGAGCCATAGAATGGCTCCAAGGAAAAATACCTGGGACCACACTCAGCAGCTGTTTCTTCACTCTCCCTGGCCTGTCTGCCCGTGGCACTGATGCAATCCCACCAGACCACTAATGGCTGGCTCTGGAGTTTGTCTGTGATACTTCCCACCTGTGGCGTGGAAGATGCACACAATTTCAGCTGTGTTGGAGTCAGGGGAGTACCTGCTAGTTACCTGTGGTCCCGATGTCTGTGACAAAGATAAGCATGATGTCTCCCAGTCTGACCCAAGCCCACTCTGTGATCCGCTGGGAGGGGAGGGACTCTCACCTTCCTGGAGCAAGAGTGAGTCTTTGCTTGAATCTCAGTGGTGGTGCCTGTGCCCAACTGCACCCTGATGACCCAAATTACTGACAAAATCAGCTGCTGGAGGCAGATCCCTGCCACTGCCTGCTGGAATATTGGAGTGGTCACTGGTATGCTGCTATAAGGTGTCTTCCTTGTTGGCTCAGGGATCTCAGGTGGCCACCCTCCCCCAACAGTCAGTGACTGCCCCAGGGAAGTTTCCAATGGCCTCTCTCGGGTGTCCATCCATCCTCCATCAGGTAGCTCTTTCTTAAATAATGTCCCTGTGCCTTTCCTCTAATTCTGCTCTTCTGTGTTTGGTGAACTCTGATTCTGTGAGCTGTTCAGAGTACCAAAATTCCCAATTCAAACTGTTGTACCTAGTTTTTCAAGCCCGTAGATGCCAGAGGGAATAGTATGCTGCTCACTGGTGAGACTCCATTTTGAAATCTCTTATCACACTTGTTGCATTTTTCTTTTTTCCACCTATATTTTAATGAAATTCCCCACTTTATCATTTCACTCTTAAATCCCTCAGTGTGCACTTTAAAAATTAATATTTGCCTTTCTCAGTGTGTGTAGTTAACATCATTTTCATGCAGATTCTATGAGTGCCTTTCAATGATTCTTGCTCTAGAATCTTCTTGTGATGCTGATGTTTTCAAAGCATGTTATTACTTAAAAGTAAAAGACATACCCACACTTGAAAAACAAATGTGTTCGGTGCCATCTCAGAATATCTGAACAGGTCAGCAACACTTTGGCTTGATTAGGAAGATGGGGGCCAAGGGTCGCCTTGCATCACACACTAAGGAGGGACATGGGATATATATTTTCTCACAACACGGTGTACATGTTCTTCTACTTCTCTTTTATTTCTTTATTAAATTTAAAGCAGCTGGAATCTCAACATGTCCAAGTAGTAAAATGAGGAGTTTTCCATTGAGAGATGTCATCCTTCCTTGATTTTCTTCTTGAACTCTGAGTTGGCTTGGGTTCATGGTTGGGTTCATTCCAAGTGGCATGTCCATCTGTCTCCCACTCTCATGTGGAGAGACACTAGTGTTTGAGCCTCCTGATATTCCTTGCTGCATACTTGTGTGTGGGGAGAGAGCCTCTATAGTTTAGTTAGCAGAGATAATCTGCTGCTGTGGCTGTTCCTCAGGGCAGGGATGGAAAAACTCTAAACCAAACTCACTGCCATCAAGTCAATTCTGACTCATAGCAACCCCCTTTAGGTTTCCAAGGAGGTTATTCTTTAAGGAAGTAGACTTCCCAGTCTTCCTTCTGCAGAGTGGATGGTGGATTTGAACTGTCAAGTTTCTGGTAGCAGTCAAATGCCTTAGGCACTATGCCACCAGAGCAGGGATGGAGTAAGAATGATATTGCTCCATACAGAAGAGCCAATTGGGATCAGGGATACTCCTTCATTTTATACTCATGTTCCTATAAGTTCTTTGTTTTGAAACCAACTCTAGAGATCCAAACCCTTTCTCTTTGACTGAATAGAGTCTTTTGATAGTTGCCATTGAATCAGCTCTGACTCATGGTAAACTTTTGTATAACAGAAGGAAGTGTCGCCTGGTTCTACTTCATCTTTATGACTATTAGTATGCTTGAGTCCATTGTTTTAATTACTGTGACAATCATCTCTTTGAGAATTTCTCTTGTTTTTGATGACCCTTTACTTTAGCAAGGAGCTCTGGTGGTGTAGTGCCTAAGACATTTGACTGCTAACAAGAAGGCTAGTGGTTCAAACCACCAGCCACTCCTTGGAAGGAAGGTTGGGCAATCTACTTCTGTAGTGATACTGCCTTAGAAACCCAAGAAGGGGTTTCTATGAATCGGATCTGACTCGATGTCAGTACGTTGTGTTTGTTGCATTTACTTTACCAATGATGATGTCCTTTTATAGAGATTGATCTTTCCTGATGATGTGTCTAAAGTAAGCAAGCTGAAGTCTTATCATCTTTCCTTGTAAGGAGCATTCTGGTTTATTTCTTCCAAAACTGATTTGTTCATTCTTCATGCACTCCACAGGTAAATTACCTGGTATGGCTTTTCTAGCCAAAATTCTTTGTAAACTCGGTGGTGGAATGAGCCACTGAGGAGCTCCTGATTGTAAATGGTATGCACCTGGGGTAGTTCTGTTGGGCATGGCACAAAACAATGTTCTGGGAAGTTCACTCTCTCTCAGGTGCTTAGAATTCTGATGTTATGATTTGTTAGTTTGACCACTCTGCCAGGCTCAAAAGGAGGCTTCCTAGAGGAAGATGTCCCTCTGACTGTTGGCTGAGGAGGACATGCTGCTGAAAGAAATGCTCTCCTGAGAGACACGTACCCCTGAGAGACACGTACTGCTGGGAAAGAAATGAAAGAGACATGCATTACTGAGAGAGACACCGAGAGACACACACTGCTCAGAGAGAGAGTGTGAGAGACTGTTGGCTGAGAGATAGGAGGCTGAGAGAGACTGAGTGTTTTTCCTGAACTTGAATTGTAGTCTGGTGCTTCCCTCATAAACCCCATAAACTGTGAGTTTTGTGTGGCCACTGCAGTGAATTATCAAACCCAGCAGAAAGATGGTGAGTGCTGCGGGAGGAATGGTTGGTGTCAGGCTTGGTGAAAGGACTGAAGGGAGGTAGCATTTCTGGCCTCACAGGAATAGGCCTTGGGCTACTGATGGTGATTCTGTCTTCCTCTTGTGTGGTTGGAGGAGTTCAGGAGATGTGGCCTACATGCCCCTTTGCAGGTTTATTTCTTCCAAGACTGATTTGTTCATTCTTCATGCAGTCCACAGTATATTCAGCATTTTGCCAACACCACTGTTCAAATGTATCAATTCTCCTATATTCTTTTCCCATTGCCCAGCTTTTGCATGCATATGAGGCAATTGAAAAAAATGTGCCTTGGGTCTGGTGCAGACCCTGAATTGCTCATATACAAGTTCAAGTTGAAGCTGAAGAAAATAAAAACAAATCCAGAAGAGCCAAAGACAGCATTTGAATGCATACTTCTTGAACTTAGAAACCATCTCAATAATAGATTTGATGCTCTGAACACTAAATGACCTAAGAAAAGTTGTGAGACTATATCAAAGATGTCATACATGAAGAAAGATAGGAAAGAAGGAAAAGACCAATGTGGATGTCAGAAGTGACTCTGAAACTTGCTCATAAGCACAGAGCAGCTAAAGCAAACAGAAGAAATGATGAAGTAAAACAGCCAAACAGAAGATTCCAAAGATTTTCTGTAGAAGACAAGGTAAAGACCTGGAGTTAGAAAACCAAAAGGGAAGAACGTGATCAGCATTTCTCAAGATGATAGAACTTAAAATAAAATTCAAGTCTTGAGTTGCATTACTGAAAGAATCCAGTACATACTTCCCTTTATTTGGAAATAATTTCATGTGTCTAGAGTCTCACCATTGCCTTTTCTTGTGGGTAAGGTTGATGAGAGAGGATGTACTTCAAGTTGTCTTAACTCCCTGTCTTAGAATGGTGGGGCTAAGATGTGAGCTCTTTCTCTTTAAAAGATCTACACTGTATGTTGAAATTAACCCTGTTTCCATAGTGAACATGCTTGTATAGCTTGATTAAGTCACACAATAATTTGTTGAACGCTAATCTACTTCTATAGAGATACTACCTCAGAAACCCAAAGAGGGGTTGCTATGAGTTGGAACCAACTCCACAGCAGTGAGTTTTTTTTTTTTTTTAACCCCAGGAAGCTGGCCATCTACTCATTCATCATTTGCTCCATTGCAGGGCAAATAAATTAGTTTCTTTACATTAAAATGGATATGAGAACACACAACAAAACACTAACAAATGAATAAAGTAATTCAGCACATTCCCAGAATACGTAACTTAACTGAAACTACACTAAGAGGTAGATATATTTCTTTTCAATAATGTCACATATATGAATTTGTGTCAACTACATAGTGTACTTTTCAAGAATTGATTGGAAGCATCTCTTATTTATTTTGAATCTCCCAGGGCAGCTAATGACCAAACCCTAATAAATCTTAGTAACTGAATACCTCCAGGGATGAGTTTGTCACCTCTGAAAGCCAAAGTAACTCTTAGACCACTCAGATACAATTTTATAATTTACAACAGATAGCTTACTCCAGTCCTGGAAAATTGACTGCTTAATCTCTATGCAGGGGGATTGCTAAGCAACTGCAAAGCAAGGGATTCTGAAAGTTTAGACCTTTGCCAACTTCTCCATGAGCTCCCTTTAAGTCCTATTACCTCCTAAGTTTACACCTTAGGACCCATTTCATTTCAGAATCCTAGATCTTAATCTCTACTTCCTTACAGGAAGTAGATGTTTTGCTACTTGTTCCTGAAGTTAACATATATAATCAAAATATATTAACAATTTTTGGCTTCCATTTTTCTAATCTTTTAAATGAAGATAGAATGTATAATTTATGTCATCTAGAGTTTCCCAAAACGTGGTATACATTAAGTTCTTGAGAGTAGAACAAAACAGCATTTCTCTACCTCTACTTTCACTAGAATTACTACAAATATGTTTTTAGCTGCCATTAAGTTATCTCTGATTCATGGTGACCCCTTGTACATCAGAATGAAACATTGCCCAGTCCTACCACTATCTTCACAATTGTCAGCATCATTGAGTCCATTGTTGAGCCATTGTGTATTCTGAGTGCTTTTCAAACTAGAGGGCTCATCTTCTAGTACTCTATCAATGTTGTTTTATATCTGTGAGGATTTTATTGACTAATTTTTGGTAGTAGATCACCAAGACTTTCTTACTAGTCTGTTGTATTCTGGAAGCTCTACTGAAACTTGCCGACCCTGGATGACCCTGCTATTTGAAACACTGTTGCAAAACTTCCAGCATCATAGAATATGTAAACCAGCACGGTGCAAAAAACTGATAGATGTGTGATGGACTTAAAATGTATTTCTCCTCAATTATTCCAGTGAGTTCAGGATATCCCCAGAGGGTATTGTCTCTGTGTTTAGAAAAGTGTTCTTTGTGGCCTTTTATCTTCTGCTACTTTCCTCTTTCATGTTCCAGATGCTGGACTTGTGGGTTTAGACTTGCAGCAGGGTTCCCTGAGGATCCTTCTGACCTTCGCAGGCCTGATGGACTCCATTGTGAGACCCGCTGTGCTCTGAACAAATCACAGTTGTCTCCAATGTGGGAACAAATTTGCATGTGGGGATCCTCTCTGTTCTGGTTCTTGACCTATAAGAAGCCATAAAATTGTGCACTTTCGTCTCAAAAGCATGGTGCATTCAAGTTGTTATTTAGCTGTGCAAGGTTGTCATATTTTCAGAAATACAATTCAATAACCATATAACTATGTGGAAGAACCTCCATTTTTCACTATCAAAGAGGACTAATCTTTGGTAGCATGTTCCATATCCGCTTTCTACTCCTCAGTTCTCTTGCATCCTACACTGCCTATAGCTTCTTATTCACCATTCACTTCTGTAATGAGTACCATCTACCTTTGTTTCCCATATTTCCCCTTCTTTTCTATCACTTATTTTGTAAATTAACATAAACTCTCCCACTAGGACTGGGTTTTTGCTTTAATTCATTATCCAGGTCCTGCCATGCTTGGTCCATTATCAAATCCTATAAGATAATTTTTCCTTCCAAGGACAAAAAGGGGAGAAAGAGGATTGATTTGGCAGTTATAGAACTCTCTTGGGTGGGCTGAAGAGGAGAATGTTTGTGGCCATGCTCATGTGAATAATTTTTAGCTTTTGACAAAGAGATTAATTCAGGGATAAGGTATTATGTTATAGACATTATGAATAAGAACCCTGGAATCAAAACATCCTGCCTTCAAAAACCATGTCGACCACATATGCAGGATCATGGGCAAGTTACTTAAGATATTTGTTTTATTTTTCCTTATCTGTAAAATGTACTTTGATGACATTGAATGAAATGATTCATATGAAGTGCTCAATAAACGTTTATATTAGCTTTTATATTTTTGTTTACCAACTTCTCTTTCCAGATTCTGTCAATTCTTGTTCATTGATGTGGGACCAGGAGACACTCTGGTGAATATCAACCCTGCTGAGACTTTACCTTCCCTGTCCTTTTGACCTTGGCTGCCCTTCTATGTCTCCTGTGCTTCCTCTTTCTCTGGATGAGTTTTCACCAAGATCCTTTAGCCATGATCATGGCTGGGGGCTAGGTACTGCTGGACTTGTAGGAAATACAGAACTCCCCCCATCATTCTGAGACCTCCTGTTACAAGTGGTAAAAACAGTGGCCAGGGAGTAAGTACTTTTTCTGAGATTCTTGTTCTGGGTTAGGCAAGAGAATCAATAAAAGTAAGTTGGAGAAATCACTTTTCTTTGGGCCTCAGTCTCTCAACCTATAAAATGAATAGAAGGAAACAGATCATTTCTAAAATCTCCTATCTTTAAAATCTTATACAAATTATAAGGATTGTTGTTATGAGTGCTGCTCAATGTTCACTCCACTCACCTGAGGACTGTTATGTCTTCTCTTTAAAATAGCTCCTGTAGGTGAGCACACCCTTGGAGCTGGATATCAGTTCATCTGCACAGACTTGTTCCTCCCTCAGAAGTTCCTGTAGTCCCCAGCATATCATCAGAAAAATTGCTCCATGCATACATTTATGATTTATAAATCATGAGCCCAGTCATGATAACTGAAGACAACCCAGGAAGTTTTTATTAAGTGAGGAATAAAAAGTAATTTGGTGCAAAGTACTTTTTCTGCTCCAATATTTCTCAGCCTTTGTCAGCTCCACTGGGCAAATAATGGGCACTGACTCCAGCCTGCAGCCCACTGGCCTCACTGCCTTCGCTTTGTCATGGCTATTGAAGGCTGACCACTGGCGGTGCCTCATTGTGCCTCTTATTGTTAGTGTGCCAGGAGTGAATAATATACAAGTAGAATGTTCTTTCTCCTCCAAATAGTCACAAATTGCCTGCCACAGTATAATAATGTATGTGAGCTTTCCCATAATGGTCAGAAAAGGTTTGAATTTTGCAATCAATACTTTGTTAGCTTGTGGCATTTTCCTCTATTAGAACCTTTTTATTAGAGCATATCCTCATCCTCTAAAAAAGAATTCTCCACTTCTCCTTGCCTACCCAAAGCCCATCCTTGGCTCTCTCTGACAACTCCACTCTATGTAGATGACTCCAAACTTCTATTACTCTTTATCTCATACTATTTTACACTGGAATTATGCTTTCATTTGTAAGTATTTTTTTTTTTTTTTTCCCATAAGCTGGCCTGTCAACTTGTTAAGTAGGAAACATATCGTTTACTTCCTTGTAATGATTAGACAGTTGACAATCAGTAAATATTAGTACCAGTTGCTGTAGAATCAGTTCTGACTCAGGACAACCCCATGTGGTGTTAGAATAAAACTGTGTTTTATAAAGTTTTCAAAGGTTGATTATTCTGGGAAGCAGATTGCCAGACTTTCCTTCCAAAGTACCTCTGAGAGGACTAAAATCTCCAATCTCTAGATTAGAAGTCAAGCACATTAACTATTTGCAACCAGCAGTGCAAATGTAGAGAGTCAGCAAAGAGGAGAAAGAGCTTCAATGAGATGGATTGACACAGTGACTGTAATGATGGGCTCAAGTATAGCAAAGACTATGAAGATAAGGCAGAACCAGGCAGTGCTTCATGCTGTTATATGTAGGGTCACTATGAATCAGAGCTAACTTGATGTCACCTAACAACAACAACCACCACCAGCCAGAGACTCCATTCAATACATATCTCCTAGCTTATAGACAAATTTTTGCACCCATAGTTATGGTTGGGTGGACAGGAAACAAAGATGTGGGATTTGTCAGTTTTGTTGTATAACCAAGAATCTCAAAATCTCAGAGGTTTTCGACAGTGAATATGTTTCATTCTCACAGGTCTACTGGTTGGCTATGGTTTGCTCTAGGTTGGGTTTGGCTAGGCCAGGCTGAGCCCCCGACTTCTGGCTAGGTTCAGATCTGCTCTATGTATTTTCATTCTTGGGTCCAGTCTGAAGATGTAGAAACTATCTGGAGCTTGCTATTTATCCTCTAATATTCTATGGCTCAAAGCAAGCCACTTGTCAAAGCTGGTATCAATGAGGTCAGAACTTACTCCACCCACAGTTGAAGTTACATGGCACATGGAGTGGGTGTATAACCCTATTCTAGGGATGTAAAGTCAGCCAAAACCAGGCCAGGAGCTTATTGTGGAACAGACCATCAACTGCTCATATGCAAATTCCACTTGAAGTTAAAGACAATTAAAACAAGTCCACGAGAGCCAAAATATGATCTTGA
>NW_006921591.1:5401948-5424777 GCF_000298275.1 Orycteropus afer afer
GGATTGTGGGGCTGGTGCGGGATCGGGCAGTGTTTCGTTCTGCTGTGCATGGGGTCGCTATGAGTCGGAAACGACTCGACGGCACTTAACAACAACGACAACAACAACAGGGATGTAAAGAATTTGGAACAAAAATACAATCCACTACGTATGGCTAGATCATTGTTCTTTGAACTGGAAGAGACCCTAGAAGATATCTACTCTTGCCACCTGTCTCCTAGTAAATAGAACTTAAAACATGCTACTCCAAAAGTGGTCAAAGGATCTGTATCATTAACATCACTGGAGAGCCTGCCAGAAATGCAGAATCTCATACCCTATCTCAGATATGATAAATCAGAATCTCTATTTTATCAAAATCCTCAAGTGATTCAAACACACACAGAAATTTTAGTCTACAATAACATTTCCATAAGAAATTTCATGAAAGACTGCTAGGTATTATGTGAAGGAAACACACGTCTAAGATTAAATTACTTTGGGATATTTCAGGACTTCTCAGAGCTGTCCATGTACTAATATACACCATGAATCTCTGGGTGGAGGGATGGACATAGAATGTGGCATTCCCCTTACATAGTTGGCCAGGGAACCCTTTCTTCATAGATGAACTCATGGCATAGACTTGGGGAGATGATAATCGAAGCCATCCTAGATACATGGCTACTGATTCTCTTTTGCAAGTCTCTAAGAATAAAACTGAGCAGGCTCATCTTTAGCCTATTCCCAAGTGGTTCCAAGTCTCTCTTGTCTTTATTTATCAGGAGTGGAAAATTTGTAGACTAAGGATAAATATGACACTTAGATGTTATTTGGTTATCTCATACAATTGCATTGAGATGTAGCAGCAATTTTAGATAATTTGATATAATTATGTATTTGGAAGATCTGATATTTAAAAGAAGCTAAAGAATTACTGGTTTCCCATTTTTTTTTTCCTTTGTATGGAAATCTAAATAGTGAGCATTCACAATTAACTTACCTATGAGACTGTATGGTATATCCTGTGTAGCTACTCAACTGATACGAATCAAATTGACAGGTATATAGAAGGGCAGGCAGGAGGTGGAACATATGGGCAAACACTGGACTACTGGCCAAAAGTTTGGTGGTTCAAACCCATCCAGAAGACAGGCTTGGCAATCTGCTTCTGAAGGGTCATATTCCTGAAAATCCTATAGAGCTTACTTCTACTCTGACACACATGGGGTTGCCATCAGTCATATTAGGCAGCTATTATTTTTGTCTTGTTTTTTGTTTGTTTCTTTTTCTTTTTTTTTTTAGAAAAGGGTATTTTGGAGACTTATCATCCAGTTTTGAAACAGACCAAATGACTGGTTACCAAAGTGGGGACCTGTATTCCTAGATTACTGAGATGTAGTAGTGTCAGGGAACAATTGAATACATCTTCCTTAATTAAATATTATCTTAGAAATAAAGGTTTATTTGACTTAGCCATCATCAACCATACATGTATTTTGGATTTAAATTCACCAAACAAATTTCCTTATGGAAGCCTGGAAATTATTCCACATGGAACAAATAGCCTCCCACCTGAATTGGTTGCCTGGGAGTGCCAGTCAGCAGTTGTGCAACATTCAAAGTCAAACTGGATGGCACAGTAGGCAAGTGCATGCCCTTGGCCTCCTTAGCATTAGGTACTAACTAAGCTAACTGGCCAGAGAGAATGACTTCATTTCAAATAACAAATTAACGGTTTCCCATAACTCCATTAATGCATGGCTGTGATCCCATGAAATTGCATCTCTGACAAACTGGCTGCACTAAAATTTACTCTATGTAAAATGATTGTGCTAATTACTTTCTCTTTATGCTTTTATAATCGGCTGACTGGCAATAATATTTGCAATGTAGTCATGCACTAATGAGAAAAGCCATCCAATCTCATGCTGCAGGTCATTAGTAAATGGCTTCAGGGGTCAAAGGGTATTTCCCCCTTTGGTGTAGTTGGAGAGGCTGGTGTAGCAAATATCATTTCTTTTCTTTTTTTTTTTTTTTCTTTTTTTTGATGCCTCAGGGACCAACCAAATCTGGAGATTGATAGCAGAGAGTGTGTCAAGGCTAGGGGGCCTTTTATAAACACTTAGCTTTCCCTCCTTTAGAAATAGGCTTCAGAAATATTAAGAAATGAGCAGCTTCTCTTAGTTGTTCCCAATGTCTCATTCCATTCTTTTTCCACCTTCTGCCTCTCCCAACACACATACACATATGTGATCCCAACGGTTTCTTGCTATTTTAGGTCCCATTTACTTTATACTAATGCTTTTTAGGGAGCTCTGGTAGTGTAATGCCTAAGGCACTTGACTACTAACCAGAAGGCTGGTGGTTCAAACCCACCAGCCACTGCTCGCAAGGAAGGCTGGGCAATCTACTTCTGTAGTGATACCACCTCAGAAACCCAAGGAGGGGTCACTATGAGTTGGGTAGGCACATAACAACAACAAACAACAATACTTTTTAGTAGGAGTAGTATTGTTCCATATAGTATTTTAGAACTTTATCAGGATCTATTTTTGGATGTTAAAATAAAAATGAACTAGGGCCAGTGATGTTAGGGATCCTGAAATATGTGGAGGCAGTATTGTATAACTATAAATTGGCTGCCAGTATAGAGTTTTTCAAATGCCCCGTTTAATTCATATAGATAACAAACCTGGTTAGTATGCTCTGAACCTGAAACCTAACTTCATTATCCTGTACTTACAGACATGAAGTATTTTTTTGCATATTGAAAATAGCTACTGACATTTCCAGGAACGTAAGTGCTGTATAAATCACCAGGAGATTACATTTTGCCATGTTTTGAAATGTGAGTTCAACATTTTGGGAAACTCAAAACCCAATGGCAATGGCCTTTGAGGAATTTAAGTTGCCAACCTAGCACATTTGTATCAGTCAGCAGCTGGAGCTGTCACACTCCCAGTGACTCTGGGTATTGGTGCTGACTACTTCATCATGCCTTCTAGGCTAGTGCCTGAAAAGTGTCATTTTGAAATACAATATTATCTTACCAAAAATTATGTTTTAAATTTATTTTTTTCCTAAAGGTGTAGGAAACATATATAGGTAGGTCATAGTCTCATTAAATATTATTTCAGGATGGTAAGAGGGTGGCTAAAAATAGTTAATATTAAGAAAGGTGATGAACTTTATAAAGAGCTCTGGTGGCACATTGCCCAAAGCATTTGACTGCTAACCAGAAAGTTTGTGGTTCAATTCCACCAGTCACTTGTAGAAGGAAGATGGGGCAAACTACTTCCATAAAGATTTACTGCGTTGGAAACCCAATTGGAGTTGCTATTTGATGGACCTTGTAGGATTAAGAACCACTGCTATAAAGGAAGCACATGATAAATAACAATAATGGCCTTCTCTTGCCTTAGACCTTCTCACTTGGTTTATTCTAACAGCTGCCAGACTGGTCCTTTGGTTTCTAGTCTTGCTCTTTACAGTCCATCTCCAGCCAGCTTTTGAATGTTCTTTCTGAAATGAAAATCTGATGATGTCACCTCCTTACTTCCTGGCATATAATTTTCAGGTGTTCTTAACCCAAGGTTTTAACCAGGATAAATTTATAACATAACTGGATTCCTTCATAATCTTTGGTATTTTATTTCCCACAAGTGAAAACACTATTCTGAGAATTAGTCCACAGGCATCACTGGACTGCTGAAGGGATCCAGGTCTCCCAAAATTTAAGATTCTAGATCAAGTTCAAATTTTAGTATGGTATAAAACACCTTCAGTAATTTGGCCCCTGCCTACCTGCTTGATTTCATCTTTCACCACTCTTCCTGCTCCATTCATGTACATACATTTGTACCCACTTGAATTTTACTAAATTATACACCTTGAATATTATTTAGGCCTGAGTATACCATATTCTTGAGCATTGTACACATACAGTTGTAACTTTTAGAGTGCTCTTCTGATGGTACTCACCTGCTTCAGGTGCCACAATGCTTGGGGAAGTCTCTCTCATATTTCCTAGGAGACCAAGATGCATCTCTCTCCACCTCCTTTGCACCTCTTACCGATTTCAATCAGAACCATAACATAAAAGTTACAGAATCATCAGTTTGTGAGCTTGTTTCCCCCTAAACTCCCGAGGTTAGATTTCATGTTGCCTGACTTCTGTATCTTCTGTGCCTAGCACATGTGTTGTTGTTATGTGGCGTCAGACCCAACTCATAGCGACCTCTCCTTCAGTTTCTGAGGTGGTATCACTATGGAAGTAGATTTCCCAACCTTCCTTCGCAGGAGTGGCTGGTGGGTTTGAACTGCCAGCCTTCTGGTAAGCAGTCAAGTGCCTTAAGCACTATGCTGCCAGTACTCCTTTCCAAATCTTAGGGTCATGGATTTCTCTCTCCTGATATTCTAATATTTTACTTTTTTCCCTCCTCTTTTCTTACTTTTGGCTAAAACTGTTTTCCATTAGTCTTGGTGAATTTAAAGAAGGAATAGGCAAAGAAGTAGGAGACGATCCCATGAGATGACTAAGGTCACGTAAATTAAAAAAACAAATCAAATCCACTACTGTTGAATTGATTCTGACCCGTAGCAACCTTGTAGGACAGAGCAGAACTGCCCCATAGGGATTCCAATGCTATGTCTTTATGGAAGCAGAATGCTTCATCTTCCTCCGTGGTAGATTTGAACCACTGACATTTTGGTCAACAGCTGATTGCTTTAACCACTATACCCTCAGTGCTTCCTAAGACCCCAAATATTTAATAATGTTTCTAAACTTGTGGGGTCCCCTGGGAAGGGTGGCTTCTTAATGACAGTTAGGGAGGAGCTGGACTTCAGATCTGGATTGGTGTTAGATGAAACCAAGGCAGGGTGCAGTAATGCAGGAACTTAGAGGCTGAGAGAATCAAGGGGCAGTAATCCCCAGGAATTTGAAACTGATGGGAGCTCTGGTAGCATAGTGTCTACGGCACTTGACTGCAAGTCCACCAGCCACTCCTCGGAAGGAAGATGGGGCAATCTACTTCCGTAGTGATACTGCCTCGGAAACCCAAGGAGGGGTCACTATGAGTCGGGTCTGACTCGACGGCAAACAACAACAACAACAAAGGGAAGGATACTCTGTGCTTCCATAAAACTCTTTAAATTGAGGTTTGGGTCAGTCTTAACCAGATCTGAAAGAGGTAAGAGATCCAGCTGACATCTGAATTACACAGTAAAAGGTATATGAATAACACCCTCCTTCAAAATGCACTGTCAGAAATAAAGGATTGAAGCCCCTTTGACACTTGTCTTTGTGCTTTTCCCAAAGGTATTCACTGCTGATCTCTGAGAGAGAAACTAATCAAGAGGACTATTACCTCACTATGTAAGTCAGGGTTAGGTCAGTCTGCTCTTCTAATAAGAATGACAATAGTTCAGTAGCTTAAAAAAGAAGTTAATTTCTCTGTCATAGAAAAGTCCTGGTGAGTTGCCAGCTTGCAGGACAGCATTATTCCAGAAAGTTATTTCTAGAAAGAGTCCATAGATTTCTTTTTACCTGGTTCCTTTGACATCCCCAACTTCAGTGCTTCTTAAATTTCAATGTATAGATGGATCGCTTGCAGATCTTGTTAACTGCATTCCTGTTTCAGTTTGGGATGGAGCCCAAGAGTCTGCATTTCTGGTATGGTCCTAGGTGATGCGGACACCAGCAGTCCTTCAACCTACTGCTCTTGGGTAGAAAAGCCTGAGAGAGGTATCCTCTTTATGTGCCTGAGGTTGGATCTTACAGCCTATGTGACAGTGGCAGTGTGGAGTTGCAAAGTTTCAAGGGTGAGGCCTGAAAGTGGCATATCACACATCTGTTCATGTTACTGGTGAGAATTTATTATGTGGCGACACCTGATAGAAAAGAGCCCTGGGAATGCAGACCCAAGACAAGTAGGTACAGTCCCAGCTATATTCTGTGACTATGGGACAAGGGGAGAAGGAATATTGACAGAGAACCAGCAGATACTGTTGCATCATCCCTGCAGGATCCTTCTCTAGTAACCAGCTCTGGAAAATCATCACATGGAACAACCAACCTCCATTCTCTCAACCATGTTCTTACATTACAATTTTCCAGTTACTAATAATTGAAGAATAACGAAGACTGAGGAGTCCCTGGATGGCACAAATAGTTCAAGAGCTCTGCTGCTAACCAAAATGTTGGCAGTTCAAATCCACCCAGAGGCACCTTAGAAGAAAAATCTGCTTCAGAAAGATCATAGCCATTGAAAACCCTCGGAGCACAGTTCCACTATGACACACGTGGAATGGGAGTGAATTCCATGGCAACTGCTTTCACCAAGTTTGAAAACATACCTAAATTTTTGTATGTAAGTTCAACTTTTTCCTTCTAATAATCCCCTGCTCACTTGCTGATATGCCTCCTTTAACCAAAACAAACAAACAAAAAACACCAAACCCACCGCCATCCAGTCAATTCTGACTCAAAACAACACTATAGGGCAGAACAGAACTGACCCTTAGGGTTTCCAAGGCTGTAAATCTTTAGGTAAGCAGACTGCCTCATCTTACTTCCTTTGAGCAGCTGGTGGGACTGAACCACCAATCTTTTGGTTGGCAGCTGAATGTTTCAACCACAGCACCACCAAAGCTCCTTATGCCTCCTTTAGTAGAAGAAAAATGGTGGTGTTGGAGCTAGTGTGCCAGCAAAATGATATGTGAGCTTAACTTACTTACTTGTTTAACAAATATTTGTAAACTTAACTATTTAAAAATCATGACATGGTACTGGGGTTACTGAATAAGACAGTGTGATGGTTATGTTTGTATGTCAACTTGGCTAGGCCTGTTTGAGTGGCTGGGCAGCTGGATATAGTGTTCCCCATAATGAGACTGGTAATCAACTTCATGGTGGAATCTACTGGGAGCAGCTGAGGTATGTGGTCTGCTTCCTGTATATAAGGAGAAGCTTTGAGAATGGTCTCTAGCCTATGGCACGCTTGGACCCTACATGTAGCTGTGTCGTTGCTCAGTAGCCTGTTATGCTCTGCCGAACTTGGAACTTACAGTGGACTTAAGTTAATAGCCTGCTGTGTGGATTGGTAACATTGGGACTCTGCCTTTTTACTTGTCAACCTTGGGGGTTCTCAGCCTCAGCAGTCAACAGCTGTCTGAATGAAGAAATGCCTCTAGCTCCAGTGGGCCGGGAGCAGGAGGCAGAGCTGGACCCCAAGGTTGAGGGGCTTTCACTCTGCCCCTAGATCCTGATACTTTGAACTTGGACTTAAAGCCTCAAAATTTTAAAAATAAACTCCTGTTTGTTAAGGCCATCCCATTTGTGATATATTCTTGTCAGAGCAGCACTAGGTAACCAGAACAGACAGGTGTAAGAGGCAGTTCAGAGTTGTAGTTGAGGATGTTTGCTCCATAAACAGTCTTCCTGAGTTCAGATTCCTTCTCCACCACTTCAGGAAAATTAGTTAACTTCTCTGCCTCAATTTCCTCATCTATAAAATGATGTAATGACAATAGCTCATAGGTTATTATGGGCAGTGTATGAGAGAATATGTTTACCACTATTGATATTATGCTTGTGCTCAGGCAGTTCATATTTTTACCTTACTCATCATAAGTGGCCCTGTAGAAAATAAACTGAGACTTACTGCTCTAGGGATTTTAGAGATGTGGACCCAAGAGTTATGTGTCCCCCTTAAATCAAGCAAAGAAAGTCATTCTATGCTCCCACTTTTCACCATTTCGGTTGAGGGAAAAAATGGTTCCTTCAGTATTAACTGGCTCCATTTAACCATCAGCTTTCAACTTACTTTCTTTGATGAGGTATAAACATTTTGTCAACCTTTTCACATCACCTCAATTTTATTTCTGATGTTGGAGATTACTCTGTCAGCCATGTACTGTATTTACTAGTAGCTGGTGTTCTTTTATTTCTTCTGGATTTCTGAAGAATTTCCTTTTTTTTTGCTGGAGTGGAGTGACCTTAATTTGCAGGGGTTATCATGTGCATTTGAGCTCAAAGCTTCCTTTATGCCATACTCCCTCATACTGCCACAGCTCTTAGAATTCTGTGTTACACATCCGTATATAGCATGACCCCAGTCATTTGGAATTTGGCTAAGGTTGCAAAATAAGGCAATGTGCCATTACAGGTGACTCTTAAATAGAACAACTCAAAATCATGTGTCAATTTTCAGGCCACTTGGTAAATTTAATGATTTTTATTAAAGTTACTTAGAAAATAGGAAAAATATATATGGATGTATTTGACACTTTTTACTATGGACCATAAACTTCTTCAACAATCTGATGGAATCTATAGACTCTTTCCTTAGAAATATACACATATGTAGCAGCTAGAAAATTTTACATTCAATTCCAAGGGTTTCACACATCTCTTTAAGTACATGTGCTCCAGGACAAGAGAATACATAAATGGAACATTCTTGCAAATGTAGAATTAATAGAAAATACATTAAATATTTGATACCATATGTCAAGATGTTTATTTTAAGTAAAATGAGTCTAAATGGATTTTATTGAACTTCTTCATGTATACTATCAACATTTATTAATTTCAGCCATATTTTTAAGTAACACTTCAAAATTCACTTGTATTGATTGTTGTTGCTGTTTGTCAGTTGAACTCAATTAAATGGGAGTCTGCCATTTTTAATGTTTTTTCACTTATGTATGGCTATACTCCCTCAGGCTGATGACTAGTGTTGCACACATGATAACATTGCCAGATGCAGAAGTAAATATATTACCAGCTTCCATGCTGGGTTCATTTAATTGAATCATACTTTTGCATTTCTTGGATTATCTTCCCACCACACAAGCTTTTAACCAAGAGACAAAAATCACTTTTCTACATAGCTTGAAGTTATACAAGGTTAAGTAGTTGGATAATTTATTGAAATTCTGTTTAAGTACTTTTCCTGCCCCATTCAAAAAAGGTAGACTTTTTTTTTTTTTTTTTAGCATCCTGTGCCTTAGAGCTCTGGTGGTGTAGTGCCTAAGTCATTTTACTGCTAACCAGAAGGCAGAAGGCGGATGGTTCAAATCCACCAGCAACTCCTCAGAAGGAAGACAGGGCAATCTATTTCTGTAGATATTTTCTTAGAAACCTAAGGAGGGGTCATTATGAGTTGTATTCAATTCATTGGCAGTGAGTTTTTTTTTTTTTTTTTTTTTTTAATGCTTTGGAGGGTTTTGATTGCATGGAAAATAGTGGAAATGCCCACAGAGGGTTTTTCCTAGGTTTTATATTCTGAGTGTTGCTGACAGTAAAACATTTCAGCTGCTAACCAAAAGGTTGGAGGTTCACATCCACCCAGAGGAACCTCAGAAGAAAGACCAGGCAATCTACTTCTAAAAAAATTCATTGAAAACTCTGTGAAGCATAGTTCATTCTGACACACATGGTGAAGCCATGTGTCAGAGTCTACTCCATGACATTTTTTTTTTTTTGTATTTGAGAGCCAGAGCAAAACTATTATGTTGGGGATAGGGGAAGCGAGAAAGAGGGAAGTAATAAAACAGAGTGTTGGTGATTTCACCAAGAACTAGGGAGATTTGCGTGGCCTTTTGTCCCTGTGGCCACCTCTCACTCAGTATCCTGGAGAGAAGACAGGAGCTTAGATGCTGGGATGGAGAGGGGGTGGAGGATGACTTCTTGGTCTGTCTCCAGTAAGACAGATTTACGTCCCCCCCAATAACTTGGCCTGGACAAAGCTGAACTTTAAGGGACCTGTGAACTTGGATTATGTGCATATCAGCAGTAAATCCTTGGAATACAAACTAGAGGGCTTCCAGGAACATTTTCGTCATGCCTAAGACCTTCATAGACTCAGAGGAGGAAGAGATGGAATAATGACCACTATCAAATTTCCAACTGGCCCAGGCATGGAGGTGAGATTTATGTGTGTGTGTGTGTGAGAGAGAGACAGAGAAAGAGAGAGAGAGAGAGAGAGAGAGAGAGAAATCTATTATAATTTAAAGAAAATTAACTCCATGGTACCCTGCACCCTGAATTTGTGAAGTAAGATTCATATGCATATAGAAGATTGAGATGAAAGTTTACTTTCATGGAGTGCATTGTGAGATGTGAGAAGAAAGACATTAGATAAGCAGGATTAAAGAATTATGAAAATTCAGAAGTAGAAAAAATTTCCAGACGGGATTGAGAAAAATTTCATGGAAGAAAAGGTTTTTGTACAGTTTTGTACATTTTCTTATATCTAAGTTGATATAAGAAAATGAGGAAGAAGTATTTCAAGTGCAGAGACTAATGTGAGCAGAAATAACATTGTGAGGAATGAGAGTAGCTCGTTTAAATTGTGAATTGTCACAAGGGGACTAGTGTGAAATGTCCATGGAAAGGTAGGTTGGGGCCACACTAAAGATATTTAGAGATAGGATGCTTTCGCAGAAAGACATATGTAGGGTTGATATCTAGCAGTCTCTGTGGCCTTGGATAAATTTCTTAATCTCTTTGAGTCTTATTTTCTTATATATGGAGTGGAGATAATAATAGCTTGCAGGGCTATATTTAGAATTAGGATAATAGTAGCAGTGATTATGATGATGCTGATAGTGATGTCATTGTTGTTGGTTACCCCTTCCCCATACGATGCAATGTAGTATTTGACTTTTGTGATCTATCCATACAGGTTTTATTGGCTGATTTCTGGAAGCAGATCACCAGGTCTTTATTCCTGGTCTGTGTTTGCCTAGAAGGTTTTGCTAAAACCTGTTCAGCATCATAACAACATGCATGTTTCCACTGACAGATGGGTGGTGGCTGTGCATGTGGTATATTGCTGAGAATCAACTTAGGTCTTCTAATGTTGTTGATTTAATTCTGACTCATTTAAGTGGCAGAATACAACTGCTCCATACAGTTTTCACGGCTGTGAATCTTTGGAAACAGATTGCTAGGGTTGTCTTCTGGGACTCCTTGTGGTGGGCAGGGTGGGTTTGAACTGCCAACATTTTGGCTAGCAATTAAGCACTTAACCATTTGTGCCAACCAGAGACTCCTGGATCTTCTGATGGAAAATGAGCTTTTCCAATTGAGCTTTATGGAGCACCAATATATCCGTGTCTGACACATACTGGTGCTCAATAGAAGTAGCTGTTATTATTACCGAGTTATTCACAGTGCTGTACTAGAGTGTGAGGAATCTGTGGTACATACTTTACTAGTATAAGTAGTTCCCAGGTTGCAAATGATATCTGTTCCGAAGTGTGTCTTTAAGCCAAATTTGTAAGCCAGTCAGAACAGGTGCACATGGTTCTTATTTAGTCTTACTTTAGTGCAAGAAAAAGGAGCTCTGGTGGCGTAGTAGTCAAAAGTATTCAGCTACTAATCAAAAGATTGGTGGTTCAAACCCACCAGCCGATCTGGAGGAAAAAGATGAGGCAGTTTGCATTTGTAAGATTTACAGCCTTAGAAACCCTATAGGGCAGTTCTATCTGTCTTAAAAGGCTGCTATGAGTTGGAGTTGACTTGATGGTAAAGAGTTGAGTTCAAGAAAAGACTTGAAGACTTTTCAGTGATTTAAAAGCTGCACATGCGGCAAGTAAAGGTGATTGTGGTGAAGAATTCAAGTCAGAATCGATTCCAGAACAGTGGGCTTTGTTTATTTATTTATAGTGGGAGTTGGATCAATCATTTCAAAGCAAGAGTAAATTTGTATAACATTAAAAGGCAAGTATGAGTTGTGCATAAGTTGGAAGTCAGATATTGGTAATCAGATATCAGAGGCCTGCCTGCTCTTACCCAAATTCCTACTTCTTTTCTCTTGTGTACAGGTCTCTGAAATTAGGGATAAGGATGTGACTTGCAAAGGCCAATGAAATGTAAGTGTAAACAACTGCTCCATCTGAGCACAAGTATTTATTGATGATGCATTTAATGATGATCTCCATTCTTTTTTATTCCCTGATGTGGAAAATCAAGAATTATTATATTGACATGATGATCATGTTAGAGAAGCTTCTAGCAGTCTGGGTCCTGAGAAAATATGATGAGCAGAGCTCTGTGCCCCTAGCTGAGCAGTGTTGACATGTAGTGTGAACAAAATTTAAACCTTTTTTTTTTCTTTTAGGTCATTGAAATTTTGGGGGTGTTTGTTACCATAACATAACATAGCTTGTCCCGACTGATGAATCTTTGGTATGATCCATCAATCCATCTAGGTAAACAAAGCATAGATCTGTCTGATTTGAAAGAGATTAATTAGTTTCTCTACTTATATTGATTCCTTAAGGCCTTTCCCATTTAGTGTCTAAGAACTCTTGGACACTAAATTCATTTATCAATCTCTTCTAATTGCCACACTCAATTCTACCTTCATGAGTTTAATTCACCCAGCCCAATCTTTAATAGTTCTTGCTTTAACTTCAAAACCCACTGTTTCATTATTTTTCTTCTTTTCTAAGCTACAAATCTAGTTTGTTCTGGTTTGTTTTCTATTTGTCTATTGGTCCTATCAATGGTAAAAAGAACTGAATGTGAGTTGCATATCCCATATAAGAGTTTCTATTAATTCAACCCAAAATGATAGTAGTGATAACATTTGTGGAATAGTTACTGCATGATAGGCATTATGCTCACAAAGGATTTTATATATGCCAACTTCTTTACTCTCCACAACATCTTGCAAGTAGGTACAGCTATTGATTATAGATTTTACAGAAACTAAGGCACAAAGCATTGGTGGTTCAGTGGTAGTGTTCTCACCTTTCATAATAGAGACCTGGGTTTGATTCCTGGCTAATCACCTGAGGTGCAGTCACTACCTATCATACAGTGAAGGCTTGTGTGTTGCTATGATGCTGAATAGGTTTCAGTGGAGCTTCTAGACTACAATGGACTAGGAAGAAAGGCCTAGCTATCTATTTCCAAAAATCAGCCAGTAAAAATCCTGCAGATCACAATGGTCTAACGTGCAATGGATCATGGGGATCATTCTGTTGGGCATGGGGCTGCCATGAGTCAGGGGATGGCTAGATGGCAGCTATGAATAACAGCAAATTATAAAGCAGGTAACACAGCTACCAAGGGGGAACCAGAGCCCAATCTCAGTGATTATGATTCTAGAGTACTTGCTCTTAAATGCTGAATTATACTACATGTCTACAAGGTCCAGCTGTTATTTTACCAAAACAATATCTTTATTTGTGTATCCCTCATTTAGAGAGGTATTGGTATTCTCCAATGTAATCAATCAAGCCACAAGTATTTGCTGGTTATCTCTTTCCCTTCATCTCTCTCTTCTTCCACAGATATTATTAAGTATTTTCCATGGCTTCATATATAATTCATGTTTTTAAGTTTGCAAAGAAACCATAATCTAATTCAAGTGATTTCTGTTAAGTTTTATGAAATTATTAAACAACAAAAGGAGATCTGGTGCACAATGGTTAAGGCATTCAGCTGTTAACCAAAAGCTCAGTGGTTCGAACCCACCCAATTCTCCACAAAAGAAAGATAAGGCTTTCTGCTTATATAAAGATTTTTAACCTTGGAGTTGAAAATCCAGTTCTACTCTGTCTTTTAGAGTTACTATGACTTGGAATCCACTCAATGGTGTGGACTTAGTTTGGTTTGGTTATTAAAAAACAGTGGGATTCTAGAGAAATATTGAGTGCTAAATTATCTGGTGCAGGTAAACTCTGAAAGAGTTGGGACATGAGTGGCATCACTGTGCATCACTGGGGCATGGAATAAGCAGAGGATGCTTCCCAGAGGAAGTGAGACCAGTTTGGGACATTGGCGGCTGGGTAGAAACTGGATAGTAGTGGGAGGGAGGAGCAACAAGTAGGATTAAGTTGGTTAATTGAATCTATTATTGATAAGTGCATAATTTAAGGAGTCTTTGTTGAGAAAAACAGTAGTAGTTAACTGCCTCAGCATGTAAATGTGTTTGTAGGAGCTATTTCTTTGAAACTATTTTTCACTGTATCTTAAAATAAAAACAAGGCTTCTAAATTGCAAATACAGAAATTACAGAAACAGAGCTCAGGAAGACAGATTTTTATGGGAAAGTGTTATTCGCAGGGAGTTAAAAGCTTTTCTACTTTATAGAAGCTCTTAGGGTTGAAGCAAATCTAGTATTCATTTACAGTCTAACCCATTTACTCATTGCTGGGAGATTTCACAAATGTAACCTCAATTTTGCCCTTCTGTGAACTCTGAGAATGCCCCAGGCTATATTTATTCATAAAGGTGCATTCTTTTTGAAGAGCTATTTGATTTAATTTTTGTTTTTCATGAAGCCTATTACTGTGGACATAAAATTTTCAGGCATCTTGGGCTCTGTTTTCTCCTTCTGTAATGAGGGAACTGTGCTGTTATCTGAACAGGTTCTGAGTGCTTTACTCCCAACAACAGTCAAACTTTTGGAAAGAAAAAGCAGCCATGGTTGGAAATGAAATCTCTCTCTCTCTTTTTTTTTTTTTCCCACCAAGATAGACCAATATTTGCCACTTAATCCAGTTGTCTCTTGTGATCTAGTGTGAGGAAAAGCATTCTAAAAACTAAAGCTCTTGACATGACTAAAACTTCTAAATGAGGTCTAAGCCAAATCTCTCTTTGTCCTAAGTAATGCCATTTTATGTCTTTTAAAACAGTCCCTGGCATACAGTATAGGCTGGTACCTTTGTAAAAATTTCCCTTGTACCTTTGACCTAGATACAAATAGCTTCTATAGAAAAATGTAGTTTTGCCCATCTTGCTCTGCTTATTTCAAGTTTGTAGTTAGAAATGGCTGATGTTAAAAAGAGATTAGTCAGTTTGTACAGATGTTAGACACGGTAATAAAAATGTGGCTTGGATCCTCCTAACCAAATGTTGTTCTAACCATTTTCTTTTCTTTATTTTTTCAATACACTGTACTTGGAAATAATTATATTTTAAAATTTTCCAGAAAATTCATGTTCAGACATGTTTTGTCACTTGAAACCCCACCTCTGCAAAGGAGGTCAACTCCTAGAAGGATAGTCAGTCAAGGTCTTGCTACCTGTAATTTTGTAAATGTTAGCCAATCAGAAATACCCCATCTGCACTGTTACTTGTGATTTTTGCTTTCATCAACCTCTAATTCTGTAGCTCTCTAGCTCAAAATAAGACTTGAGTCTGTTTTCCCATTTTGCAAAACAACTTTTTGCCATTAATAAAACTCCTTTTGTTTACTTCAAACAGACTTGTATTTTTTCTTTACAACAATTTTTTTTGTGTGTGTCAGAATTCATGGGATCTTAGGTGACTTTCTCTGTCAGCCCCTGGAGAATCAAGAAATTGGGCTCTGGGTCAAGCTGACTAGCTGGACTCTTCTTTTTCTACAGACTTTTGGGAGTTGTCTGGGTGAGGATCTGTTAGATTTTTGAAATTCTGCCTGCATCTGAGGTTTGATTGAGGTTTATTCCTGGCCTATTTTCATTATGGTTATAATTCAGTCTTGATTTGTTTTCCTTTTTCTCCTTGTTTTGAATTCTATCAGAGGTAATGCTACTTTTGGAGTTTTATGGTAGTCACAGAAAGTAATTCTACTTTATGCAGAAAATAATGCTCTGTTTGGGCCTTTATTTGTGAGCTTTGACCTCTCTCTGCCAGGATGCCACTAAAGAAAATAGTTCTTAAGGTTTTCTGCTTGCAAGTTCAAATTTAAATTTTTCTGCCTGCAAGCTTGGGTTAAAATTTGATACTGTGGTAACAACACATTCTCAAGCACTTTTGGACTTTTGCTCCAAGACAATCATCAAGAGTAGTGCTCTGATCTGGTTGGTGCACATAATTGATTTGATATGAGAGTGGGTAATAACAAATCCAAAACCAGAAAATACCATTTAGAGACTCATGTACAATTTATGAACAAATTTTATGGTCCTGCTCTTTACTCCTTTTTTGAACAAATGGCACAGTCTGACCAAAGAAAGGCTAGAAAATATGTACCTCTTTATGGATCTTTTGACCCTTCCAATTTACCCTTTTTATGCAGTATAGTAGAACAGAAAAAGTCTAGAATTAAATAGACCTAAGGGAATTTATATGAAAATTGATACTTGTAGCTTCTAAAGGAAATCAAGAAAGTAAAGGTGTCAGTCTGCAGAACACTGTTTCAAAATTAACTAAACAAAATAAGGAACTTAAAAACTCTGTTTCCACTTTGGTGCCACTTACTGTTCCCTCTGCTCCTCCTGACACATCTAAAGTTCCCTGCTTTCTCAATTGGCAATTAATACTTTTTATACTCTTCTTTCTTCACATAAGCCTCTTTATCTGAATTTCCTTTCTTTCTGGACAGGGAAGGTATTATCTGTAAAAATCTTGAAACCTTGAAATGTAAAAATTCTGTAAAAAACTTGAAATGCCTTCCAAAACTAAACCATCAGAGGAAACAAATGAATCTCCTCATGCTGCATCTGAAATGTCTTTTAAAGTTAAACCAACAGAAGAAGGAAATAAACCTCCTCAGATAACTTTCTCTCCCTGGACCAAATCAGAACTTTGTGCAATTATTAAAGAATTCCTACAACTATGCAAATACCCAGGAGCTCTGGTAGCATAGTGCCTAAGGCACTTGACTGCTAACCAGAAGGCTGGCAGTTCAAACCCACCAGCCACTCCTTGGAAGGAAGATGGGGCAATCTACTTCTGTAGTGATACTGCCTCGGAAACCCAAAGAGGGGTCGCTATGAGTCAGGTCCAACTCAACAGCACATACCAACCAACCAACCATGCAAAGACCCACACAAGTTTACTGAAAATTTAGAATTTTAATTAACACTTATGAACCAGGACTCCAGATTTATAACGACTTATACAAATTATAGCAGGACCAGAAGAGGCTAATTTAGGGATGGAAAAAGCTGGTTGGAGAAACCCTGAAAAGTCATTAGCCATGAAACCTACCACCTCTAGCTGAGCTTCTTAATGACCTGAGGAAAAGCCAAAGTCCTTTAAAATGGCATCAAAAAAGACCTTCCCTGCAAAGTTTATTGTCTAAAGTTCAAAACTGCAAACAAAATAAATATGACATGGTTTCTAATTACTGGGATTGATTGGCTAGAATTTTTGTAGAACATTGTGGATTAAATTTAGGAGATAACGGGAAAACAATTGTTTTCAATTCAATATTTTGAATGGCTTGTACCCTGAGTTATCCACACTGCTCACAAAACACGGACTTGATAGGGAAATTGGTCCTATTTCGAAGTTAACTGAATTAACTTTTAAATTGGCTCAATTTCAAGAACAAAGAAGGCAAGTCCAAGAGTTAAAAACAAAAACAAAACAAGACAAATTAATGTATTTAGAATGACAATGGTTGCAGTATGTTGAACAAAAAAGGGGGTTCAATCAACCAATGTCTAAATCCCTTAATAAAAGTAATCTGAAAAAAGTATGCACTTTTTTCAAGAAACCAGAATATTGGAAAAGTGAATGTTTTAAGCTTAAGAATAAACAAGACATGACTAGTATGGCCCTTCCAAACCAAAAGTGGCATGAAAGGCTCCAGGGAATATATAGTAGCTTTTCTTATAGTATCCCTGGGTTCTCAGGGTGAAACTACTTCAACTATTAATGGAACAATTAATGATAATTGATTGTAATAATTGATACTGGAGTTACTTTATCTGCAATTAACCTCAAATCTTTACAAAATCATCTGACCCAGCATACACACACAACAGAAATTGTTGGGTTTATCAATAAAGCACAAACTTTATACCATTCAAATCCTGAACCAATATCTCTAAGACTTATTGAAGAAGTATACCTTTTCCTTCTGAATCCTAACACTTCTGTTAATTTATTAAGGAAAGACTTTTTATCAAAATGGAACTACCATTTTCTGCTTAATAATAAGGCAGAAATGTTATTACACCTGCCCCCAAACAATGAACAGATTCCAAAATGAAAAAATATTATTTATCACATGCAAGCACTAAACTTGTCTGTAACCAATTGTAGTTCACATGAACTTACACTAGAGGGGGACTGTTCATCAGTCCCCAACATTTTGTGGGCCACCACATCCACTGATGTAGGCAGAGTGTTATCTGCTGAAGCAATTAAAATTCAGGTTGATTCTTCCAAACCCCAACAAAAATACAACAGTACCCCTTAAAACTAGAAGCTAAAGAAGGTCTTACTCCCATAACACAATATTTTCTATTAAAAATCCTTATTATTCTTTGTACTAGCCCACTTAACGCCCCAATCCTTCTTGTTAAGAAACCTAATCACAGAGGCTAGCAATTTGTTCAGGAACTCTGTGCAATTAACTGGATAATCATTCCCATATTTCTAGTGGTTCCAAACAAACATTTGTTATTGTCAAGAATTCCACCTGAATATTTCACTGAAATAGAACTTTGTAGTGTCTTCTTTAACATTCCTATGCCTCCAGATAGCTCATACTTACTTTTCTTTAATTGAGAAGGCCAATAATTACATGGACTGTGATGCCTTAGCAATTCACCAAATCCCCTACTTACTTTTCTCAAGTTTTACATGCTGACTTATTAAATGACTCTACCATTTGCTCCATCCTACCTTAGTACATGGATGATCTCTTAATTTGTTCTTCTAAAGAAGCATATTTAGAAGAAAGTTTAATTTTATTTAAGAATCTAACTAATGAAGGACACAAAGTATCCAAAGGTAAATTACAGTCTACTCAACCCATGGTCAAATACTTGGAACATCTAATCTACATCCAAGGTATTTCCATTGTTCCCAAAAGAAAAGGCAATTTAACTCCAGAAACAAAGTAAACACAGCTTAAGTTCCTTGGGCTGTGCAGCTACTGCAGAACCCGCATCCCCAATTTTTCTCTGCTGTCTCACTCTTACATAAACTTTTTCAAAAATGAACGAGATCTAATCTTTAGAAGATTACCAAGCAATAAAAATTTTAAAAAGTTCTTTAACTTCTGCTCCAGCTCTAGGCTTTCCAAATTACCATGTGGAGGAGGAAATACAATTACTATTTGATTCAGCAATTCCACTACTAGGAATATATCCTAAAGAGATGAGATCCAGGACACAAATAGATATATGCATACCCATGTCCATCACAGCACTATTCACAATAGCAGAGAGATGGAAACAACCTAAGTGCCTATCAACAGAAGAATGGATGACCAAACTATGGTGCATACACACAATGGATTACTATGCAACATTAAAGAATAATGAAGAATTTGCAAATCATCTCATAATGTGGATGGTCTTGGAAGACATTATGCTGAGTGAAATAAGTCAATTACAGAAGGACAAATATTGTATGAGTCTGTTATAAAAAGTCAAGATAAAGTTTATGTAAGGAAAGAAATTTACTTTGTTGGTTACCAGGATGAGAGGGAAGAGAAAGGAAAATTTACGACTAGTTAAGAGTTGTGTGTTGATTTGGATGAAAGGAAAGGCAATATAACAAGTGTGTGCCCAGCACAATAACAATAGAGAAAAGGAGGACACAAAAAGGTGCATAAAAGTTGTGGACAACAGAGGCAAATACAATTATATACACAATACTACATTACCAGTGACAACAAATACTAGTTTACGGGTGGATACATAAGCAGACAGGTGAGAAGATCAGGTGTGGGTAGCAGAACGGGAATATTCCCAGGACCATAAATAGATTTGGCTGATGATATTCCTACATGTGTATTTGTGTTACAAAAATATCCATACACATTATAGAACCAACAGGGGACAAGGTTGGAGTAACTTCTTAAGCACCTTGAGGGAGTGAGTTACCAGATATATGAACTTTTGAGAGTAAAATGAATCCGCTTTGTAAATTTGCACCCAAATTACAATACAACATTTTTTTAAAAAATTACCATTTAGATATTTCACTATTTGTACATGAAATAAATGGAAATGCATTAGGTCTACAGGTTCAAAGACACAGTGGTCAACATAGAACTGTAGACTATTGTAGCCTCTAGCTTGATCCATTCACAAGAGGCTATCCTTCTTGCCTTTGAGCTATAGCTGTCACAGCTAAACTTATGAACTCTACTGCTGGTGTATTCCTTGAAAACTCCTTAGATGTTTGTTACTACATGCTGTGTCCACTTTACTAAAGTCTGTACAAATGCAGCATTTGTCTGCCAGTATATTCACCTACTATGAAATCATTCTTCAGGCTGCAACTGTTAGACTCCACACTGTAACTCATTTAAATTGGCTACCTTCTTTCCTAGGAGCTCTGGTAGCACAGTGCCTAAGGCACTGACTGCTAACCAGAAGGCTGGCAGTTCAAACCTACCAGCCACTCCTCGGTAGGAAGGTTGGGCAATCTACTTCCGTAGTGATACTGCCTCAGAAACCCAAGGAGGGTTCACTGTGAGTTGGGGCTCCTCAGCAGCACATAACAGCAACAACAACCTTCTTTCCTATTTTAGGGGAAGAAGAATACCCAAAACATGATTGTATAAATATAAATAAATGATTAATAAGTCCTTGTTTTGGTTACCTAGTGCCACTGTGACAGGAATATACCACAAATGGGATGGCTTGAAAAAGCAGACGTTTATTCTTACAGTTTTTGGATGCTAAAAGTCTGAGTTCAAAGTGCCAGGCTCTAAGGGCTGGGTGAAAGACCCTCAACCTTGGGCTTCAGCTCTGCCTCCTGCTATATTCCTAAAGCAGAGACTCAGCTGCTTGTGGAAGATTCCACCATGGAGTTGATTGCTAATCTCCTCATGGGGAATAACTACCACCAACTGCCCAGCCACTCAAAATCAGGCCCAGCCAACTTGACATATAGCCTTAACTACCAAACACCTCAAAAAAATCTTGAGGAAACTCCCTTTAGCAACCCTGACCTAAATTTATTTGTTGATGATTCTTATTTACAGACTCACTACTCTAGCCCATATCAATCAGGATATGCAGTCACCACTTCTGCATACATGCTGGAAATTAATTTCTTCCAGAAGCTACCTCAGATGAGCAGGCTGAACTAGTGGCCTTAATCAAAGCAATATTGCATCTGGGAAGTCTATGAATATTTTCATGGATCTCATTATGCTTTTGGAATAATCCATGATTTTGTAGTGCTTTGCAAACAAAGGTGCTCTGGTGCCATAGAGCCTAAGGCATTTGACTGCTAACCAGAAGGCTGGTAGTTCAAACTCACCAGCCATTTCTCAGAAGGAAGACTGGGCAATATACTTCCATAGAGATACCACCTTAGAAACCCAAAGAGGGGTTACTATGAGTCAGAATTGACTTGGCAGCAGTGAGTTTGAATTGTTTTTTTTCAAATAAAGAGAATATGTGATCTCGTCTGGAACCACTATCAAAAATAGGACCTTAATAACAGAATTACTAGATGCAATATTACTTCCTTCTGAAATTACAACAGTAAAGGTCTCAGCACATCAACCTTAAACTGAAGAATTCCAGAGAAATAATTAGGCTGACACAGCTGTTAAACAGGCTGCCTCTCAAACTTTTCTCATCCTTTGTCTCATAGAAACATATACCTTTAATCTTTTTCTGACAACCTCAAAGACAACTCTGTCTTAGAAACACTTCTCTTTCATCAACAAGCAGCTCCGTTAGATGAGATAACAAAATAGAAATCTAAAAGTTGTTATAAGGATCCAAGGACAAACTTTGGGTCATAGGTGTTCAATGTGTCAAATCTATTTTTCAGATGGGCTGTAAATTCAGGTGGGATAAACATGTTTTACCAGAATTTTCACATTATGTTGAACACCAACCTCTGTAGAAATATGAAATGTTCACTACTGAAAAAAAAAAAAAAAAAAAATGCTGGTGGGGAATAGCTCAAAATACTATGTTGTTGTTGTTGTTGTTTGCCGTCGAGTCGGCCCCGACTCATAGCGACCCCTCCTTGGGTCTCTACCAGAGCTCCCCAAAATACTATAGGACATGTAATATATTTTCGTAAAAAGATAGATGAGTTAGAACAAAAATCTCCTAATAGCTATATTTCTGAAAGCTTTCCTACTTCACCAAAAGGCCAAACTAAGAACTATCAAAACTATCGTTACCTGTCCACAAAAATGCTCAACTCTGTTTTCTTCCTTGTAAAATCAAGACTGCTTGAGCAACATTAACATTCAGTTCCTTGATCTAAATTAATAAGTTCGAGAGGAGTAGCATGTTATATGTATGTGTGTGTGTGTATATATATATATACACACACATATATATGAACTCTGATAACATAGTGCCTAAGGCACTTGACTGCTAAACAGAAGGCTGGTGGTTCAAACCCACCAGCCAAACTCCTTGGAAGGAAGGTTGGGCAATCTACTTCTGTAGTGATACCGCCTCAGAAACCCAGGGAGGGGTCTCTATAAATCGGGTCTGACTCGATGGCAGTGAGTGCGTATATCTCTCTTTATATATAAACACACTTACTGCCATTGAGTCGATCCCAATTCATAGAGACCCCTTTTGGTTTCCAAGGTGGTAAATCTTTGGAGAAGTACATTGCCCAGTCTTTCTTTCATGGATGTCTGGTGGGTTTGAACCACCAGTCTTCTGGTTAGCAGTCAAATGCCTTGGGCACTATTTCATCATAGCATATTATCAGGAGCCACCTAATAACTTATGGTTGGGTGCAATAGGAAAATCATTCTACCAAAATCTTTGTTTTCCTATAATTAAAACCATCCTTGCCACAGATGTAGTCAATCTGATTCCTGTGTGTTCCATCTGGTGAAGTCCATGTGTACAGCCTCTGTTTGTGTTGTTGAAAAAAGGTGTTTGCAACAAACAAGTCGTTGGTCTTGCAAAATTCTACCATACGAGTTCCAGCATTATTT
>NW_006921591.1:5425605-5462818 GCF_000298275.1 Orycteropus afer afer
GTATCACCCCACTTGGGTCCCTGTGGCTGACTGTTCCTCTGTCTGGCTTCCTGGCTTTTAATCCCCTTTCTCCTGCTCTTCCCGCCTGCTGCTTTGGGTGTCTCTGAGTTGTCTCTCCTCACCTGTATCCCTGGAGCTGACTGCTCTTCTGTCCGGGTTCCTGGCTTTTAATCCCCTTTCTCCTGCTCTTCTGGCATACTGCTTTGGGCATCCCTGAGTTGTCTCTTCTCACCTGTGTCCCTGGGGCTGACTGCTCTTCTGTCCGTGTTGCTGGCTTTTACTCCCCTTTCTCCTGCTCTTCCAGCCTGCTGCTTTGGGTGTCCCTGAGTTGTCTCTCCTCACCCATAAACCTGGGGCTGACCCATAGAATCTTTCAATAGTGCAACTCACGGTTTGAATTTTTTCTTCAGGTCTTTCAGCTTGAGAAATGCTGAGGATATTCTTCCTTGTTGGTTTTATAACTCCTGGTCTTTGCACATTTCATTATAATAATTGACTGTCTTCTCAATGTGCTCTTTTATCTTGTCATTTCTTCCACTTGCTTTAGCAAGGGCAAGTTTCTGAGTCTCTTCTGACAATCATTTTTTTTTTTCTTCCTTTCCTGTCTTTTAAATGATCTTTTGCTTTCTTCATGTACAGTGTTCTTTATATCATCCCACAGTTCATCTGGGTTTTGGTCATAGGCATTCAATGTGTCAAATCTGTTCTTTAGATGGGCTGTAAATTCAGGTGGGATATAAACAGTCTTATATTTTGGTTCTCATGGACTAGTTTTAATTGTCTTCAGCTTCAGCTTTGTGGTGGTTAAATTTGTGTGTCAACTTGGCTAGGCCTGGTTGAGTGGCTGGGCAGCTGGATGTAGTATTCCCCATGATGAGACTGGTAATCAACCCCATGGTAGAATCTACTGTGAGCAGCTGAGTAGCTCCCTTTGGGTGCATGGTCTGCTTCCTGTATATAAGAAACAGCTTTGGAAATGGTCTGTAGCTTATGGCATGCTTGAACTTGCATGTAGATGTGTCATTGTTCAGCAGCCTGTCATGCTCTACTGACCTTGGGACTTGCAATGGACTTGAATTAATGGCCTTCCATGTGGTTTGGTAACATCGGGACTGTGCCATTTTATTTATCGACCTTGGGCTTGTTAGCCTCAGCAGCCAGTAGCTGCATGAGTGAAGGGCTACCTCTAGCTTCAGTGGGCTGGGAGCAAGAGGCAGAGCTAAAGCCCAAGATCAAGGGGAATTCACACATCCCCTAGAGCCTGGCACTTTGAACTTGGACTTCTAGCTGAACTGTAAGAGAATATACTCCTGTTTGTTCAAGCCATCCCATTTGTGGTATATTCCTGTCAGAATGGCACTAGGTAACCAGAACAAGCTTGAACTTGCATAGGAGCAATTGATGGTCTGTTATACAGTTAGCCCCTGGCCTTGTTTTAGGTGAAGAAATTGAGCTTCTCCATTACCTCTTTCCACAGATGTGATCAATCTGATTCTTGTGTATTCTACCTGGCAAGGTCCACATATATAGCCAGTTTGTTTTGTTGAAAGAAATAAACAAAGAATAAGCCATTGGTCTTGCAATATTCTATCATATGATCTCCAGCATCATTTCTATCATGAAAGCCATAGTTTCCAACTATCAGTGATTCTTCTGTTTTCAGGTTTCACATTCCATTTTACTTTGGATATGTCCATAGCTGTGATTTCTTCCATCACATCAATTCTTCTCCTTTGCCCTTCCAATGTGTTATCTATTTCTGAAAATTTAGCATTAATCTTCTGGAATTCTGTCTGTAGATTTAGAATCATTTCTAATTTTTCATTTATTTTGTCATTTTATTCTTGTATTTTCTTCCAAAATTCTTCTAGGGTTTTTTCTGTGTTTTCTTTGGTCTGTCTCTCAATCCTTTGAAGATACCTAAAGATAATTCTTTTGAATTCCTTATCAGAGAGTTCCAATGCTGCTTCTTCCTCAGGGATGTGTTCTGGGTCTGTATCCTGCTCCCTTGTTTCTACCACTTTATCCTGCTTCTTTGTGTGGATTGTGATGATCTGTTGTCTCTGAGGCATCATGGTGTTGTTGTATTTAGATGTCTGTGTGAATTGTGATGATCTGTTGTCTCTGAGGCATCATGGTGTTGTTGTATTTAGATGTCTGTTAACCTGTTTGTGAATAGCATCCAAGGGTGGTTCAGGCTCTTCTTGGTGGTTTTTTATCACTGGCCGGTTGGTGGAGAAGGAGGTAGTGACTCTCGCTCAGTAAGTGGAGTTGCAGGAGGTGTGTGTGTAGTTGTGTCTTATGGAGACTGTTGTTGTATCTCACTCAGTTAGACACAAATTACAATTGAACAACCATCAAAAAACTAAAAGCATATGGACAAAAAACACACCATGTAATCACATAGAACAGTAACCAAAAAAAGAAAAAAGGGAAAAAGGAGAAGAAAAACAAGAAAACCTGCAATATCTGGGGCTAGGGCACTAAGAGAAAAAAAGTAGAGAAGGAGAATAATGAAGGAAAAAAAATGGGAAAAATGCAGAAAGAAAAACAAGGAATGGGGTTAACCATGAGAAAAAAAGGGGAAAAGAAAATTCAACTAGGAGCAGGGAAAAGAAAAAATGCTGAAAACTAGGACCTGGGAGGGGAAGATTAAGAATAATAGTAAAAAGGACAAAAGTATTAACAATAATAGTTGTTTTAAAACAGACAAATACAAGCAAACTAATCACTGGAAAAAAGAAAGCGAAAAAGAAAAAAATAAAAAAAGAGAAAAAAAAAATATCGGTAGAGGACAGGGCAGGGCACCCAGGCTCCGTCTGAGCACACAGATTGTGGTGGAGTTCCTATGGGCCCAGAAGGCAGGTGAGAGTGGGGGATGGCCACACCTCCATTCACCAAATGGGTGTGGGGTATAAGAGTAATGAGGAATGTGGTACCTTTTCAGTCTTGCAGGTCCAGTTTGTCCTTGGGGTTGCTGGAAAACAGAACGTGTTCTTAAGCCCCAGGAATCTGAAAGAGTGCTGTCTCTTTAAATATCCAAAATAGTCAAGCTGCTTTTAATTCAAAATGGCGGCATCCTCCAGACCGGCAAAAGTCCACAGCTCAGCCTGCCTTTCTCTTCACCTTCTCTGTTTATTCCCCAGCCACCAGAGCAGTCCTCTGTGCAGTCCCTGGCTAGAAGGGCTGATTTTTTGGTTAATTCTTGGGTCTATCACCACTCAGGAATCTCCAAGCTGTCTGTGCCATCAGGATCTCTCAGACCACAGCTCCATATATCTCCATTTTTAGTATTTTCATCCAAATTCTTCTGCTAGTTGGGGTTTAGTCCACTTCTGTATCCTTCCCTTCAAGGCTCAGGGATCCAAGATTATCTTCTGTGTCTGTCTTAATTGGTTTCCCTTTTCTTTGTTGAAGAGGGTCTGTGCAGTCTTTCTGCCTAGTCTGCCATCTTGCCAGAACTACTCAGCTTTCACATTCCAATCACTAGTAATACTCAATACATCTTGATTACATATTTGGTCAATTTCAGACTGCAGAAGTTGGTAAAATTCTTCAGTTTCCTCATCTTTGGCTTTGATGATTGGTGTGTAAATTTGAATAATAGTAGTATTAATTGGTCTTCTTTGTAAGCATATGGATATTATCTTACCACTGATAGCATTGTACTTCAGGATAGATCTTGAAAATTTTTTTGTGTGACAATGAATGCCATGCCACTCCTCTTCAATTTGTCATTGCTGGTATAGTAGATCATATGGTTATCTGATTCAAAGTGGGCAAAACCAGTCTATTTCAGCTCACTATTGCTTAGGATATTGATCTTTATGCGTTCCATTTCATTTTTGACAACTTTCAATTTTCCTGAAGCTCTGGCGGCAAAGTGCCTAAGACATTGGACTGCTAACCTGAAGGCGGGCAGTTCAAACCCACCAGCCACTCCTTGGGAGGAAGACTGGGTGTTCTGGTTACCTACTGCCAGTCTTACAAGAGTATACCACAAATGAGATAGCTTTAACAAACAGGAGTTTATTCTTACGATTTGGAGGCTTTAAGTCTGAGTTCAATGTGCCAGGCTCTAGGGGCTGGGTGAAAGTCCCTCAGCCTTAGGCTTCAGCTCTGCCTCCAGCTCCCAGCCCAATGAAGCTAGAGGCTTTTCTTCACTCAGACAGCTGCTGGCTGCTGAGGCTGCCAAGCCCAAGGTTGACAAGTAAAAAGGCACAGTCTCGATGTTACCAAACTACACAGCAATTAATTCAAGTTCATTGTAAGTCCCAAGGTCGGCAGAGCAAGGCAGGCTGCTGAACAATGACATGGTTACATGAAGGGTCCAAGCGTGCCATAAAATAGAGACCTTCCCAAAGCTTCTACTTATACATGGGAAGCAGACCACATACCCAAAGGCATACTCAGCTGCTCACAGTAGATTGCACCTTGGAGTTGATTACCAGTCTCATCATGGGGAACACTACACCCAGCTGCCCAGCTCCTCAACCAGGCCTAGCCAAGTTGACTTAAAACTTTAACTACCACACTGGTTAATCTACTTCTGTAGAGACATTGCCTCAGAAACCCAGGGAAGGGTTGCTATGTGTTGGAACTGACTCCATGGCAGTGAGTTTTTTTTTTTTTTTCCAATTTTTCTAGATCCATACTTTGTATATTCCATGTTCTGTGTTTAATGGATATTTGCAGCTGTTTCTTCCCATTTTGAGTTATGCCACCTCAGCCAATGGAGGTCCCAAAAGCTTTACTACATCCATGTCATTAAGGTTGACTCTATTTGAGGAGGCAGCTCTTCCCCAATCATATTTTGAGTACCTTCCAACCTGAAAGGTTTATCTTCTGGCACTATATCAAATAATGTTTCAGGGCTATTTATAAAGTTTTCCAGTAATATATCAGACAGTGCTTCAATGCTATTCATAAGATTTTCACTGGCCAATACTTCAAGAAGTAGATGGACCTTTTCTTCTTCCTAGTTTGTCTTAGTCTGGAAGCTGCACTGAAACCTGTCCACCATTGGTGACACTGATGGTATTTAAAATACTAGTGGTATAGCCTTCAGCCTCACAGCAACATGCAAGCCACCATGGTACAACAAACTAGACAGACAAGTGGTTGAATGGAAAATTAGTTCTACCTAAACACTTCCATGTTCCTATGATGTGGGGCTTACATGAAGGATAACATGTAGGTAGAGATAAAATGATATGGGAATTATAAAGAAATATTGGTGAGTAATATTTTTTGAAGCTGAAGAGCATGTAATTTCTTACTGCTCTGAATGCTTCTTCCACAACACAGGTAAACACCTCAACGCTCCTGCTGTGTGCTACACTTTGCCTCCCATCTCTATGCTAGAATGGTAAAGTGATTCAGTGCAACATTCACCCTCAGTTGAGTATAAATATGTACTTGTAATGATTTGTTTCTTACATTGGGTAGAAGGATTTCCTTGTAAACAATGCACTGTTACCATAGTAGTTAAGAAATTACTTGAAAATATCATCTCAACCTGGGGTAACCCAACAACACTTTGCAGTGTTGGGGCGCTCATTTTACTGGATAAGTTATTAAAGAAAGTTGCCATATTTTTCCTATCAATGGCTACACTGCCTCTATTACCCTCAGTCCTCAAGTTTTATTGTAAAACAAATGGAATAATAAAGAAACAACTAGCCAAATTGAATGAATTCTTTAATTTACCTTAGACTAAGGTTGTTCCTTTGTTGTTGTTGTTGTTCCTTTAGTCCTCTTAAACCTAAAATCTGCACCATTTAGTCCTCATAAATTTTCTCCTTATGAGATTGTTACGGGGAGACCAATATCTATCCCTCACATTACTCAGATTGAGACATATTTTGCCCAATTTGATTTGTTAAAATATTGCACATCTCTAATTGTATATTCTCAAATGTACCATACTCAAATTAAAGAAGCCTTTAATAACATAGACCTGTTTGTAGTTAATTCTCCTGACATTGAACCTGACAAGTATGTATATTGGAAAAGATTTGAATAAGGATTCTTTAGAGCTCAAACAGAAAAGGCCTTATTTAGTACTCCTTACTAATACTTATAATGCTAAACTTAAAGTCATTAAATCTTCATTTGTCTAAATTAAAAAAGAACAAATCTATTTGGACCTGCCAGCCTACTGAAGGACTGAAACTAAAATTCAGACATCACACTGAACAAACAAGTGACCATAGATGAAAATAATTGGACCAAAGCATGAGAAGAAGCCAACATCTGAGCAAACTGCTTACTTCTCAAGATTTCCAGACTAGGAATACCTGTATACCTGTGTACTCTCTTTTTGAAAATAGCTGACATTTTTGAACTACATATTCTTGTCTTTGTTATTCTATTTGTCATAGCATTCTGTACCACATCTTTTATGCTACATGAGAGTTTCAAGACTAACTACTCTTTGTTTCACTCTTATTTACTTTTGTTGTTGTTAGGTGCTATCGATTCATATTCAACTCATAGCAACCCTATATACAACAGAAGGATACACTGGTCTGGTTCTGCACCATCCTCATTATCTTTGTCATGCTTGAAACCATCAGCACGGCCACAGTGTCAATCCATCTCCTTGAGGGTCTTCCCCCTTTTCACTGATCTTTATCAAGCATGATATCCTTCTCCAGATATTGGTCCCTTCTAATAGCATGACCAAAATACGAGAGACAAAGTCTGATCATTCTCGCTTCTAAGGAACTTTCTGAGTGTACTTCTTCCAAGGCAGATATATTTGTTTTCCTGGTAGTCCAAGGTATTTTCAATATACTTTTCCAGCACCACATTCAAATGTATCAATTCTTCCTCCATCTTCCTTTTTAATTGCTCAGTTTTCATATGCTTATGAGGCCATTGAAAATACTATGGACTAGGTCAGGCACACCTTCGTCTTCAAAGGGATATCTTGGCTTTAAAGAGGTCTTTTCCAACAGATTTGGCCAATGAAGTACATCATTTCATTTCTTGACTGCTGCTTTCATAGGCATTGGTTGTGGATACAAGTAAAATGAAATCCTTGATAACGTCAACCTTTTCTCCATTTATCATGATATTGATTATTGGTCCACTTGTGAGGATTTTAATTTTCTTTATGTTGAGGTATAATCCACACTGAAGTAAGTGCTTCAAGTCATCTTTGTTTCCAGCAAGTAAATTTGTATCATCTGCATACCACAAGTTTTTAATGAGTCTTCCTCCAATCCTGATGCTGTGTTCTTCTTCATATAGTCCAACTTCTCAGATTATTTGTTCAGGATACAGATAGAATAAGTATGGTGAAAGGATACAACCCTAACACAAACCTTTCCTGATTTTAAACCATGCAGTATCTCCTTGTTTTGTTTGAATGACAGCCTCCTGGTCTATGTAGTTTGCTCATGACCACTATTAAGTGTTTTGGAATTTCCATTCTCCACAAAATTATTCATAATTTGTTATGATCCATGCAGTCAAATGCCTTTGCATAGTCAATAAAATACAAAATCCATCTGACATCAGCCATGATGTCCCTCATCACATGTTCTTTTCTGAATCTGGCTTCAATTTCTGGCAGACCCCTCTTGATGTACTACTGCAACCATTTCTGAACCTTTAGTGAAATTTTACTTGTGTATGATATTAATGACACAGTTTAATAATTTTTGCATTCTGTTGCATCATCTTTCTTTGGAATGAGCACCAATATGGATCTCTTCCAGTCAGTTGGCCAGATAGCTCTCTTCCATACTTCCTGGCAAAAGGAATGAACACCTAGGATGCTGCATCCATTTGCAGAAACATCTCAAGAGATATTCCATCATCTCTTGGAACCTTGTTTTTCACCAATTCTCCTGGGTTTGCCTGGACTTCTTCCATTAGTGTCATAGGTTCTTGATTAGATGCTACCTCCTGAAATAGTTGAATGTTGATCAATTCTTTTGGGTAGAGCAACTCTGTATTCCATCCATCTTCCACTGATGCTCCCTGCAACATCAATATTTTGTTTACAGAATCTTCCGATATTGCAACTCAAGGCTTCAATTTTTCCTTCAGCTCTTTCAACTTGAAAAATGCAGAGTGTGTTCTTCCCTTTTCATTTTTCCAACTCCGGGTCTTTGCATATTTCATTACCATGCTTTACTTTGTCCTCTTGAGCTGCCCTTCAAAATCTTCTGTTTAAGACAGACATAGAATAATCCCTCACAGACACCCAGAAACTGTGGGAGAGAGATACAATGGATCTACCATATCAAGACCATAGTACTGGGGACACTAGACTCAATTGGCACACACACAAAAAAATACATAAAAGTCTTGTTCTTCTTCCTACATCGGTGAGTAGCAACTGGGGTCTTAAAAGCTTTCAAATGGCCATCTAAGATTCAGCTAATGGTCTCCTATCATTGGAAGCAAAGAAAAGTGAAAAAAAAAAAAAAAAAAGAACATTTGGAAGTAATCAACCCTAGGACAAGATGGCCCTCCAGACCAGAAGAACTAGATGGTGCCTGGCTATCAACTCCAAACACTCAGGAAAGGATCAAATCTGGAGGTCCTGGATAGAGTGGGAGGAAAAACATGGAACAAAATCCAAAAACTCAATAATGACCAGAATTACTGGCTGAATGGAGTCTGGTGAGACCCCCAATACTATGGCCCTGGGATACATTCCAGGCCTGGAATAAAACTCACTCCAAGGGGCTAGCTCTCAGCCCAATATTAAACAAGATGTACATGCAGAGCACTCAACCTAGGGTGACGCACCCACATACTTTATGGAATTGCATCCCTTGGAGCAGTCAACCATGGGGCACCAGAGGGGCAACATTCACATGGAGGAAATGCAGGACAAACAAGAGTACATAACTATGAGGGGCATGGGGGGAGGGTTACTAGGCAGGGAGGGGAGGAATCTAGGTTAGGGTTGGGCATGGTAAGTGCAGATTGAAACTAAATTTATACATAATGTTGAATGTAAAACAAACTCTTAAAATAAAAGATTAAAAAAATCTGTTTAGTTTTTTACTTCCTTATTTTTTCCATTCACTATATTTACTCTCCGTTGAAGAATAAGTTTCAGAGTTTCCTCTGACATCTATTTGGCTTCTCTTCTTTTCTTGTTTTTTAGTGACCTTTTGCTTTCATCATGTATGATGTCCTTGATATCATTCCACAAGTTTTCTGGTCTCCATTACTGGTGTTCAATGCATGAAATCTATTCTTCAAATAGTCCCTAAATTCAGGTGGGATATATTCAAGGTCATATTTTAGCTCTTGTGGACTTGTTTTAATTTTCTTAAGCTTCATCTTAAACTTACATGTGAGCTACTGATGGTCTGATCCACTATCAGCCCCAAGCCTTGTTCTGATGATATTGAATTTCCCAATAGTCTCTTTCCACAGATGTAGTACACAGATGAATATTGTTGTTGTTGTTATTTGCTGTTGAGTCAGACCTGACTCATAGAGACCCCTCTTTGGGTTTCCAAGGCAGTATCACTATGGAAGTAGATTGCCCAACTTTTCTTTGAGGAGTGGCTGGTGGGTTTGAACCACCAACCTTCTGGTTAGCAGTCAAGTGCCTTAGCCACTGTGCTATCAGAGCTCCTACACAGATGTATAGTTACCATTTATCTTGTTTTAAAAAGTTATTTGCAATGAATAAATCGTTGGTCATGAAAAATTCCATCATGCGATCTCTGGCATAATTTCTATCCTCATGGATATATTTTCCACTTATATTGCTGCTGCTTCTTTGTTTCCAGCTTTCACATTCCTATCACCAGTAATTAGCAGTACATCTTGATTGCATATTTGGTAAATTTCAGACTACAGATGTTGGTAAAGATCTTTAATTTCTTCATCTTTGGATTTAGTGTTAGTACTTAAATCTGAAAAATGGTTGTATTAACTGGTCTTCCTTAATAATAGTGGTATTAACTGGTGGAGTATGGATATTATCCTATTACAGACAATATTGTACTTTGGGATATATCTTTAAATATTCTTCTTGATCATCAGTGCAATGCCATTCCTTTTTAATTTGCCATTTCTGTCATAGTAGACCCTATATTTGGTCAATTCAAAGTGGCCAGTGCTAGCCCATTTCAGCTCATTAATGCCTACAGTGTCAATATTTACCCAATTCCATTTCATTTTTGACAAGTTCCAGCTTTCATAGATTCATACTGTGTACATTCCATGTTTCAGTTATTAATGGATGTCTGTAGCTGTTTCTTCTCATTTTGAGTCATGCCACATCTGCAAATGAAGGTCCTAAAACCTCTACTCCATTCACACCATTAAGGTTGCCTCTATTTTTAGGATGTAGCTTCTTCCCAGCTGTATTCTGAGTGTTGTCCAACTTGAGGGGCTTATCTTCTGGCATTGTATCAGACAATGTTTCCCTGCTATTCATAAGGTTTTCAAGGGTCATATCCTTCTTCCTTGTTTGTCTTAGTTTGGAAACTTGGCTGAAAACGATCCACCATGGGTGACCCTGTTTGTAAATACTGGTGACATAGCTTCCAGCATCACAGTGACATGCAAGCCACCATATTATGACAAACTAACTGATAAGTGGTGAGATCACATTTTAGTCAACTTTATTCCTGCAATTAAAATCAGAAATGATTATTTTTGCTTTTAAAACACTGTGTTTGATCAAATAACACTAGTAAGAGTTGTGATTGATATCTTTGCATTGTCTTCATACTTATAACCATTCTCTCCTTTATTGGCTCATTTAATTATTATATTATTATTATTTATTTTAAATCCTTTATTTTCATATTCTTGTAATCAAGACCCACCACTTGTCTGTCATTTTATCATATTGTGGTGGCTTGCATGTTGCTGTGAAGCTGGAGGCCATCCCACAGGTATTTAAAGTACCAGCAGGGTCTCCCATGGTGGACAGTTTTAAGCAAAAATTCCAGACAAAGACAGACTAGGAAGAATGGGGCCATCAGGGATGGAAGGAAGTTCTGGCAAGATGGCAGAATAGGCAGACAAGCTATATAGACCCTCTGAGCAAAGCAATGAGAAACCAAGTGAAACTGATACAGAAGATGATCCTGGTATCCTGAGCTTTGAAGAGAAGGATAAAGAAGTGGATTAAATACCAACTAGTAGAAGAACTTGAATGGCACTGTGAGTAAGGAGACAAATGGAGCTGTGGACTGTTGGCTGTCCTGAGGGCACAGCCATCTTGAATGTTTCTTAATAGCAACCTAAGAATTGGCTGTGCTTAGCAAGGCTGCATGGACAAGGACTGTGTTGACGACTGATGACCAGAGGGGAAAACAGTGAGGAAGGGGACAGGTGGATCTGTAGACTGCAGGTGGCTGTCCTGAGGGTGCAACAATTTTAGATGTTTGCAAGTGGCCAGCACGGGCATTTTGAGCATCTGCAGATGATGTTCTGTCTTGGACTGAGAACTGGGAGTGGGTTACACCTGACCTGACAAAGACAGCATGGGCAACACATTGGAAACGGACAACTGGAGAGGTGTGATATTCTCCTTGTTATTCTTGTCCACACACTCTCTTGGTGAACAGGAGTGTGACAATCCTCCTCTTTCAACCACCTTCTTGACCTGAGCCATTCCATCCTAGTCTGTGCCCTGGCAGAGCCTGGTTGCTGTGCCCCACCCCCACTTTTGTTTGTTTGTTTATTTTTAAATTATTCATCTTTCTCCTTTTTTTTTTTTTTTTTCTCTTTCCCATCCCTGGTTCTTGTCTTATTCTTTTTTCTTCCTAGTTCCTTCTTCCCTTCTTTTTTTCTCTCTTTTGGTTCTTCCCATTCTTCGTTTTTACTTTTGCAGTTTTCCCTCTTCTTTTAATCTTGCTCTTTTTTTCCCTTCTGCCCTCCCCAGATATTGTGGCTTTCCCCCTTCCCCCCAGGTTTTCTCATTATCTTTCTTTTATCCTTTTAAAATAGATTTTGAAAAATTTTCTTCTTATTTATTGTATTTCTTTTTCTATTTCTTTTTGTGCTTGCCCTTGTTTGTTTATATGGTTTCAGTTTTTAGTTCTCTTGTTTTTGTTTTCTTTGTGGTATTTAACTTTTTTTTGGTCTACCTGAGTGGGACACAGCAACCATTCCCACACAACCCAACTGTACCTGGACTTCCTGCAGCTCCACCCACAGAGTGAGCTCCACCACTTGCTTTTACACCAATTTACCAATGAAAGACAGTGGCCAATACCAGCTCAACTCACTCTCAAGTGCTCTTTATGAACAGCTAACAGAGATCTGTGCACACACTCTCATTCTCTATCATACCCACCAAGACACAGGTGGTGAGTGCCTAAATGCTAACACTAGTGAATAGAGGATATATCTCTGCTCACGGAGATATATCAAAACAAAATAAAGGAAAAAAATCTTGCATGGATCCCAACAACATACACCCACAATTTAAACATAAATAGAACACCACCAGTATGTCTCAGAGACAATAGACCATTACTGTCAACACAAAAAATCAAGATAAGAAAGAAACTAGGGACCAGGATACAAATCCAGAAAACATCCCTGAGGAAGAAGCAGCATTGGAACTCCCTGATAAGGAATTCAGAAGAATTATATTTGGGTACCTTCAATGGATTGAGAAACAGATCAGGGAAAACACTGACACAGTTGAGGAAAACACTGACAAAATTAAGGAAAACACAGGAAAAAACCAACAATTTAGGAAAACAATACAAGAATAAATTGACAAAATAAACCAAAAATTAGAAATGATACAAAAAACAACAAACAGAAATCCAGAAGTTTAATACTAAGATTTCAGTAATAGATAACACATTGAATGGGCAGAGGAGTAGAATCAAATCAAGGGAAGACAAAATTAATGAGATTGAAGAGAAATACCTCAATACAACTTTGTTAAGAGATCAGTCAGACAAAAGAACAAAGCATAATGAAGAAAGTTTAAGATTCGTGTGGGATACTATCAAGAGGAATAACCTACCTGTCATTGGAATCCCAGAACAGAAGGAGCCAGATAAAACCACAGAGAAAATTGTCAAAAATTCTTGGAAGACAATTTCCCTAATATGTTGCAAAAAAAGCATATATCCATTCAAGAAGTTCAAGGAACCCTGAACAGGATAGACTCCAAAAGAAAATAATTATTAAACTCACCCAAACCAAAGACAAAGAATGACTCCTGAAAGCAGCATGGGAAAAATGAAAACTTCGGTCAAAAGGCAACCAATAGGACTAAACTCTGATTTCTTGGCAGAAACCACACAAGCAAGAAGACAATGGATGATATATATAGAAAACCTTGAAAGAAAAAATTTCCAACTAAGAATTATATACTCAGCAAAACTGTCTATCAAATATGAGGGTGAAAGTAGGAAATTTCCAGATAAGCAGAAATTAAGGGAATTTGTTAAAACTAGACTTTACAAAAGATGCTGAAAGGAATCTTTCAGACAGAGAATCAATAGTACAAACAACAAGTGATAATTAATAGATGTGACTACATAATCCAGAAACCAAACCAATTATAAAAGTATCCAAAGTAAAATAAGTTTATAAGATTATAAATAGGGAACCAGAGACATCAATTGGTAAATGAGGACACCTACAAACCAAAGAAAGGGAGAAGATAGTGTAGTTACAGAACTTCTAAATGGTGAGGAAGTCAAGACACTTGGGAAGAAAAATATAAATTACATGGTTACTTCAAAGAAAAATATTAAACCTTCACATCAAAATAAAAAAGGGGACTAGCACAAACATTCAGCAAATAACAAAATAATAACAATGAAGGAGATGATAATTCAACTCATAAACAAAACAAGCTCAGCACAGAAAATTATATGGAATAAAGAAATCGGCAACACCACCAAAAAAACACATAATCAAATAATGACATCAACAAATTCATACTTGTCAATCATTACTTTGAATGTCAAGGGATTCAATGCACCCCTCAAGGGATGGAGAGTTGCAGACTGAATAAGAAAACATGACCCATCAATATATTGTCTACAAGAGACTTACCTTAGACACAAAGAAAAAAAAAAAAGAAAAACTAAATATCAAAAGTTGGAAAAAGATATACCAAGCAAATAGCAACCAAAAAAAGCAGGAGTGGTAATATTAATTTCTGATAAAATAGATTTTGAGACAAAAAGACCATAACAGACATGGAAGGACATAATATAATGATTAAAGTATCAGTTGAACAAGAGGACATAATTATAATAAATATCTATGCAGTCAGTGAAACAGCCCCAAAATACATACAGCAGGTTTTAACTGAACTGAAAAGACAAATAGATGACTCTGCAGAAATAGGAGATTTTAATACACCACTTTCAATAAAATATAGAACTGGAAGGAAACTCAACAAAGACACAGAGAACTAAACAATACAATCAACCAACTTGACCTTACAGACATCTACAGAGTCTTTCACCCAACAACAGCACAATATTCATTCTTTTCTAGCACATATGGGACATTCTCCAGGATAGAGCATATGTTAGGCCACAAAGTAAGCCTCAGTAAATTTAAAAACATTGAGAAACTGCAAAGCATCATCTCAGATCACAATGCTATAAAATTAGAAACCAACACTAGGAAGAACAATTGAAAAATAGCAAATGCATAGAAACTGAGTAACACTCTCCTTAAAAATGACTGAATAATAGAAGAAATAAAAAAAATGAAATAAAAAAATTCCTTGAATCAAATGAGAATGAAAATACAACATACCAAAATTTTGGGGACAGAGCAAAAGCATTGATCAGGGGCCAGTTTATAGCAATAAACACATAAATCAAAAAAGAAGAAAGAGCCAAAATCAACACCATCACTAAACATTGCCAACAACTAGAAAAAGAGCAGCAAAAAAGCCAAAAGTCACCAGAAGAAAGTAAATGATAAATATTCTAGTGGAAATTAATGAAACAAAATAAAAAGATGATAGAAAAACACTAGAAGTTGGTTCTTTGAAAGATAAATAAAATCAACAAACCACTTGCAAATTTAAGAAAGGAAAAGGAGAAGATGCAAATAACACAAACAGGGAAAGAAAGAGGTGAAGGACATCACAACAGAACCAACAGAAATTAAAAGATAATATCAGGATACTATGAAGAACTATACTCTTACAAATTTGAAAATTTAGAAAAACTGAACAGATTTCTAGAAACACACTATTTAGCTAAACTAACATGGACTGAGGTAGAAAAATTAAACAGATCCAAAATAAAAGAAGAAAATGAACAGGTCATAAAAAAATTACCAGCAAAAAAAGGTCCTGGCCTAGATGGTTTCACTGGAGAATTCTACCAAACTTTCCAAGAAGAGCTGACACCAATCCTACTCAAACTATTCCAGATCATAGTAAAGGGTAGAATCCTCCCAAATTCATTTTATGAAGAAAGTGCAACCCTGATACCCAAAACCAGGCAAAGACACCACTAGAAAGGAATACTACAGACCAATAGCTCTCATGAACATAGAGGCAAAAATCTTCAACAGAATCCTAGCCAAATGACTCCAACAATATATTTAAATAAACAAATAAATAAATAAATAAAAATAATACACCATGACCAAGTGGAATTCATACTAGGTATGTAAAGATGGTTCAATATTAAAAAAATAAATAAATAAACATAACCCATTACATAAGTAAAATAAAGGAAAAGAATCACATGATCATATCAATTGATGCAGAAAAGACATTTTCCAACACCCATTCCTGATGAGAAGTCTCAGAAAACTAGGACTTGAAGGGAAATTCCTCTACATAATAAAGGGCATATATGCAAAACCAACAGCCAACTTTATTCGCAATGGAAAGAGACTGAAACCATTGCCCTTGCAAACAGGAGCCAGACAAGGATGCCTTCTGTCTCCACTTCTATTCAACATTGTATTGGAAGTCCTAGCCAGGGCAATAAGGCAAGAAAGAAAAATCGAAAGCATCCAAATTGGTAAGAAAGAAGTAAAACTACCCCTATTTGCTGACGATATGATCCCATATCTAGAAAACCCAAGAGACTCAGCAAAAAAAACTACTAGAACTAATTGAGAGATTTAGCATTGTGTCAAGATACAAGATCAACACACGGAATTCAGTTTTATTCTTCTACACCAGCAAAGAGGTCTCTGAAAAGGAAATAAGGGAATCAATATCATTTACAATAGCTACCAAAAAGATAAAACACTTGAGAATAAATTTTACCAGGGACACAAAAACCTTTACAAAGAAAACTACACAACACTACTTCAAGAAAATATGAGACCCACACAAATGGAAGAACATACCATGGTCATGGATAGGAAGATTGGATATTGTGAAAATGTCAATACTACACAAAGCAATCTATACATTCAATGCAATCCTGATCCAGATCCCATCAACTTTCTTTAAAGACACCAAAAAATGATCACTAATTTTATATGGAAAGGAAAGAGATCATGGATAAGCAAAGCACTATTGAAGAAGAAGAAAGTAGGAGGTCTCACACACACTCCCAGATCTCAAAACTTAATACATAGCCAGTTGTCAGAAAAGTGTGGTAGTGGTGCAATGACATTCAAATAGATCAGTGGAACAGAATTGAGAACCTAGAAATAGATCCATCAACCTTTGGTCAACTGTTCTTTGACAAAGGGCCAAAGTCCATTAAATGGGGAAGAGATAAGTCTTTTCCACAAATGGTGCTGGCAAAATGGAATATCCATTTCCAGAAAACTTAAACAAGGCCCATATATCATGCCACACACAAAAACTAACTCCAAATAGATCAAAGACTTAAATGTGAAACCTAAAACAAAAAAAGTTCATCAAAGAAAAATTAGGGATGATAATTTATGGCATAAATAGGCTATCAAGCATAACCCAAGATGCACAGACAACAGAAGATAAACTAGATGAATGGGACCTTCTAAAAATTAAATAGTTACGTGCATCGAAAGTATTCTGCAAAAGAGTAAAAAGAGAACCTACAGAAGGGGAAAAATGTTTGACAATGAAATAACAGACAAAGGACTCACCTCTAAAATTTATAGAAAACTCCAACATCTCAAAATCAAAAAGGCAAAAAATGCAATTAAAAAATGGGCAGAAGACATGAACAGACACTTCACCAAAAAGGTATTCAAGAAGCTAATAAACACATGAAGAAATTTTGCTATCATTAAGCCTTTGAGAGATGCAAATCAAAACAACTGTGAGATACTATCTCACCCCAGCAAAAATAGGAAAGTTCAACAAGACAGAAAATAACAAATTCTGGTGAGGATGTGGAGAGGTTGGGACTCTCATAAACTGCTGGCAGGACTGTAAAATGATACAACCACTGTGGAAATTGGCAGGGTTATTCCTTAAAAAGTTGGAAATAGAAATACCATTTGATCCAGCAATTCTATTGTTGCTGTTGTTGTTAAGTGTCGTTGAGTTGACTCTGACTGATAGCGACCTTATGTCTAAGAAAATGAAACACTGAGTGGTCCTGTGCCAGCCTCACAATCTCTGCTATATCTAAGCCCATCATTGCAGCCACTGTATTAATCCATCTTGCTGAGGGCCTTCCCCTTTTTTGTTGACCCTCCACTTTACCAAGTATGACGCCCTTTTCCAGAGAATGGTCCCTACTGAAAACATGACTAAAGTAGGTGAGACAATGTCTGACCATTCTTGTTTCCAAGGAACATTCCAGTTGTACTTATTCCAGGGCAGATTTGTTAGTTCTTTTACTAGTGCATGGTACTTTCAGTATTCTTCACCAACACCACAACTCAAAAGCATCAACTCTTCGTCAGACTTCCTTATTCATTGTCTAGCTCTCACATTCATATGAGACAATTGAAAATACCATGGCTTAGGTTAGGAGCACCTGAGTCTTCAAGGAGACATTTTTGCTCTTCAGCACTTGAAAGAGGACTTTTGCAGCAGATTTGCCCAATGCAATATGTCTTCTGGTGTCTTGACTGCTGCTTCCATTGGTGTTAATTGTACAACCAAACAATGTGAAGTCTTTTACAAACTCAATCTTTTCTCGTTTTATCATGATGCTGCTTATTGGTCCCGTTGTAAGGATTTTTGTTTTCTTTATATTAAGGTGTAGTCCATACTGCAGACTATAGTCTTCAATCTTCTAAGTACTTCAAACCATCTTCACTTTCTGCAAGCAAATTTGTGTCATCTGCATATCACAGGTAGTTAATGAGTCTTCTTCCAATACTGATGCCACATTCTTCTCCATATAGTACAGCTTCTTGAATTATTTGCTCAGCATAGAGATGGAGTAAGTATAGTGAAATGATACAACCCTGACACACTTCTTTCCTGATTTTAAACCATGCAATATCCCCTTGTTCTGTTTGAATGACAGCCTTCTGGTCTATGTACAGGTTCCTCATGAGTACAATGAAGTGTTCTGGAATTCCTATTCTTCTCAATGTTATCCATAATTTGTTATGATCCATACAATCAAATGCTTTTGCACTGTCATTAAAACACAAGTAAACATCTTTCTGGTATTCTTTGCTTTGAGCCAAGATCCATCTGAGATCAGCAGTGATGTCCCTTATTTCATGTCATCTTCTGAATCCAGCTTGCATTTCTGAAAGTTCTTTGTCAATATAGTGCTACAACCATTTTTGAATTATCTTCATTAAGATTTTACTTGCATGTAATATTAATGATATTGTTTGATAATTTTCACATTCTATGGAATCACTTTTCTTTGGAATGGGTACAAATATGGATCTCTTCCACTCAGTTGCCCGAGTAGCTGTCTTCCAAATCTCTTGGCATAGCCGAGTGAGTGTCTTCAGCATAGCATTCATTTGCTGAAATATCTCAATGAGTATTCTGTCAATTCCTGGAGTCTTTATCTTCTCCAATTCCTTCAGTGAAGCTTCAAATTCTTCTTTCAATACCATTGGTTATTGATCATATGCCACCTCCTAAAATGGATGAACAGTGATGAATTCTTTTTGGTATAGTGACTCTGTGTATTCCCTCTATTTTCTTTTGATGTTTCCTGCAACATTCAACATATTGTCCATAGAATCTTTCAATATTGCAACTCGAGGCTTAAATTTTTTCCTCAGTTCTTTCAGCTTGAGAAATGTTAAGCCAATTCTACCTTCCCTTTTGGTTTTCTAACCCCAGGTCTTTTCACATTTCATTATAATAATTGACTTTTGTCTTCTTGAGCTACTGTTTGAAATCTTCTGTTCAGCTCTTTTATCTTGTAATTTCTTCCATTAGCATTAGCTACTCTCCATTCCAGGGCAAGTTTCAGAGTCTCTTCTGACATCCATTTTGATCTTTTCTTCCTTTCCTGTCTTTTTAATGACCTTTTGCTTTCTTCATGGATGATGTTCTTGATGTCATCCCACAATTCTTCTGGTTTTTGGTCATGGTGTTCAATGTATCAAATATATTCTTCAGATGGTTTCTAAATTGAGGTGGGATATAATCAATCTCATATTTTGGCTCTTTTGGAGTTATTTTAATTGTTTTCAGCTTCAACTGGAACTTGCATATGAGCAGTTGATGGTTTGTTCCACAATTAGTTCCTGGTCTTGTTTCGGATGAAGATATTGAGCTTGCCATCACCTCTTGCCACAAATGTAGTCAATCTTATTCCTGTGTACTCTGTCTGGCAAAGTCCATGTGTATAGCTGCTGTTTGTGTTGTTGAACAAGGTATTTGCAATTAATAAGTTATTTGTTTCACAAATTCTATCATGCAATCGTCCAAGTTATTTCTATCACCATGGCCATATTTTCCAACTACTGGTGATTTGTCTCTGTTTCCATCTTTTGCATTCCAATCACCAATGATAATTAATACATCTTAATTGCATGTTTGGTCAATTTCAGACTGCAGAAGTTGGTAAAAGTCTTCAATTTTCTCATCTTTGGGTTTAGTGTTGGTGCATAAATTTGAATAATAGTAGAATTATCTGGTCTTCCCTGTGGGAGTATGGATATTATCCTATCACTGACAGCATTGTATATGAGGATAGAGCTTGAAATATTTTTTTTGTGATGATGAATGTCACACCATTACTCTTCAGTTTGCCATTTCTGGCATAGTAGATCATATGATTGCTTCAAAATGGCCCAATCCTGTCCATTTCTGGTCCCGAATGGCTAGGATATCAATCTTTATGCATTACATTTCATTTTTGACAACTTAAAATTTCCTAAATTCATACTTTGTACATTCTATGTTCAGATTATCAATGGATGTTTGCAGCTGTTTCTTCTCATCTTGAGATATGCCACATCAGCAAATGGAGGTCCCAAAAGCTTTACTCTATCCACATAATTAAGGTCAGCTCTACTCTGAGGAAGCAGCTCTTCCCTAGTCATGTTTTGAGTGCCTCCCAACCTGAGGAGCTCATATACTGGCACTATATTGGACAATAATGCTTCAGTACTATTCATAAAGTTTTCCAACAATACATCATACTGTGTTTCACTGATATTCATAAAGTTTTCACTGGCCAATTCTTTGATAAGTGGATGGCCTGTTCCTTCTTCTGAGTCTGTTTTAGTCTGGAAGCTCTGCTGACACCTGTCCACCATGGATGACCCTGTTGACATTTGAAACACAAGTTTCATTGCCTCCAGCCTCACATAAACATGCAAGCCATCACAGTATGGCAAAATGACAGACAAGTTTCTCTCCATTAGTTGTTCCAAACTGCTCTGTTCATTTCTCCCTCAGCCACTCCAAACTGCCACTATCCTTTAGCCATTCCCAACCCTGCTGCCTGGCTTTCTAGCTTCCCCCAGCTGGTCCAACACCTGCTTACCACACTGGTTCCCTTCCCTAGCCTGCCCCAGGTGCTCCAACACCTACCTGCCATGCCTGGCTTGCTTTCCCAACCTGCCCCAGGTGCTCCAAAACCTGCCTGCTGTGCCTCGCTTGCTATCTTATGACTTAGTATATATCCAAAAGAAGTGAGAGGCAGGACATGAATAGATATATGCATACTGATGTTCATCACAGCACTATTAACAATAGTGAAGAGATGGAAACATTGTAAGTGCCCATCAACCTAGGAAAGAATAAACAAACTGTGGTACATACACACAGTGGAATACTGTGCAACACTAGAGAATAATGTAGAATCTGCAAAACACCCTATAACATGGATGAACTTCGAGGATATTATGTTGAGTGAAATAAGTCAATCATAGAAGGACATATATTGTATTAGATCATTATTGTAAAAAGTCAAGGAAAGGTTTATACATGGAAGGAAACTTTCTTTGTTGGTTACCTGGGTTGGGGGTGGTGGTGGATAGGTTGAAAAAAAAAAAAATATATAAACACATACACAAAAGATTGTTAGTGGTGTAGGAGGGAGGGGGAAAAGGGAAGCTTTTGTTTGTCAGGTATTGAGTTTATGCTAATGGTGGTAGAATATTTTGGAAAAGCATAGCAACAATGGTGGCACAACATGAAAAATCATCAATGTCCCTGAGATGTAAATGTGGAAGTTGTTATGTTGGTGAATATCTTGTTGTGTATGTTTTCACCACAATATAATTAAAAAAAAAAAAATGGGCCACGCACCTTTGAAAAATCTGGTCACTGAAAACCTTATTAAAAGTAGTGAAACATTTTCTGATATATTACTGGAAAACTCTATGAAAAGCCATGAAACATTGTCTGATATAGTGCCTGAAGGTGAGCTCCCCAGGTTGGAAGGCACTCAAAATAAGAAATAAGACTGGGGAAGAACTGCCTCTCCAAAGTAGAGTCAACTTTAATGACATGGATGGAGCAAAGCTTTCAGTACCTTCATTTACTGATGGAACATGATTCAAAATGGGAAGAAACAGCTGCAAACATCTATTGATAAAGCCTTCTGTTAGCAGTCAAATGCCTTAGGAGCTATGCCATCAGAGATCCTATTTGTTTTTGCTTGTTTTTGAATGTACAAAGTATGAATCTTGGAAATTGGGTGTTGTAAAAAATGAAATGGAGCACATAAAGATTGGTATACTAAGCATTAGTGGGCTTAAATCGACTGGTATTGGCTATTTTGAATCAGAAATCATCTGATCTACTATGCCAGAAATAACAAATTCAAGAGGAATGGTGTCACATTCATCATCAAAAAAGAACATCTCAAGATCTATCCTGAAGTACAATGCCATAAGTGATAAGATAATATCCAAATGCCTACAAGGAATACCAGTTAATACTACCATTATTCAAATTTATGCGCCAAGAGCCAATGCAAAAGATGAAGCAATTGAAGATTTTTCCAACTTCTGTAGTCTGAAATAGACCAAACATGCAATCAAGATATACTAGTAATTATTAGTGATTGAAATGCCAAAGTTGGAAACAGAAAAATAAAAAAATCATTGGTAGTTTGAAATTATGGCTTGGGTGATAGAAATGATTCTGGAGATCACACAATAGAATTTTGCCAAGACAAATGATTTATTTATTACAAATACTTTTTTTCCCCCCAACAATATAAACTGCAGCTATAGTCATGGACTTCACCAGATGGAACACACAGAAATTAGACCAACTACATCTGTGGAAAGACGTGATGGAGAAGTTCAATATCATCAGTCAAAATAAGGTCAGGGGCTGACTTTGGAACAGAACAGTAGTTTCTCATATGAACTTGCATATGCAAGTTCAAGTTGAAAATGAAGAAAATTAAAAGAAGTCCACCAGAGCCAAAATACAACCTTGATTATATCCCACCTGAATTAAGAGACCATCTGAAGAATAGTTTTGAGACATTAAATACCAATGATCAAAGACTAGATGAGTTGTGGGATGACATCAAGAGCACCATACATAAAGAAAGTAAAAGGTCATTAAAAAATAGGAAAGAAAGAAAAGGCCAAACCGGATGTCTGAAGAGGCTCTAATACATGCTGTTCTATGTAGAGTAGCTAAAGTGAATGGAAGAAATTCTTAAATAAAAAACACTGAACAGAAAATTTCAAAGGACAAATCTAGAAGACAACATAAAGTACTATAATGAAATGTGCCAAGCACTGGAGTTAGAAAACCAAAAGGGAAGAACACATTCAGCATTTTTCAAGCTGAAAGAACTGAAGAAAAAATTCAAGACTCAAGTTGCAATGCCATCTCAGAAATCCAATGGGGGTTGCTATGAGTCATTTTTTTGAGGCATTTTTTTTTTTTTTAAATGGGCAGAATATTGAATGATGCAGGAAACATCAAAAGAAGATGAGAGGAATACACAGAGTTACTGTATCAAAAAGAATTGGCTGATGCCCAACTATTTCAGGAAGTAATATTTGATCAAGAAGCAATGGTATTGATGGAAAAAGTCCAAGCTGCACTGAAAGAATTGGTGAAAAACAAGGCTCCACAAATTGGTGGAATACCCATTGAGATGTTTCAACAAATTATTGTTGTGCTGGAAGCGCTTACTTATTTATGCCAAGAAATTTAGAAGACAGCTACCTGGGTAACTGGCAGGAAGTAATTGATATTTGTTCCCATTCCAAATAAAGTTAATCCAATAGAATGTGGAAATACTGGACAATATCATGAATATTACATGTAAATGAAATCTGCTGAACATAATTAAAAAATGGTTGCAGCAGTACATTGACAGCAAACTTCCAGAAATGCAAGCTGAATTTAGAAGAAGTTATGGAATGAGGATATTATTGCTGATAGCAGATGGATGTTGGCTGAAAGCAAAGAATACCAGAAAAATATCTACCTGTGTTTTATTGACTATGCAAAGGCATTCAACTGCATGGATCTTAAGAAATTATGGCTAACTTTGCAAAAAATTGGAATTTTCTAACACTTTCTTATTCTTGCGAGTAACCTGTACACAGACCAAGACGCTGTCATTTGAACAGAACAAGGGGAATACTGCATGGTTTAAAATAAGGATGGGTGTACGTCAGGGTTGTATCCTTTCATCGTACTTATTCAATCTGTATGCTGAGCAAATAATCCAAGAAGCTGAACTATTTGAAGAAGAATATGGGATCAGGATTGGAGGAAGAACAATTGACAACCTGAGATATGTAGATGATACAACCTTGCTTGCTGAAAGTGAAGATGACTTGAAATACTTACTGATGAAGATCAAAGACTACAGTCTTCAGTATTGATTACACTTCAATATCGAAAAACAAAAATCCTCACAACTGGACCAGTAAGCAAAATCATGATAAATGGAGAAAAAATTGAAGTTGTCGAGGATTTCATTTCATTTGGATCCATACCAACCATAGAAGCAGCAGTCAGGAAAGTGGACATCCTATTGCACTGGGAAAATCTGCTAGAGAGACCTCTTTAAACTGTTGAAGAGCAAAGATGTCTCTTTGAAGACTATGGTGTGCATAACACAAACCATGTTATTTTCAATTGCCTCATAAACATGTGAAAGCTGGACAGTGAACAAGGAAGACCCAAGAAGAACTGATACCTTTTTGAGTCATGGTGTTGGAGAAGAATACTGAAAATATTATGGACTATGAGAAAAATGAACAGATCTGTCCTGAAGGAAGTGCAGCTGGAGTGCTCCTTGAAAGTGAGAATGGCCAGACTTCATTTCACTTGCTTTGGTCATGTTGTCAGCAGGAACCATTCTTTGGAGAAGGATATCATGCTTGGTAAAGTAGAGGGTCAGAAAAGAAGAGGAAGGAAGACCTTCAACGAGATGGATTGACAGAGTAGCTGCAATGATGGGCTCAAGCATAGCAAGGATTGTGTGGGTGGCACAGGACTGGGTTGTGTTTTGTTCTTTTGTATGTAGGGTCACTATGAGACATAGCTAACTTTATGGTGCCTAACAACAACCACAATAATCAAGACATCTATGGAGATAATCCATATTTTTCTATTTGCTTATTTATAATTTTTGTTTTCCTATTTTCCTAGTGCACAATTTTGGTATTATCCCTTGGTTTAACATTGTTTTCCCTGAAAGAATAAATCCTTTGTTTATAATACCAGTTATTGAAGTGATTTTTCTCTAGAGCAATACTTATTACATTTAAAATAGTTTTGTTTTATCATTTAGTTATAAAGTTGTTTATATATAAATATATAAGGTTTCATTTTATCATAATATTTATTCTTAATCATAACACTGAATACTACTAAGACAGTTACCTAGAATAAGACTAGCTTATGTTTGTCTACCAGCATAAGTAGACAGGAAGAGCAATATTGCTGCTATTTATATAGTTGCAATGATCATATCTTTAGTATGATTGGAAAAACAATGCTCTTGTTAGAATTTTTCAAACAACAGAAAAATTAAGCAATTTAACTAACTGCTGGACCTCTTATCCTCTACCTCACTCTGTTCATGACAATTCAGATTAATTTTCCTTTGTCATATCTAATTATAGCCATATACAAGGGAGCTCTGGTATCATAGTGGCTAAGGCACTTGACTGCTAACCAGAAGGGCTGGCAGTTTAAATCCACCAGCCACTCCTCTAAAGGAAGATGGGGCAATCCACTTCTGTAGTGATACTGCCTCGGAAACCCAAGGAGGGGTCGCTATGAGTCGGGTCTGACTCGACGGCACACAACAACAACAACAACATACTCAAAGCCACCATCAACTTTAACTTAACTTTTAAATGAGCTGTAAGTGACAAAATATGGTATCCCCTTGAATTAGAAACTTTGCCCCAAGTGCCCTGTTTCAAGTTGACCGTGGCTAATTTAACTGAAATAAATTGTTCTGGTCTAAATTCTCCCCCTTCCTAGAATTGTCAAAATGCTTGAAAATTGGTGTTATGAATGAGATGGTTCTCCCATACTAAATAAAAAATTTCCTAGGTACATAAAAATTGTCAAATACATCCTCAAAACTAAACTGCTAACATATAAAAATAATTACACAGCATGTCCCTTTTGTAAAAAAAATTTGAAATCCAGTAAGATTCAGATGACGGTCAGTCTGCAATAATTCTCTAACAGAACTGGCTTGAAAAAACTAACCAAACCATTCCTTTCCCAAACATCCATACTGAAAATACTGTTATTTCTGCCCCACCAAGTCATATGTTTTTACATGGAAGATCAGATTTCTCCAGTAAATCAAACCACAAACCAAATGATGAACTCTGTGCATGGGCATTAACCTGTTTAGATGGATGGTATATGGTGGGCCAATGCATTCTGGGGCAATTTGAAGTACTTTTAAATACCCATACTTGTAATGAAAGTCAACACAGGTCCAGAAGTCAAAAAAATTTAAGCTAGTGTACATGAACTACTCAAAACACCTGGGGATAAAAAACATACCTGATTTGAATTACAGGTTCCTCTGGAATCTATTTTGATTTTATGGGATTACTAGGTTTGAAAGAATTGTTTGTAACATCTCTATGGAAATAGAGAAAACAATAACCTAGTCAATGTCATAAAAGCACAGGGAAAATCTTCAAATCTCCTTGCTAATATTGTATTAAAAAGGAGCTCTGGTGGTACCATGGTTAAAACGTCTGGCTGCTAACCAAAAGGTCAGCAGTTCAAGCCCAACAGCTGCTCTGCAGGAGAAATATGGAAGAATCAGCTTCTGCAAAGAAACCCTTGCAAACTCTATGGTGCAGTTCTAATCTGCCCTATAGGGACACTGTGAGTCAGCGTTGACTCATTGGCAGTGGTTAATGATAAAGTTGTATTGCATAACAGAATTGTTTTAGATTTCCTCTTAGCACAACAAGGTGGAATCTGTGCTATAACTGACATCTCATGCTACACCTGGATTAACACCTCTAGTGAAGCAGAACAAAACATTAAATGGGTGTGCCAGCAGGCTACTTGGTTACACATTAATGACCCAGAGGATAATTCTCCTCCTTTTGATATCTTTAACTGTCTCTCAAAAGATATTAGCTCCTGGCCATGCTCTATAATCCAAGCAGACTAGTTATTTTCTTTTTTGCTGTCATTATCCTCTGTTTAATGAAATATTCCTTTTATTGCATTACCTAACTCTTTTGCATAACCCATGCATTTAACCTCACTCATGGACTTTGTCATGTACTTTGAAGAAACTTCTGTAGACACATCCATAATACCCAAACCTATGTACCTACTCCAAAAATTTGCCTTCACACCTCAGGTAGAAGCCTTCTGTCTGTCCAGTTGTTTCTTCCCATTTGGCCTTGCTCTATTAATTTCTCTGTAGTATAAGATCACTGATGCAGAGTCCTTAAGTGATGAAAACAACAGACAAATTCACTGCCATTGAGTCCATTTTGACTCAGAGCAACCCCCATTAGGTTTCTAAGGCTGTAAATCTTTACGGAAGCAGACTGCCTCAACTGTCTTCCATGGAGAAGCTAGTGAGTTCGGACCACTGACATTTTGATTAGGTGAAAACACCTTTCATGGTGCCTCATTATTTATGTAAGGAGACCTGAGCCTTGTAATTCATCTGATAGCATCTGGGGTCTCAAAGGCTTGTAAATAGCAATTGATCATCTGTAATCCTGACTAAATCCTTGTGGAAGAAGAGCTACTCCTTTGTGCATGATCAAACCCAATAAGATTGATCTGAAAACGAATCCACCCTGAAGATGAAGCTTGTAGCTTAAGAAAGATGAAGACAAAGTCCATGTTGAAGAAAAATATTCCTAAGTGTGATTATCAAATTCTCAAAGGAATTTTTGATCAAAAGGGTGGGGTGAGAAAGAGCATTCTGAAAACTAAGGCTCTTGACATGCTAAAACTTCCAGTTAAGATTTAGGCCATATCTCTTCTTGAACTAAGTGAAACCATTTTGTGTCTCTAAAACAACCTCTGTGATACAGTGCAGGCTGCATCTTTGTAAAAATTTCCACTGCACCTTTGACCTAGATACAAGTAGCATCTACAGAAAAATGTGATTTTCTCCCATCTTTCTCTACTTATTTCAAGTTTGTAGCTAGAAATTGGTAATGTCAAAATGATATTATTCAGTTTGTGCAGATGTTAGACATTATGTTAAACATATGACTTTAGTGGCTAAGCTATACCTTTGGACACCAGTATCCAAATGCTATTCTCTTTTCTTCTTTTTCAATATGCTGTACTTAGAAATAATTATATTTTAAAATGTTCCAGGAAATTCTTGGCCAACCATGTTCTGTTACTTGAAGCTCCCTCTTTGCAAAGGAAGTCAACTCCTGTAAGAATACTCAGCCAAGATCCTGTCACCTGCAACTTTATAAATGTTAGCCAATCATAAATGCACCAACTTATGGCCTTTTATTTGCACTTTTTGTTTTTATTGACCTCTGTAATTTTGTAACTCTGGGGAGCACTTTATCAGATCTTCTTGACTTTGTGTTTCCCCATTTTGCAAAATGCCTTTTTGTCATTAATAAAACTCTTTGCATTTACTTTAGACAGACTTGTATTTCTTTCTCTCCAAGAAGTGTCTTTATTGAATAACCAACCAGGATCCAGTAAGCCACCTATTTCACTGCTCTATTTTTTATTGAATTTAAAACCTCAAAGAGTTCTTGGAAGCCATCTGTAAAATTCAGGGTGAAGTAGCATCAGAAGCCGTCTAACTTTAGTGGGCATAATGATCAAGATCAGCTTAAAGCTGGTTAGCATGAGGTGGAGGTCAGATATACCTCCATCCTCCAACCTTTGCACTAATTTTGATACCAGCTGTTCCTATCACTCTCTGCTTCTCTTCTAGGTTTGATCATCCATTGCAATGACCACACAGAACTCAAATGCTTACTTATAGTTAAGTGGTTTATTAAGGAAGTAATGAGGTACAACTCAGGATCAACATCAACAGACTACAACTCAAGATTAAGATCAGCAAGCTGTAACTCAGGATCAAGATCAGGAGGCATGTAGGCAAAGTCTCTCTTCTTCAATGCAAGACATCTCTTTCAGCTCCTTTTGGCCATGCAGCTCTCCTATCAGCCTCATCAGGACAAGCCTCCTTATGGCTGCCTGAGGAGAGGGTCCTTGATCCTCTTGGCCCTGCCATCTGTCACCAGACTGTACTGCAGGACCCCTTCTGGACCTGTCACAACCAACCTTGCTTCTGGGGCCCTTTCAGGCCTCTTATGTCTGTAGTGTTACAACCTTTGACCTATGTTACAGCTTTTTTAGGCATGCCCTTGCCTCCTCTTTCCATCCTTTCTTTTCTTTCTCCCCTCTGCTTCTTGTTGCTGCTCCTCTTCCTGCTTCTTTATCTCTGAAAAACCTACATGGAGTTGGCTGCATTATATACAACTTTTTTCAATTTCAAGGCATAGTCCCTCCCAGCATGGACCACAAACTGACAAATGCCCTCTGCTTAGGCCACAGGCACTTCTTTTATATATTGGGCTGTAGTGACCTAATTTGCATACTCCATAGTAAATTTATTTGCATAGACTATTGACCAATTCCTGCAAGGTCCACACTTACCACAGGGCAGGCTTCAGTCCAGGTCCAGACAAAAAGGGTCAAACCTCAGATTGTTTACAACTGACCTAGGAAATGTCAATCAACCTAGAAAACAGTAAAAAATCATCTGGGGTGAAACCTAGGGCAAAGGAAACTCCTTGGGGCCTCAGGAGAAAAATCTTTCAAGCTGCTTTCCAAAGAACTAAGGCAAAAGACCACAAAAAGGGACTTATTTTATCATACCATCTGACTTAACAACTTTATCTTACACGTGGGAAATCAATGTCTGAGAGAAGTGGAACTTTTATCACTTGCCCACAGGTGTTAGGGACAGAGATTAGGAGCTGACTCCAGCCTCATATCCTGTACTCTTTCCTCTGCAGCCTTTTCTGCAATCTGGTGAGATTGTACTTTGAGAATTGTTGATGGATTCATGAATGATTGATTGTTAAAGATTTCCAAGATGACCACATAGATAGGATTTTCTTCATTTCTACCCTTTGGAAATTCAACCCTTTTCTTTCCTCTTGATTAGTTCTCAATGGAGGCACAGAACCAGGTTGTTAAGGGAATATGATACAACTTTGTATACAATGATATTTTGGGGAGGTAGAGCTAAACAATAGCAAGAAATAGCAAGTGTAATCAGAGGTTAAGTTACATGGTGTGAATGCTATAGGAATTCAGAAGGTAAGATCTATGTGGTGGGGACTAGAAGCACCTGGTGAAATCTTCGTGGAAGAAATGGGACTTGTGTGGCATCTATTAGCAACATCTAAAGTCAGTACTAGGGTGCCCAAGCACCCTACTCCTCTCTTTCCAAACTCAGTCATCTCCATGACTACACATATCTCCTATGTTTATGATTTTCCAGAACAACTCTGTATCAACTAAACTTCATTTCATTAAATTAGGTAATTTACAGACAAAACAAATTTAATATTCAGTATAATTTAAGATATTTCACATACATTCAAAAGAAGAAAATTTGTTGTCAGGAAATGAGAGACAATTTCTTTTGTTTAGAGAATGTGGTTGAAATCCTAGTTACTTGTATTTACCACACTTTAATTCTAAAATATTACATTTCTCACCACTCATATGTCAGTTTGTCATACTGTAGTGGCTTGCATGTTGCTGTGATTCTGGAATCTATGTCATCAATATTTCAAATACCAGCAGGGCCACTCATGGTGGACAGATTTCAGCAGAGCTTCCAGACTAAGACAGACTAGGAAGAAAGACTAGAAAGTGGCCAAATCCACTTCTGAAAAAAAAAAAAAAAAAATCCCACTGAAAACCTTATGGATAGCAGGAAACATTGTTTAATATAGTGCCTAAAGATGAGTGCCTCAGGTTTTAAGGCATTCAAAATATTACTGAGGAAGAGCTTCCTCCTCAGCAGAAAAACCCATCCTTGTCTTTGAGTTGATTTTGACTTGTAATGACCCCCATTGAATTTCCAAGGTGGTAAATCTTTATGGAAGTAGATTGGTCCATCCTCCTTCCATGGATCAGCTGATAGGTTTGAACCATCAGCCTTCTGGTTAGCAGTCAAATGCCTTAGGAGTACATCACCAGAGTTCCTTAAAAATAGAGTTTATTGTAATGACGTGAATGGACCAAAGCTTTCTGGACCTTCATTTGCTGATGTGTCATGACTCAAAATGAGAAGAAATAGCTTCAAACATCCATGAATAATTGGAACATGGAATGTATGAAGTGTGAATCAAGAAAAATTAGAAGTTGTCAAAAATGAAGAGGATTGCATAAAAAATGATATCCTAGGTATTAGTGAGCTAAAATGGATGGGTATTTACCATTTTGAATAAAAAAATCACATGGTCTATATCAGTGGGAGCTCTGATAGCATAGTACCTAAGGCACTTGACTGTTAATCAGAAGGCTGGTGGTTCAAACCCACCAGCCACTCCTTGCAAGGAAGATGGGGTAATCTACTTCTGTAGTGATACTGTCTTGGAAACCCAAGGAGGGGTTGCTATGAGTCGGGTCTGACTTGATGGCACATAACAACAAGAAATTATGCCAGTAAGGATAAGGCCAAGAGGAATGGTATTGTATTTATCATCAAAAATAATATTTCAAGAACTATCCTGAAGTACAATGCTGTCAGTGATAAGATAATATTCAACACCTACAAGGATGGCCAGTTAATAAGACTATTATTCCAAATTATACACCAACCACTAAGCTAAAGATGAATAAATTGAAGATTTTTACCAGCTACTTTAGTCTGAAATAGAGCAAACATCCAATCAAGATGTATTGATAATTACTGGTGATTAAAATGTGAAAATTGGAAACAAGGAAGATGCATTGATAGTTGGAAATTTTGGTCTTGATGATAGAAATGATGTTAGAGATCACATGATATAGTTTTGCATGAACAATGACTTATTCATTGCAAATATATTTATTCAACAACTTATAAGGAACTGTACACATGGACCTGGCTAGATGGAATACACAGGAATCAGATCAACTACATCTGTGAAAAGAGGTGATGGAGAAGCTTAATATCATCAGTCAAAAGAAGGCTAGGAGCTCATTGTGGAACAGACCACCAATTACTCAAATGCAAGTTCAAATTGAAGTTGAAGAAAATTAAAACAAATCCACAGGAGCAAAAATATGACCTTGAGTATATCACACCTGAATTTAGAGTCCATCTGAAGAATGGATTTGATGCATTGAATATCAGCGATTGAAGGAAGGATGAGTTGTGGGATGACATCAATGACATCATAAATCAAGAAAAAAAAGGTTATTATTAAAAAGACAGAAAAGTAAGAAAAGACAAAATGGATGTCAGAAGATACTCTGCAACTTGCTCTTGAATGGAGAGTAGCTAAAGTGAATGGAAGAAATGAAGTAAAAGATCTGAACAGATTACTGCAAAGAATGGTTCAAGAGGCCAAAATAAAGTATTATAATGAAAATATGCTAAAACCTGAAGATGGAAAATCAAGGTAGAAGAACATGTTCAGAATTTCACAAACTGAAAGAGCTGAAGAAAGAATTCAAGCCTCGAGTTGCAAATATTGAAGGATTTTCATGACAAGATATTGGATGATCAGGAAGAATCAAAGAAGATAGACAGAATACAGAGATTCAGTGTACCAAAAAGAATTGGTTGATGTTCAGCAATTTTAGGAGGGAGTTTATGATCAAGAACCAATGATACTGAGGGAAGAAATCCAAGCCGTAATGAATAGATTTACAAAAAGAAAAAAAGCCTCCAGGAATTGATGGGACACCCATTGGGATGGTTCAACAAACAGAAGCAGCACAGAAATGCTCACCTGTTTATGCCAAGAAATTTGGAAGACAGCTACCTGGCCAACCAACTGGAATAGATCTATATTTGTGACCATCCCAAATAAAAGTGATCCAACAGAATGTGGAAATTATGCAACCATATCATTAATATCACATGCAAGTAAATCTTGCTGAAGATAATTTAAAAATGGTTGCAGCAGTTCATTGATAGAGAACTTTTAGAAATTCAAGCTGGATTCAGAAGAGTACATGGAATGAGGGATATCATTGCTGACGTCAGATGGATCTTGGCTGAGTCCAAAGAATATCAGAAAGATGTTTACCTGTATTTTATTTATTTTGCAAAGGCATTTAACTGTGTGGATCATAACAAATTAATTATAGATAACACTGCTAAGAATGGGAATTCCAGAACATTTATTTGTGTTCTTGAGGAGCCTTTACCTAGCCAGAGTCAGTCATTCAACCATAAGTGAATACTGCATGGTTTTAAATCAGGAAATGTATGTGTCAAAACTGTATTCTTTGACCATACTTATTCAATCTATATGCTGAACAAATAATCTGAGAAACTGGACTATATGATGAAGAACTTGGCATCAGGATTGGAGGAAGAATCATTAACAACATGTGATATACAGGTAACACAACCTTGTTTTCTGAAAATGAAGACTTGAAACACTTACTGATGACGATCAAACACTACAGCCTTTCGTATGGATTACACCTCAACATAGAGAAAACAAAAATCCTCACAATTGGACCACTAGGCAACATCATGATAAATGGAGAAAAGATGGAAGTTGTCAAGAATTTCATTTCACTTTGATCCACAGTCAACGTCCTTGGAAGCAGCAGTCCAGAAATCAAATGACGTATTGCAGTGGGCAAGTCTGCTGCAAAAGATGTCTTTCAAGTGTTGAAGAGCAAAGATGTCACTTTGACGATGAAGGTACACCTGATCCAAGCCATAGTATTTCAATAGCTTTGTACACATGTGAGAGCTGGACAGTGAATAAGGAAGACAGCAGAAAAATTGATACTTTAGAATTGTGGTGTTGGTGAAGAATACTGAAAGCACCATGGACTGCTAGAGGAATGAATAAATCTGTCTTGGAGGAAGTATAGCCAGAATGTTCTTTAGTAGCAAGAATGACCAGACTTCCTTTCTCATACTTTGGCTATGTTGACAGAAAGAACCAGTCCTTGGAGAAGGATATCATGCTGGATAAAGTAGAGGGTCAGCAAAAAAGAAGAAGACCCTCAAAGAGATGAATAAATACAGTGACTGCAATGATGTGCTCAAGCATAGCAATGATTGTAAGGATGGTGCATGACTGAGCAGTGTTTCATTCTGTTGTACATGGGGTGCTGTGATGGAAGTTGACTTGATGGCACTTAACAACGACATTACATTTTTACAGCATTTTATAGTTTGTAGTGTAGTTTCTCCAACATGACTTTATTTGATTGTAAAAGCAAAAAACTACAAGTGAGATAGGATGTTCCTAATATTTCTGTTTCATAGGGGAAGATATTGAGACTCAGTAGATTGCTTTACTCACATTTACATAACAAAGTAGATACAACAGAATTCAAACACAGTCTTTATTCTTAATTCACCTGGCTAATCAATTGGTGGGAACTCTGGTGGCATAGTACTTAAGGCATTTGACTGCTAACCAGAAGGCTGGTGGTTCAAACCCATCAACCACTCCTCAAAAGGAAGGTTAGGCAATCTATTTCTGTGGAAATACCGCCTCAGAAACACAAGGAAGGGTCATTATGCATCAGATCTGACTCAACAGCACTGAGTTTGTTTTTGTTGTGAATCAATTGGTACTGGTTAGATTACTATAAACTGATCCTTTTCTGTACACTTCTTTTCAGTTATAGTGAATCCACATATGTTTTCCAATTGTAAATTTTCTGATTCTCTCCCATTTCATTGTTTTCACCCAGTCTCCTAAACTAGGATTTCTTTTTATATTCATGGCAGATGATGGTATATTTTTATATTTTTCCAAAAAACCACCAATGCTATTTTCTTCAACATTAGAGAAATGTGATATCTGAAATGTTTTTCAGTTAACATCACAGAAGCATTGTGTACATTTTTAGTTTTCCTCATCATATTTGATCTCAGAAAGCAATATTTCCCTTTGTGACAAAGTCATGAATTATATTTCATGTTTAGTGTTCAAGCTCAAAACCAGAGTATCAGAATTCAACTTGTAATGTAGAATCCTAAACTAAGCACTTGCGTGTGTGTGTTTTGTGGAGTTGAAGGCTAGAAGAGAATTTGAAGAAATGGTCACTATTTTTGAAGAGTGAATTGTCTATTTGAGTAGACGGAATACACCTTTTTGCAAGTGACATAGGGATCTATAGTGACTATTCTATTCACCACCACTCATCTGTCAGTATGTCCTACTGTAGTGGCTTATGTGTTGCTATGATGCTGGAAGCTATGCTACCAGTATTTCAAATATTTACAGAATCACCCATGATAGGCATATTTCAGAGGAGCTTTCAGACTAAGGAAGACTAGGAAGAAAGGTCTGGAGATAATGATTTCTAAAAATTAGTCAAGGAAAACCCTCTGGATCACAATATATTGCTGGAAAATGAACCTCCTAGGTTAGAAGACACTCAGAATACACAATGCCTGCAATATTGGACTCACGCATGCTAGTCATGGTGCAGGACATGGCACCATTTCTTTCTGTTGCACTAAAGGTCACTCTGAGTCAGAATGTCTTGACAGCAACAACCATATACAATTGGATAGAATTAATTCTATCAATATTTCAAAATATAATGTGTAAGGCCCTTCAGGGTGACAAAAGGGATAAACAATGTTTTCTTTTACTCCTTGGTGTCTACACTCTGGCTGGGGAAATTTCATGTACCTTTTACAAAAATATTATATGATCAGATGATATGAGGCAAAAAAAAAAAAATCATCAAATAAGGAAAAAGTATTTCTGATAAATAATCACAAAATTCATCTTGAAAATGTTCATATTTGAAAAGTATCTTGAAGAATGGTGTAATGGATTGAATTGTATTCCTCAAAAACATATGTTGAAGTCCTAACCTCTATACCTATGAAATGTGACCTTGTTTTGAAATAGGTTCCCTTTTGGAAGACATCAGTTGAGTTAATGAGGTCATATTGTGGTAGGGTAGATGTTAATCCCTCTAACTGGTATTTATAAAAGGGAAGCATAGACATGGAATCCAGGTCATCTAGGAGAAGATACTATGTGAAGAAGCATTTAAAAGCCAAGGGACACCAAAAACACCGCTACTACCAGAAGTTGGAGGAAACAAGGAAGGATCTTCCCTGGAGTGTATGCAGAGAGAAAGCATGGCTCTGCTGACACCATGAATTCAGGCTTCTAGCCACCAGTACTGTGAGCTCGTACATTATTTATTTTTTTCAGTTCAGACATTGTCTTTAATCCTCCAACTAGCTTCTGCTTTTTTTTCTCCCCTCACTTCTTATTTTTCTTTTCAAAGCAAACCACACAAACCAAACCCATTGCCCTCAAGCTTACTGCAACTCACAGTGACCCTATACTTGTTGTCATCGAGTTGTTTCCAACTCATAGCGACCTGCACTGGGTTTCTGAGGCTGTAAATCTTTAAAGAAGTAGATTGCTTAATCTTCCTTCTGTGGAGCAGCTGGTGAGTTTGAACCACTGACCCTATAGGACAGGGTAAAGCTGCTTCATAGACTTTCCAAGGCTGTAAATCTTTATGGAATCAGACTGCCAAATCTTTCTTCTCTGGAGGAGCTGGTGCATTTGAACTGCTGACCTTTTGGTAACAGCCCAGCTCTTAACCACTGGGCCACCAGACTTCCTTAATAGAAAATAGCAAGTTCCTTTTTTTATTTTTATTTTTTAATTGCAGCATCAGTGGATCTGGTCCCAGAATATACATTTCTGTTCTTTAAAGTCAAGCACAAAAAATGCTCGATAGATAGAGTTGGAAAAAAATGTGTAGGCATTTAGAAGATCCCGAGTAAATGAATGAATGGATCAATGAACAGATGCTGGAATAGCAAGTTCTATACTCTGAGATCTTCGTGACTGGGGCACCAGGTGTGTGTGTGTGGGGAATGGTGGGAGAAAATAATAGATTTCAGAACTTTTGTGTTCTTTGATGTTTTTCTACTCAGAGCTTTCTATCACTGTTCATTACTTCATTGTAAAGAAAAGGCAGTGACTTCATTTATTGTCTGTTTGTCTGTTGTCCAGATGAGCTGATTAGCTTGTGAATGGGTTGTAAAGGTTTAGAGAGATGAGTGGCGCATACTTTATGCTTACATTTTAGACTCATATGATTCTATTCATTTATCTATCTACTTGGAAAAACTTCTGGTAACCCTGAAACTTCTCCCTTTAGGATTAAATGCAAAAATAATTTTTTTTTTTTTTTTTTTTTTAGTTAGGATTTGGGTGAAGATTTACAGAGTAAATTCACTTTTCATACAGCAGTTCACAT
>NW_006921591.1:5467173-5478859 GCF_000298275.1 Orycteropus afer afer
TGGTTCCTCAAAAAGTTCAACATAGAACTATTTTAAGACCTAGACACTTCACTCCTAGGTATATACCAAAGATACTTGAAAGTAGTGACACAGACCATGTATACCAATGTTCCCTGAAGCATTAGTCACTGTAATCAGAAGGCAAAAACAACTTAAATGTCTAACAACAGGTGAATGGATAATCAAAACGTGGTATGTGCATACAATGGAACATTATTGTTGTTGTTATGTGCCGTTGAGTTTGACCTGACTCATAGCGACCCCTCCTTGGGTTTTTGAGGCAATATCACTACAGAAGTAGATTTCCTCATCTTCCTTCTGAGGAGTGGCTGGTGAGTTTGAACTGCCAGCCTTCTGGTTAGCAGTTAAGTGCTTAGACACTATGCTAACAGAGCTTCTACAATGGAACATTACCCATCCATAAAGAGAAATGAAGTCCTGATACATGCTACATCATGGAAGAAACTTGAAAAATTATACTGAGTGAACTAAATTAATCACAAAAGGATAAATATTTTATGGTCTCTCTTAAAGGAAATATTCAAAATAGGTACATGTAAAGACACCAAAGTTTATTACTGGTTAGTAGGTTTATTAGAATCCAAAGAGAGGGAAAAAGAGTTACTGTTTAGAAAGAATTGAGTTTCAGTTTATGGTGATGGAAAATTTGGCAACTGATACTGATGATGTTTGCACAACATGATTAATATAGTTGGTATCACTACATGTACATGTACATGTAGTGAAAAATGTTAAATTTGCAAATGTGTTATTTATATTTTTACAACATTAAAAAAAGTTAGAAAAAATCTGTGCTGGTGATATGTCAATTTTAGTGATATGCCGTATTATTTCAAATGGAAATAATTTCATTAAAGTCTTGCTTATTATATGGTAACTATATGAGAATTCACAATGATTGAACTCATACTTGATCCTTGAACAAGGTAGGCAGATTTTAAGTTGTTATTTAGGTAATATGACTAAGGTAGAGATAATAAATTAAAGTAGACTCTCCCACTATGACCTTTGAAGGTTACATGATATATGTGAGGCCTTGGAGTCAGAAGGCCTGAGTTCAAATCCTGACTCTGCCATTTCTTAGCTCTGTGAGCTTAGATAAGTTCCTTAACCTCTTTGTAAAATGAGTATAATGATGGTATGCACTTTTTAAGATTGTTCTGAGGATTAAGTAACTTAATATATAGAAAGCTTTTATAGAAGTTTCTGGTATATAGTAATTGCTCAATAAATGTTAGAAATTAACATATCATTTTATGATATGATAATTATCTTATTATGATTATGTTAATTTACTAGGAATATGACTAAAAGTACCTCTAAAAGATGGACATACAAATAAGGAACTGAAACATTTCTTTCCTTGAAATATTTTCTGTAATTATGTCATCATTTTTGTTACACATGAAGATCTTAATTACCAAAGCAATCTGAAATTTTGTGAATGAAAGGCAAGTACTGCTTTTCTAACCTCAACTTCTGTCTTACTTTCCTATGGCTGCCGTAATAAAATACCACAAAATGGGTGGCTTTAAAGAACAGAAATTTATTATCTCATGGTTCTGAATGCTAGAAGTCCAAATCAGGATATTGGTCATGTTGATTCCTTCTGAGGGCTCTGAGACAGGAATTATTCCATGCTTTTCTTCTAGTTTCTAGTGGCTACCAACAATACTTGGTGTTCTTTCACTGCTTATAGATGCATCTTCATCTGTCATGTAGTATCTACCTTCACCCCTGTGTTTGAGCCTTTTTCCATGTCTGCTCTTCTCTTTTATGAGACACCATGCAGAGGGATTAGCATTAAGACCCACTTTACTCCAGTGTAACTTAACTAATAATATCTTCAGAGAAAAACTCAATTTCCAAACAAGGTCACATTCATCAGTATGGGAGATAGAACTTCAACATATCTTTTAGAAGCACACATTCAATCCAAAAGGTTTTCTATTCTCTACTTCCCACTGAGTATCAGCCAAAATAAACCCATTACGATCAAATCAATTCTGACTTGTAGTGACCCTATAAGACAAAGTAGAACTTCCCCAAAGGGTTTCCAAGGTTGTAATTTTGATGGAAGCAGAGTGCCACATCTTTCTTCCATGGAAAAGCTGGTGGGTTTGAACCATCAACCTTTTCAGTAGTAGCTGAATGCTTTAACTACTGTGCCTCTAGAGCTCCTCCACTGAGTACCAACCAAAACCAAACTCACTGCCATCGAGTTAATCTTGACTCACAGTGACTCACATTGTGTTTCTAAGTCTGTAAATCTTTATGGAAGTAAATTGCCTCATCTTTTTTTTTCCACAGAGCAGCTGGTGGATTTGAACAACCTTTTGGTTAGCAGGCAAATGTCTTACCCACTACACCGCCAGAGTTCTTTCCACTGAGTAAACAAACACTCCCCCAAATTTGGAAGGGAGTCTTCCCACCTTAAAGGAAGTGGACTGTTGCTCTCTCTGCCATTGTGGTGTGATACTCTGATTGGAGAGTGAGTGCAAGGCCAAGTGCTTAGAAGCCATTCTAGTGGGAACAGGTAAAGGAGGTTTTCAACTTTTCCCTGAGGCTATTCATGTGAAAGCAAACCTCTTTAGAAACTAGATGATAAAGTTTCATCCTTCAAATTAACTCTCAGTAAACTCAAAGAGCTGAAGACAGAGGGAATTGAGTGTACAAAAGCTTTGAGTTCTATAGCTTGCTAGGAAGAAGTTTTGTGTGGTTAGAGCTAAGACTACTTCAAGGGAAGGCAGGAGAGAGTTTGAGAAGTAGTCAGTTGTACGTTCAAGAATGACAACACTATTTGTCAAATATTAATTGAACACCTACCATGTGCCAGGCACTTTCCTGAGAAAGGTACTGCATCAGTTAATAAGGCACTTACATCCTCCTGTTTCCACTGAGTTTATGTAACTTTAATGACCTTCACATTCAAGCTAAGCAGTTTGGATTTTATTCTACAGGTGATAGAGAATGAGGGAAGTGTTTTATGCTATGGAATGACAAGATCAGAAAAGTACTTTTCAAAGATCATCTGATGGATGGGCAGCCAATGAGAACTTGTTGGTTAAAAGATCACTGCAAATGTCCAAACAAGAGATGGTGAATGTAATGCAGAGCAGGGATATTTAGGAAGCAGGATTAACAAGAGCTGATAGCCAATTTTAAGTGGGTAGTAAGATAGAAGCTCTGGTAGCACAGTGCCCAAAAGCTTCTGACTGCTAACCAGAATGATTGGTTGTTCAAACCCAACAGCCACTCCACAGAAGCTAAGACTGGACAATCTACTTCCATAAAGATTTTCTGCCTCGGAAACCCAATGGGGGTTACTATGAATTGGAAGCAACTGAATGACAGTGGGTTTGGTTTTTTTTTTTTTTTTTTTTGATTTAAGGTAGAAGGAGAGGTATAACTGGTTATATACTGAACAAACGTGAGGAATCAGTGGCAAAATTTCTAGAAGTCTAGCCAAAGTTTGTTGCAAAATATATACTCCAGAATGCTGGTTGTGGCTAACCAAATTGCACAGTACTTGGCACTGAATAGGTTCTTAATACTTAGTAGAAGTAAAGATAATGCCACTCCATGATTAGTAAACTACAGCAGTTCCTGGTCAATGAAGGAAGGGGTCCCTGGGTCGTGCAAATGGTTAACAGGTTTGGCTGTTACCTGAAAGGTTGGAGTTTGAATCCACTCAGAGGTGCCTTGGAAGAAAGGTTTAGAAATATAATTCTGCAAAGTTATGGTCTTGCAAAGCCTATTGTTTTGCTCTTCTAGTACCTCTCTAACAGAAAATACCACAGATAGGTGGCTTTAATGAACAGATTTATTCTCTTACAGTTTAGAAGGCTAGAAGTCCAAGTTCAAAGTGCCAGCTTTAGGGGCTGGATAAAAGCCCATAGACCTTGGGCTTCAGCTCTGCCTCTTGGTCTCAGCCCACTGAAGCTGGAGACTTCTCTTAATTCAGACAGCTACTGAAAGCTGAGGGTGACAGACCCAAGGTTGATATGTAAAATCGCACAGTCTCAAAATTATCAAGCATCACAACAGGCCACAAATTCAAGTCCATTAACAGTCCCAAGATCAGCAGACAACATGGCAGCCCATTGAGATGAAGACTTGGCCAAAGGCAGGACCCAGATGTGCCAAAGCTAGAGAACTTTCTCAAAGCTGCTTCTTATGTACAGAAAGCAGACCACATCCCCAAGGCAGCTACTCAGCTGCTCACAATAGACTCCACCATGGAGTTGATTACCAGTCTCATCATGTGCAATAACCATATCCAGCTGTCCAGCCACTCAAATCCAAGCCCAGCTAAGTTGACACATAACTTTAGCTACCACACCTATGGAGCACAGTTCTACTCTGACACACAGGAGTCACCATGAGTCAGAATTGGCTTGATGGCAACTTTTTTAGGTAGGTCAAGTACAAAACCTAAGCATACCATGGCTTAGCACTGAAATAGTGCAGCTAGAAGAAAATTTGAAGACATGGTCACTATTCTTGTAGAGTGCACAGTCTACTTAGAAATACAAGAGTAGACATTTTTGTAAGTGGCGTAATTACTCTATATGTTTAGCTAGAATTCAAAAATTTTTAAAAATGTTGTAAGGTCCTCCCACATAACAAAAGCCACAAATATGTTGAGTACTTACCAAACAAAACCTATTGCTGTTGAGTCAATGACAACTAATAGTGACCCTGCAACAGAACAGAACTGCTCCACAGGGTTCAATTCATTTTCCATTCAACAATTCATACACCTTTTTTTTTTTTTTTTGTGACGTTGATTGCAATCCCCACAATGAAACAGGTCTCTTCCTACTTCCTCGCTGTTGTTACATTTTCCATTTGTCCTTCATTTCTATGCATTCCTGCCCTCTGAGCTTTCTCCCTGCACAAACACTCTTTTTCTGCTCTCCCATGGTTGATAGCTCCCTGATGTACTCTTCCCTTTGTAGTCCTGTCTATTATTTGTCTGGAAATTCAGCCATGGGAATGAGTTCAATTTCAGGCCTAAAGGGTGACTAGGGGCCATCATCTTGTGGGATTCACCAGTCTCTATCAGACCAATTAGCCTACTTCCCCCTCCTCCATGATTTTGAGCTTTGCTCCACATTTTTCTCTCACTCTATCCAGGATCTACAATTTCGATCCCTTTCTGAGTAGATAGCAGTGGTAGCTTGGCACCAGTTCTTCTGGTTTCAGGGTCATGTAATCACTGTGCATCCAGGGCTCTTTGTTGATTATTTACAGGAACTCAAAATTCATTGTTGTTGTTATTATGTGTTATTATGTGCTTTTGAGTCAACTCCGGCTCATAGCAACCCTATGCAGAATGGAACAAAACACTAGTACTGCACAATTCTCACAATCATTGGTATGTTTGAGCTCATTATTGCAGCCATTATGTCAAACCATATAATTTATGGTATTTTCTTTTTCACTGACCTTCCACTTTGCCAAGCATTATGTCCTTCTCCAGGGATTGGTCCTATCTGATAACATGACCAAGGTACGAGAGACAAAGTCTGGCCATGCTTGTTTCTAAGGAACATTCTGGCTGTACTTCCTCCAAGACAGATTTGTTCTTTCTTCTGGCAGTCAATGATGTATTCAATATTCCTCACAAACACCACAACTCAAAGGAATCATCAGTCTTCTGTCACTTTTCTTTATTCATTGTCTTCTTTATTCTAATATGCTTTCAAAAGCATATTAGACAATAGAAACTACGAAGGCTTAGGTAAAGTGCACCTCAGTCCTCAAAGTGATATCTTTGCTTTTTAACACTTTAAAGAGCTCTTTTGCAGCAGATTTGCCCAATGCAGTACATCATTTGATTTATTGACTGCTGCTTTAATGGGCATTGCCTGTGAATCCAAGTAAATGAAAATCTTGACAATTTCAATATTTTCTCTATTAATCATGATATTGCTTATTTGTCCAGTTGTGAGGATTTTTGCTTTCTTTATGTTGAGGTATAATCTGTACTGAAGGCTTTACTCTTTGTTCTTCATCAGTAAGTGCTTCAAGTCTCCTTCACTTTCAGCAAGTAAGGTGGTATTTGCATAGCACAGACTGTTAAGGAGTCTTCTTCCAATCCTGATGCTGCATTCTTCTTTATATAGTCCACCTTTTTTTGATTATTCACATAGCATACAGATTGCATGAGCATGGTAAAATGTTATAACACTGACTTAACTTTTCCTACTTTTAAACCATATAGTATTCTCTTGTTCTGTTTGAATGACTACTCTTGGTCTAAGTTCAGGTTCCTCAGAAGCACAATTAAGTGTTCTGGAGTTCCCATTATTTGAATGTTATACATAATTTGTTACGATTCACACAGTCAAATGCCTTTGCGTAGTCAATAAAACACAGATAGCCATCTTTCTGATATTCTCTGCATTCAGCCAAGATCCATCTGACATCAGTAATGATATCTCTTGTTCCATGTCCTCTTCTAAATCTGACTTTAATTTCTGGCAGTTCCCTATCAATGTGCTGCTGCAACTGGTTTTGAATTATCTACAGCAAAATTTTACTTGTGTAATGCTAGGATTATTGTTTGACAATTTCTGCATTCTATTGCATAGTTCCTAAAGCACTAACCAGAAGGCTGGCAGTTCAAACCCACCAGCCACTCCTCGGAAGGAAGATGGGGCAATCTACTTCCATAGTGATACTGCCTCGGAAACCCAAGGAGGGGCCGCTATGAGTTGGGTCCAACTCAACAGCACATAACAACAACACAAAAACATTGCATCACCATTCTTTGGAATGGCTGCAAATATGAATCTCTTTCCATCATTTGGCCAGGGAACGATCTCGCAAATTACTTTGCATAGACAAGTGAGCACTTCCAGCATTACATTCATTTGTTGAACTATCTGAATTGGTATTTCTTCAATTCCTAGAGCCTTGTTTTTCCCCAGTGACTTCAGTGAAGTTTCGACTTCCTCTTTTACTACTACTATTGGTTCTTGATCAGATGGTACCTTCTGAAATGGTTGAACATCAATCAAATCTTTTGTGTTCTTCCCTTTTGTTTTTCTGACTCCAGGTCTTTGCACATTTCATTATCATTCTTTACTTTGTCTTCTTCAGCTGCCCTTTGAAATCTTTTGTTCAGCTCTTTTACTTCATCATTTCTTCCATCATCTTAGCTACTCTATATTTAAGAGCAAGCTTCAGAGTCTCTTCTGACAACCATTTTGGTCTTTTCTTTATTTCTGTCTTTTTTAATGACCATTTTCTTTTTTCATGTATAATGTCTTTGATGTCATCCCACAATTTGTCTGGTCTTTGGTCATTACTGTTCATTGTGTCAAGTCTTTCTTGAAATTTTCTCCAAATTAAGATGAGACATACTCAAAGTCATACTTTGACTCTTATGGACTTGTTTTAATTCTCTACAGCTTGAACTTGAACTTGCATATGAACAACTGATCCGCTGCTCCATTATTGACCCCTGGCCTTGTTTTTACTGTTGATGTTGAGCTTCTACATTGTCTCTTTTATATTGATGATTAGTGTGCAAATATGAGTAATAGTTATATTAACTAGTCTTCCTTGTAAGCATATAGATATTATCCTATCACTGACAGTATTGTATTTCAGGATAGATCTTGAAATGCTCTTTTTGACAATGTTCAAATTTGTCATACTTGGTGTCATAGACCATATGATTGTCTGACTCAAGATGACCAATACTAGTCCATTTGAGCTCACTGATGCTGTGATAGTTGGAGCTGTGTGTCAGTGATTGGACCACAATTCTGTGTGGTTTGAGCTGTTGTGGTGTGGTTGTTTCCATGATGGGATCAAATGACTGTTTTGAGCAGCCAATCTGTTGAAAGGGAGTTTCCCTAGGGATGTGGCCTACTTCCAGTATATCTGTGGACATCCCGGGAGAGGAGACATTCTTCTGTGGATTGAGATTCTGTTGTGCTGCCTACAATTGTCCGTGAGTGAACAATCCACCATTCAGCCTGGAGATCTTGGATTCATCATTCGTTGGAATCAACAGCCGGTGTACTGCCTGCCAGCTCTGAGCTCCTCAGCCACTGTGGCTGCAAGAGTCAAGAAAAGCCTCCAGCTTGATGTGGAAAAGCCTCCAGCTTGACGTTTGATCCAGGAACTTTGGACTTGCCAGCTTCTATAAGTGTGTGAGCCATTTCCCTAAGATAAATCTGTCTCTCTCTCTAAGCTTTACTGGTTTTGTTTCTCTAGAGAACCCAGTCTAACACAGGTGCCTAGCGTATTTATCTTTAAGTCTTCCATTTCCTTCTGACTACTCCTAATTTTCCAAGATTCATCCATTGCATATTCCATATTCTGATTAATAATGGGTGTTTTCAGCTGTTTCTCCTCATTTCACTTCATGGTCCATCAGTAAATGAGGGTCCCAAAAGCTTTGTTCGATCCATTTCATTAAGGTTGACACTACTTGAAGGAGGTCGCTCTTCTCTAGTCATATCATATTTTGAGTGACTTCCAACCTGAGGGTCTCATCTTTTTTATTTTTAATTTTTTAGTATTTTTAAAAATACTAAAAATATTTTTTAATATTTCATTTTATTGAAATATAATTTATGTGCAGTGAAATACACAAAACCAAAGTGACATGGGTCAATGTATTTTTTTTTTTTCAGCATTCCTTCCCCTCCCCTCCAACCCCTGGCAACCAACAAAGAAAGCTTTCCTCCATATATAAACTTTTCCTTACCTTCCACAACAATGAACTAATAATATATTTGTCCTTCTGTGATTGACTTCTTTCACTCAGCAAAATGTCCTCCAAATTCATCCATATTATGTAGTGTTTTTCAGACTCTACATTATTCTTTAGTGTTGCACAACATTCCATTATGTGCATGTACCGTAGTTTGGTCATTCACTCTTTTACTGCTGGGCACTTAGGTTGTTTCCATCTTTTTGCTATTGTAAATAGTGCTTCAATGAATATGAGGGTGTATATATCTGTTCCTGTTCTGGCTCTCACCTCTCTAGGATACATACTTAGTAATGGGATTGCTTGGTCAAATAGTATCTCTAATTCCACCTTTCTAAGGAATCATGTATTGCTTTCCACAGTGGTTGTATCACTTCACAGTCCCACCAACAGTATATGAAAGTCCCAATCTCTCCACATCCCTACCAGCATTTGTTATTTTCTGTCTCGTTGAACCTTGCCATTAGTGCTGGGGTGAGACGGTATCTCATTGTTGTTTTGATTTACATCTCTCTGATAGCCAATGATTGTGAGCATCTCTTCATGTATTGGCTGGCCACCTAAATAACCTCCTTGGTGAAGTATCTATTCATGCCTTCTGCCCATTTTTCAACTGGATCGTTAATTCCTTTGGTGTTGCGGCATTGCAGTTTTCTATAAATCTTAGAGATAAGTCCTTTGCCAGATATGTAATTATCAACAAATATGAATTTGTTGCTGTCATTTTTGTTCTGTGCTTTTCCATAGTGTCAATTTCTTTGTTCCACATAATTTTCTATGCTAAGCTCATTTTGTTTATGAATCATGTTATCACTTCTTTCATTGCTATTGTTTTAGTATTTGCTGAATATTTATGCTGGTCTTTTTTATTTTGATGTGAAGGGTTATCAATTTTCTATGAGGTTACCCTGTGATTTATAATTTTCTTCCCAAGTTTAGAACAGTCCGTTCTATCTTATAGTTGTCTTGACTTCCCTACCATTTAGAAGTTCTGTAAAGACAGAGTTTTTTCCCTCTTTGGTTTGCAGTTGCTTCATCTGTCAATTGATGTCTCTGGTTCCCTGTTTACAATCTTGTAGGCTTATTTACTTTGGATAATTCCATATATAGCTGGGTTGGTTCCTGGGTTATATCATCATGTGTGTTAATGGTCAGTTGTTGGCTGCTGTTGCTTCTCTGTCCAAAGGACTCCCTTTAGCATCTCTTGTAAGGTTGGTCTGGTTTTAAGAAATTCCCATAATTTCTGCTTACTTGGAGATATCCTAACTTCACCATCATATTTGAGGGACAATTTTGCTGGGTACATAATTCTAAGTTAGAAATTTTTCTCTTTCAGGGTTTTGTATATACCATCCCATTGTCTCCTTGCCTGCATGGTTTCTCTCGAGAAATCTGAGCTTAATCTTATTGGTTGCCTCTTGTAGGTAACTTTTTGTTTTGCCTGTGCTGCTCTCATGATTCTGTCTTTGCCTTTGGTTTTGTTGAGTTTGATGATGATTTGTCTGGGTGATTTTCTTTTGAGGTCTATCTTGTTTGCGGTTCGTTGGCCTTCCTGAAGGGATATATTCTTATCTTTCATCATACCAGGGAAGTTCTCTTCCAACAAATCTTCAACATTTTTTTCTGTGGTTTTATTTTTCTCTTCCTGTTCTGGAATTCTGATTACATGTAGGTTATTCCTTTTGATGGTATCCTACATGAACCTTAGGCTTTCTTCATTTTGTTTTGATCTTATTTCTGATTGATCCTTTCCAAAGAAGTGTTCAAATATTTATCTTCAATCTCACTGTCTTCCATTGATTCAATTTTGCTCCTTTGCCCATTCATTGTTGTATCTAATTCTCAAAATTTAGTATTAATCTTCAAGATTTTTGTGTGTAGATTTTGTATCCTTTCTAGTTTTTCATTTAGTTTGTCATTTTGTTCTTGTATTGTCTTTTGAAATTGTTCTAAGGTTTTCTCTGATCTGTCTCTCAATTCATTGAAGATACTTAAATATAATTCTTTTCAATTCATTCTCAGGGGAGTTCCAAGGCTACTTCTTCCTTAGGGATGTGTTTTGGGTCTACTTCCTTATCCCTTGTTTCTCTTACTTCTTTGTGTGGATTGTGATGCTCTGTTGTCTCCAAGGCATTATGACATTTTTGTGTTTATATTTCATTGGTGATTGTATGTTGGAGTGACTTGCCCATGATTATCATTTTCTTTTTTTGTTTGTATGTTATCTATGCAAGCAGGCTACTGTGCTGTGCTCCTCTATTCACTAGTTGACAACACTTACACACTCACCACATATCTCCTTTCCTGTTATCAACCTCTCATATGTCCTTGATGATCTTGGCAAACAAAACCTATTCTTAAGTTCCTGGAATCCAAATGAGAATGCTATCACTTTAAAATCCAAAATGGCCATGGCTTGTAAAAATTCAAAATGGCTGCACCCTTGGTCACTTTAAATATCCAAAATGGCTGTTACATATAAACAATCAAATGGCTGTGCTCTCCGGACAGTGGAAAGTCAATAGCTCAGGTTGTCTCCCTCCTTGCTTTTTACCTTCCTCATCATAGGCCACCAGTGCAGTCATCCCTGCAGCCCTTGGTGACTAGGGCTTATCTTTAGGTGAATTCTCAGTTCTCAACACCCCTTGCAAATATTCAGGCTGTTGGTCCCTTCAGAGTAGCTGATGGTCCGCAGCTCCAACTGTCTCTGTAGGCACTGTTTTCATTCAAGTTTTCCCACTAGTTGGTGCCTAATCCATTTCTGTATATAGTTCCTTTCAAAGTTCAGGGCTCCAGGATTATCTTCTGTATCTCTGTCAATTGTTTTTCTTTTCTTTGTTGAGGAGGGTCTGTGTCGCTTGTCTGCTATTCCTACATCTTACTGGAAGTCCAAAGGTCTCATCTTCTGGCACTATATTAGAAAATTGT
>NW_006921591.1:5479343-5530687 GCF_000298275.1 Orycteropus afer afer
GCATATATCTGGAATGCTGTTTTTTCCAGTTTGTTCCTCGGATAGTATTACAGGTAGGCCACACCCCTGGGGAAACTCCCCCTAGACTGACCGGCCGCTTAGGACATAGTCATGTGATCCATCATGAGAAACAACACTCACAAGTGAAGTCCAGCCAAGTTGACAGATCTTCAACTATCACATAAGGTCTTTGCTGGCCATTTTTTTGTAATTAGCTCACCAGGTCCTTCTTTCTTCCTTCTTCCCTGTCTGTCTTAGTCTGGCAGCTCCACTGAAAGCTATCCACCATGTGGCATCCTGCTGGTATTTGAAATATCGTGGCATATGCTTCTGGTATCACAGCAACACATAAGCCACCAAAATATGACAAACAAACAGACAAATGGTCACCAGACACATTAATTGTAGCTAAATTTAAATCTGCTCAATATTTCAAGTCTTTCATTTTTAGATTTCTTTCTGAAGGATAACATTTCAGACTGTTCTTCTGGGCCAGTGTTCTTGTTAGTCCAAGTGCTCTCCTCACTTTTCTTACACAATTCCCTCTACCTGGAAAGTTAGCTAATATTTCTATTCCACTTTAGAGTTCATAAAATCCTCTAAGCATTCACTAGGTACCCTACCACTCACTTGAAAATTTTCCACTACCAGGTGATATCTCTTCCATTATTACCTTGATTTTAAACTTCAAAGTTTTATCTTCATTGGTTTTCCATATATTGTTCATTTACAAAGAGACCAACTAACTCTCTTTGGAATTAAGATCATTCATTTGTGAAAGAACAGTCTTGGGCTCCTAGCTCAGATGAAAATTTTCTATAACTTTCTGAACTTTGCTACAATGCTACAGTTTATTTACTATAAGTCCCTCTTTTACCAGGTGACAGAGACTTAATTTCAATCAACTAGGTGATGCCCTGCATCTCAGAGTTAGGGAAGAGCTGTGGATCTTCACTGTCATTTTCCCACTGTGTCATCTTCAGAGACGTCCATATACTGTTTGGTCTTGAGATGTCAATGCATATAGGTTGCTGCTGCCTTATCCTTCACTTCCTTATTTAAGACCCCTCAAGTCAAGCAACTGTTTTTGAGTGGAGCATGCTGCTGCTCATCATGCTGTGCCCTGGAAAACTCAGTGAAGCTATGAGTTTTCTCAGAACAAAGCTCTGTCTGCCACTGTGTAGTCATTTTTCTCTGCTGCCTTGCCACTCTCTGAAGCTTATGCAGAGAAAGAGGTCTAGGTTACTTTCTATCTTGGACCCCCAATCATTTGTCACGCCTCCAGACCTGCACTGGATTGGTGAGTAAGGCAGATCATGTAGTCCCCTTTCATAGGTGGTTATATACATACTGTTTTGCTTTGGACTCCTCTATCTCTAAAGGGAGAATCTTTATCTAGTCTTTGGGACTCTCAACCTTCTCTGATTTGCCATGTCTTAGATTTGGGAATCTAATATTTATGCTCTGAGTTCTATTAGTTTTTCACTTCAGGGCTGGGCTTTTGAAACTCTAAAGACAAGAAATAATACCTTTTTTATTTCTCTGCTTTCTGTAACATCATCCCATTTCTGAGGCATTAATACAGAGTACATCAACTGTAGGAAGGGTCAGAGGTACTTGGCATTAAAGATTTGAAAACAAAACAAAACAAAAAAACCAGTTAATATTTCCAAATAGTATCTTGTCCCATTTACCTCCCTCCTTTCTCCTTCAACTAGCACTAGGCTGGTTATTAAGACATGGATATCCTTTGGTTATAACACTCTCAAAACTTCACCAAACTGAAGTGTTGATTGTCTTGTTTATAAGACCCACAGCAGGCATTTGCAGATGAAGAAGATTTTCCAAAACTCCACTGGGTGTGCTGACTCGGAATCTAGAAAGAAAGTGGAGATCAAAGAGGCCATATTTTGAAAAAAAATCTCTGTAGGTCTACATTGCAGTCCCTCAGTAACTCAAACTATTAAGCACTCCACAATTAGTTGAAAGGTTGGCAATTTGAACCAACTCAGAGGTCCCCCAGGAGACAGCCCTGGTGATCTTCTTCCAAAAGGTCACAGCTTGAAAACCATATGGAGCAGTTCTGCTCTGCACCCATGGGGTCCCACCAATTGGTATTAACTCGATGGCAATTAACAACAAAGTTTAGATCAATGATTCTCAAACTTGAGCGTGCATTAGAATCACCTGGAGGTCTTGTTAGAGCAGAGTGCTGGGCCCTATTTCCAGGGTTTCTGGCTAAGAAGGTCTGTGGTGAAGCCTGAGATTTTCCATTTCTAGCAAGTTCCCAGGTAATGCTGCTGCTGCTGGCCTGGGGACCCAACTAGAAGAACTACTGCATGATTCTCACACTTTGCTGCATTTTGGAAACTTGGGGTTAGCTCTTAGAAATCCCAATGCCCAGACTACATGTCATATCAAGTCTATCACAATTTCTAGGGCTAGGACCCAGGCCATGGTAATTTTTAAAAATTTCCATGTGATTCCAATGGGCACCAAAGTTGAGATCCAGTTTTCTACTCTGTGGATTCTCAAACTTCAATGAACACAAAGATTGCCTAGGGATTTTGTTAAAATGAAGATTCTGACTCAGTAGATCTAGAGTGAGGCTGAGATTGTGCATTTCTTTATTTTCTATTTCTCAAGGTATAATTTACATGCAGTGAATGAACTATTTTTAAGTTTGATGAGTTTTCACAAATGTGTATAACTGTGTAAGCACTTGCACCCTCAAAGTATAAAACATTTCCATCACTTCATACAGTTTTCTGATACCCACTTATGTTCATGTTACCCTTTCTTGACCTCCAGCCTTGGGCAACCACTAATCTGTTTTTATCATCCTCCCTATTCTAGAATTTCACATAAATGGAATCAAACAGGATATATTCTCTTATGTCTGGATTCCATAGCTCACCAGAGATCATCAGGATATGCCAGGGCTGGTGGTGGTTGTTGTTAGATGCTGTAGAATTGACTCCAACTCATAGATACCCTATGTACAAAAGAATGAGACACTGTCCTATCTTGTGCCAGCCTCAAATCCTCACCATGTTTGAGTCCATGATTGCAGCCACTGTGTCAATCCATCTTGTTGAGGGTCTTCCCCTTCTTTACTGACCCTCTGCTTTAAGCATGATATATTTCTCCAGGCATTGGTCCCCTCTAATGACATGATCAAAGTAGGTGAGATGAAGTCTGGCTATTCTCATTTCGAAGGCACATTCTGGCTTCACTTCTTCCAGGAAAGATTTTTTTGTTCTTCTGGCAGCCCAGGGTATTTTCAGTATTCTCTAGCAACACCACAATTCAAAGACATCAATTCTTCTTCAATCTTCCTTATTCATTGTCCAGCTTTCATATGCATATAAGGCAATTGAAAATGTCATGGCTTGGGTAAGGCACACCTTAGTCTTCAAAGTGACATCTTTGCTTCTTAACACTTCAAAGTGACATCTTTGCTTCTTTACACTTTAAACACTTTTGCAGCAGATTTGCCAAATGCAATATGACATCTAATTTCTTGACTATTGCTTCTATGGGTGTTGATTGTGTATCCAAGTAAAATGAAATCTTTGACAACTTCAATCATTTCTCCATTTGTCATGGTGGTGCTTATTGGTCCAGCTATGGGAATTTTCATTTTCTTTATGTTGAGGTATAATCCATATTGAAGACTGTAGTCTTTGATCTTCATCAATAAGTGCTTCAAGTTCTCTTCACTTTCAGCAAGCAAGGTTGTGTCATCTGCATATTGCAGGTTGTTAATAGTTCTTTCTCCAATTGTGATACCACATTTTTTTCTTCATATAGTCCAGCTTCTTGGATTGTTTGCTCAGTATACAGATTGAATAAGTATAGGGAAATGATACAATCCTGATGTACACATTTCCTGATTTTAAACCATGCAGTATCCCCTAGTTCTGTTCAAAGAACAACCTCTTTGTCTATGTACAGGTTCTTCATGAGCACAAGTAAGTTTTCTGGAATTCCCATTCTTCTCAATGTTATCCATAATTGGTTGTTATCGACAGTCAAATGTCTTTACATAGTCAATACAACACAGGTAGACATCTTTCTGGTATTCGTTGCTTTCAGCTAATATCCATTTGACATCAGCAATGACATCTCTCAATCTACATCCTCTTCTGAATCCAGCTTGGATTTCTGGATTTTCTGTCAATATAATTCTGCAACTCTTCTTGAATTGTCTTCAGCAAGATATTACTTGCATGTAATATTAAGGATACAGTTTGATAATTTCCACATTCTTTGGGATACCTTTCTTTGGAATGACTACAAATATGGATCTCTTCCAGTCAGTTGTCCATGTAACTGTCTTCCAAATTTCTTGGCATAGCCGAGTGAGTGCCTCCAGCACAGCATCTGTTTGTTGAAACATCTCAATGTGTATTCCATCAATTCTTGGAGTCTTGTTTTTTGTCAATTCTTTCAGTGCAGCTTGGACTTCTTCATTCAGTATCATTGGTTCTTGATCAAATGCTACCTCCTGAAATAGTTGGACATCAACCAATTCTTTTTGATACAATGATTCTCTGTGTTCTTTTAATCTTTTTTTGATGTTTCCTGCATTATTTAATATTTTCCCTATAGAACTTGAGTCTTCAATACTGCAACTTGAATCTTGAAATTTTTATTCAGATTTTCAGCTTCTGAAATGCTGAGCATGTTCTTCCCCTTTGGTTTTATAATTCTAGGTCTTTGCACATTTCATTACAAAAAGTCGTCTTCTCTAGCTGCCCTTTCAAATCTTCTGCTCAGGTCTTTTATTTCAACTTTTTTTTTTTTTTCTTTTTGATATGGCTTCTCTACATTCAATAGAAAGTTTCAGAGTTTCTTCTGACATCCCTTTTGGTCTTTTCTTCCTTTCTTGTCTTTTTAATGACCTTTTGCATTCTTCATGTGTGATGTTCTTGATGTCATCCCTCAACTTGTCTGGTCTTCAGTCATTGGTGTTCAATGTATCAAATATATTCTTTAGATGGTCTCTAAATTCAGGTGGGATATAATCAAGCTCATATTTTGGCTCTCATTGACTTGTTTTAATTATCTTTAACTTCAAATTGAACTTGCATATGAGCAATTGATGATCTGTTGCACAGTTAGTGCCTGATCTTGTTTTGACTGATGATACTGAGCTTCTCCATTGCCTCTCTCCACAGGTGTAGTCTCTCTGATTTCTGTGTATTCCATCTGGTGAGGGCCATGTGTATAGCTACTGTTTATGTTGTTGAAAAAGATATTTGAAATGAACAAGTCATTGGTCTTGCAAAATTCTATCATGTGCTCTCTGGTGTCATTTCTATCACCAATGTCATATTTTCTAACTACTAATGATTCTTCTTTATTTCTGACTTTCACATTTTTATCACCAATGATTATCCATACATTTTGATTGCATGTTTTGTCAATTTAAGACTGCAGAAGTTGATAAAAAATATTTAATTTCTTCATTTTGGCTTTAGTGGTTGGTGTGTAAATTTGAATAATAGTAGTAAATAGGGCTTGGGGCTGATTTTCACTTGGGGGTGGCTCCATTTTAAGGCTCTGGCTTGAGGTAGGTGGGCACAGAGTGGTTAGGAACAAGTAAGGGAGATGAACTTTTCTGTCAGTTTGTTGTCGTGTGGTGGCTTATGTGTTGCTGTGAGGCTGGAGGCTATGCCACTGGTATTGCAAAATGCCAGCAGGGTTACTCATGGTGGACAGGTTTCAGTGGAGCTTCTGGGCTAAGATAGACTCAGAAGAAGCAAGAGGCCATCCACTTCTCAAAGAATTGTTCGGTGAAAGCTTTATGCATAGCAGTGAAGCACAGTCTGATATATTACTGAGAAACTTTATGAATAGCCCTGAAACATTGTCTAATATAGTGCCAGAAGATAAGCCCATCAGGTTGGCAAGCACTCAAAATTTGGCTGGGAAAGAGCTGACTCCTCAGACTAGAGATGACCTTAATGTTATAGATAGAGTTAAGCTTTTGGGACCTCCATTGACTGATGTGGAATGACTCAAAATGAATAGAAAGAGATGCAAACATCCATTAATAATTGGAACATGGAGTGTACGAAGTATGAATCTAGGAAAATTGGAAGTTGTCAAAAATGAAAGGGAATGCATAAAGATCAATATCCTAGGCATTAGTGAGCTTAAATGGACTGGTTTTGGCCATTTTGAATCAGACAACTGTATGATCTACTATGCCAGGGATGACAAATTGAAGAGGAATGGTGTGGCATTTGTTGTCACAAAGATTGTTTCAAAATCTATCCTGAAGTACAACGCTGTCAGTGATAAGGTAATATCCATACAGCTACAAGGAAGACCAGTTAATACTACTACTATTCAAATCTATGCACCAACCACCAAAGCCAAGGATGAGCAAATTGACTATTTCTACCAACTTCTGCACTCTGAAATTGACTGAATATGTAATCAAAATGTATTGATTATCACTGGTGACTGCAATGCAAAATTTGGAAACAAAGAGGAGTTACTGGTAGTTGGAAAGTATGGCCTTGGTGAGAGAAATAACACTGGACATAGCATGATAGAATTTTGCAAGACCAATGACTTATTTATTGCAAATATCTTGTTTCCAACAACATAAGCAATGATTATACACATGGATTTCACCAGATGGAATACACAGGAATCAGATTGACTATATCTGTGGCAAGAAGTGATTGAGTTCAATATGTTTGGTGAAAACAAGGCCAGGAGCTGATTGTGGAACAGACCATCAACTGCTTATATGCATGTTCAAGTTGAAGTTGAAGACAATCAAAATAAGTCCATGAGAGACAAAATATGACCTAGATAATACCCCTACTGAATTTAGAAACCATTTAAAGAACAGATTTGATGCATTTAACACCAATGACCAAAAACCAGAAAAATTGGTGGGATCATATCAAGAACATCATTCATGAAGAAAGCAAAAGGTCATTAAAAAAGGAGGAAAGGAAGAAAAGACCAAAATGGATGTCAGAAGAGACTCTGAAACTTGCTCTTAAATGGAGAATACCTAAAGTAAATGGATGAAATGACAAGATAAAAGAGTTGAACAGAAGATTTCAGAGAGCACCTCAAGAAGGCAAATGATTATACTGAAATGTGCAAACACCTGGAGTTATAAAACCAAAAGATAAGAACATGCTCAGCATTTCTCAAGCAGAAAAAGCTAAAGAAAAACATTCAAGCCTTGAGTTGCAATGTTGAAGGATTCTATGGGAAATATTGAACAATTCAGGAAACATCAAAAGAAGATGGAAGGAATATACTGAGTCAATATGAAAAAGAATTGGTCAATATTCATCAATTTCAGGAGGTGGCATATGATCAGGACCAATGGTACTGAAGGAAGAAGTTGAAGCTACACTAAAGGAATTGGTGAAGAACAAGGTCCAGGGATTCCTGGAATACCCATTAAGATGTTTCAACAAACGAATGTCACACTGAGGCACTCACTTGGCTATGCCAGTAGATTTGGAAAACAGCTAGTTGGCCAGCTGACTGGAAGAGATCCATATTTGTACCCATTTCAAAAAATGGTGATCCCACACAATGTGGAAATTATTGAACAATATCACTAACATCACACATAAGTAAAATCTTACTGAAGATAATTAAAAAATGGTTGCAGTAGTATATTGACAGAGAACTTCCAGAGGTGCAAGCCAGATTCAGAAGAGGACATGGACCAAGGGATATTATTGCTGACGTCAGATGGATCTTAGCTGAAAGCAAAGAATACCAGAAAGATACTTACTTATGTTTTATCGACTATACAAAAGCATTTGATTTTGTGGATCATAACTACTTACGAATAACACTGAAAAGAATGGGAATTTCAGAACACTTGATTCTATTCATGAGGAACCTGTACATAGATCAGGAGGCTGTCATTTGAACAGAACAAGGAGATAGTACATGGTTCAAAATAAAGAAGGGAGTGCATCAAGGTTGTATCCTTACAGCATACTTGTATGCTGAGAAAATAATCCAAGAATCTGGATTATGTGAAGAAAAAAGTGGCATCAGGATTGGAGGATGGGAGGAAGACTGTGATATGCAGATGACACAACTTTGCTTGCTGAAAGTGAGGATAACTTGAAACACTTACTGATGAATATTAAAGACTACAGTCTGCAGTAAGGATTATACCTCAATATAAAGAAAATAAAAATCCTCAGAAGTGGTCCAATAAACAGCTTCATGATAAATGGAGAAAGTATTGAATTGTCAAGGACTTCATATTACTTGGTTTTACAATCAACACCAATGGAAGCAGCAGGCAAGACATCAGACGATATATTGCATTGGGCAAATCTGCTTCATGAGAACTATTTCAAGTGCTGAAGAGCAAAGATGTCTCCTTGAGGACTAAGGTGTACCTAACCCAAGCCATGGTATTTTCAATTGCCTCTTATGCATGTGAGATCTGGACAATGAATAAGGAAGACCAAAGAAGAGTTAATGCTTTTGAATTGCGGTGTTGGAGAAGAATACTGAAAGTGCCATGGTCTGCTAAAAGAACTAGCAAATCTGTTTGGGAAGAAGTGCAGCCAGAATGCTCCTTGGAAGCAAGAATGACCAGACTTTGTTTCACTTATTTTGGTCATGTTGTCAGAAGGAACCATTCCCTGGAGAAGGATATCATGATTGGTAAAATGGAAGGTCGACAAAGAAGGGAAAGGCCCTCAATCAGATAGATTGACACAGTGGCTGCAACAATGGGCTCAGGTATAGCAAGGATCAAGAGGCTGGCACAGGACTGGGCAGTGTTTCATTCTGCTTTGCATAGGGTCGCTTTGCATTGGAGACGACAGCACCCAGCAACAGCAACAACAACAACAACAGTATAAACTGGTCCTCTTTCTAGGCATATGGATAATAACTTATCTCTGACAACATTGTGCTGAAGGATAAATCTTGAGATGGTCTTTTTGATGATGAATGCCACACCACTCCTCTTCAATTTGTCATTCCCAGCATAGTAGATCATATGATTGCCTGATTCAAAATCGCCAATACCAGTCCATTTCAGCTCACTAATGTCTAGGATATTGATCTTTATGTGTTCGATTTCATTTTTGACAATTTCCAATTTTCCTAGATTCATACTTCATACATTCCATGTTCCAATGATTAATGAATATTTGCAGCTGCTTCTTCTTATTTTGAGTTGTGTTCCATCAGCAAAAAGAAGTCCTAAAAGTTTTACTCCATACATGTCACTAAGGTCGACTACTTTGAGGAGACATCTCTTCTCCAATCATATTTTCAGTGTCTTCCAAACTGAGGGGCTCATCTTCCAGCACTATATCAGGCAATTATTCAGGGCTATTCATAAATTTTTCCAGTAATATACCAAACAGTGTTACACTGTTATTCATAAGATTTTCAGTGGCCAGTTTTTCAGAAGTGGACAGCCCTGTCCTTCTTCCAGTCTGTCTTTGTCTGGGAGCTCTGCTGAAATCTGTCCACCACTGGTGACCCTGCTGGTATTTGAAATACTGGTCACATAGCCTCCAGCAATGCACAAGCAACACACAAGCTACCACAGTACAACAAACTGACAGACAAGTGGTGGTTTCCAGATCACATTTGCTTCTTCAAAACAAGATTGTTAAGGATTTGGCCATCTTTAACTTGTGACATTTATCCCACAGTCTTCAGCATGATGGGCATTTATTTATGGAGATCCAATTTTATTTATTGTATTATTGTTGAGACTATACACAGCAAAACATATATCTATTCAACAGCTTCTGCCTGTATCACTTAGTGACACTGATTATATTCTTAGAGTCATGCAAACATTTTCACCCTCCTTTTCTGAGTTGCTCTCCCATCTGTCCTGTGGTTTCTATCTAATCTTTGAAGCTGCTTTCATCAATTTGGTCCCATATAGCTAGTTCTTAAAAGAGCATAATGCTCAAAGGAAATGCTTTTTCAAGCTAAACTAAACTATAGTGTCACTATGAGTCAGAATCAACTTGACAGTAGTGGGTTATTGTTTGGTTTGCAGAAGACTTCAGGGTATGTTTTTGATTTAAGGGTTAAAGGTTATTTCAAGGCAAAACTTTCAGGAGTTCATCCAAACTTCATGGCTCCAGAAAGTCTGGAGTCCATGAGAGTTTGGAATTCCATTATACATTTCTCCCTTTTGATCAAGATGCTATTTCTATGGAATCTTTGTTAAAAATTTTCAGTAAATGGTAGCTGGGCACCATGCAGTTCTGGTCTCATGGCAAAGGAGGCTGTTGTTCACAGAGATAATTAGCTACACATTCCATATTCTCCTTTTATTCCTAACTCTTCTTTTTCTTCTGTTGTTCCAGGCAAATGGAGACCAACATTTGTACCTTGGATAGCCACTTCCAAGCTTTTAAGATCCTGGGCACTATGCATTCAACTAAGAGGTAGAACTGGAAATTTTGTTTTATTTTTCTCTCAAAAACAGTTTTACTCTATATTTAAACAATATTTCCCTTTTTTTTTTTAAATTGTGTTTTGGGTGCAAATTTATAGTGAAAATTTTGTTTTATGTTCAACAGTTCATCTACACCTGATTTCACACCCTGATTACCATCCCTAACCATAACACATTCTCTTCCCCTCCCAACCCTGTGACCCTGCCCCCAACCCCCGAGTGGCCTTCTATATACACACTCTTGTCTGTCCAGCTTTCCTTCCATGTAACTGCTGCCCCTCTGCTGTCCCATGGCTGATTGCTCTAAGGGGTTTTTCTCCCTAGAGTAGGTGGGTGCATAACCCTGGGTTGGGTGTTCTGCATGTACGTCTTACTACTGTTGGACTGAGAGCCAATCCTTGGGAGTGGGTCCAATCCCAGGCCTGAAGGGTATGCTGGGGTCATGGTATTGGGGGTTCTACCAGACTCCATCCAACCAGTAATTCTGGTCATTTTTGTATTTTTGAATTTTGTTCTACATTTTTCCTCCCACTCTATCCAAGATCTCTAGTTTTGATCCCTTCCTGAGTGGTTGGGATTGGTAGCCAGGCACCATCTAGTTTTTCTGATCTCAAGGTCCATCATATTGTTGGACTAATTGTTCCCAAATGCTTTTGATCTTCTTCTTTCCTCTTTGCTTCAGATGAGAGAAGACCAATAGTTGCATCTTAGATGGCCACTCAAACGATTTTAAGACCCCAGTCAGTACTCACCAAAGTAGGTTGTGGAACAAGATTTATGTGTACTATGTTGTGCCAATTGAGGTTGATGTCCCCCCAATACCATCGGGAGAGGGAAGTTCACTGAAACATGCACATAAGATATGGACAACAGAGACAAATACTAGCATATGCACAATACTGCGTTACCACTAACACCAAACATCAGGCTACAGATAAATGCATAGACAACTGAGAAGATCAGGTGGGGACTGGTGAACAGGAATGTACCTTAGACCAAGAATAGATTTAGCTGAAGATAATGTTGAATAGCTACTAGTGATACAAAACTAGCCACACTCATTACAGAAGCAACAGAAGACAGAGTTGGAGTAATCTCTCAGACAACCAAAGACCTTGGGATAGAGAAGCACCAGGCCTGTTGACTCAGGACCATGGAAACTTCATTTTAACAAGATCTTGGATATGCATAAGATTGATCTGGGGATCTATAAGAATTACCTTGGAATCTTGTTACAAAGTAGGTTCTGATTCAGTATATGTGGGGTGGAAATTAAAATTCTCATCAAGGAGTAGAATTGGAATGACGTGGTCCAAAGCCGTTGGTAGAACAGATGTACTAAACCTGTTATTAGGCCAATTAAGTGAGATGTCCCATGAAACCATGACAAACCGAGAAATCAAATCCCATGAAGGTTTTGGTTGTACATAAGCAAACTTAGCATCTATTCTTTTTTTCTTTTATTTGTCAATGTTGTAAATATACGTATCACACAATTTTTTCCAGTTCAAATTTTGAAAGTGTGCAGCTTATTGACATCACTTAACAACAATAATTGGATGGGTTAACATATCCTTAATCATGCAATATTTCTGTCACCATTAATCACCCTCTTTCCCTCTGCTTCCCACCCTGGTAATCTACCAATAAACTTTGTTATCTATACATTTGCCTTCTTTTGTCTTTTTATATAAGTAAGGTCATATAATATTTGGTTTTTGTGATTGACTTACTTTACCCAGCACGTTTTCCAGATCTATCAATATTGTAGCTTTTATCAGGACTTCATTTCTCCTACTGGATACGTAGTATTCTATTGTATGCATGTACCATACTTTGTTTATTCATTCATATTTTGATGGGCATTTAGGTTGTTTTCATCTTTTGCTATTGTAAACAGTGGTGCAATGAACAGTGGTGTACCTGTCTCTATGTAAATCTCTGCTTTCAAGTCTTTTGGGGTTATGCCTAGTAGTGAAATTGCTGGGTTATGTAATAGTTCTCTTTTTAACTTTTTGAGGAATAGCCACACTGTTTTCCACAATGATTGTATCATTTATGATTGGCATTTATTAAATGTTATTAACTGTCTTCCAGTTAGCTACAACTATAACTTATGGTGACCTTATGTACAACAGTATGAAATACTGTCTGGTTCTGAATCTCCTCACAATCACCAGCATGTTTGAGTTAATTGTTGTGTCTATTGTACCAATTTATCTCCCCAAGTGCTCTTACTGACTCTTTTCTTTACCAAATATGAAATCCTACTCTAGCAATCAGTCCCCCCTGATGAAGTGTCCAAAGCAAGAGAGTCAGACAATGCTCTGTTGTGATTTATTCGATTTTTCATTGGCTAATTTTAGATTTTCACAAGACCTTTCTTCCATTTCTTAAAATGATGTACTAAAATGACACATTAATATTTTTATATGAAATTTAATCATCAAAATACTGCAATGACTAGAAGATCTGTAAGTAACACATTGAACACAACCCATTACAGCCATGAGAGAAGGACAGGGAGGTGATATTTTCAGGATGAGCAAGAGTGTGGGAATAAGGTGAAACCAGGTAGGAGGTCAAGCTTTAGCCACCTAACATTTTTGCCAAGGCTCGGCACCAGCAACATGAAACTGGTTTGCCCTCCATTTCAATTTTATGCCTCTCTATCCAGATGATAAGGTGCTTCTTTCCTTGGCTTTGACAACTTGGGGAATTGCAAAGCTCAAGAGGAGGTAAAATAAGAAAAATGATGTGTAATTTCCACTTTATGACATCTAAATTAAGTCTTTTTTTAGCTGTTTTCCTAGGTCGTGCCCAGTGCTCACTTTAATACACCCATATGCTTGTACTCATCTTTCATTATGCCACCAAATTTAAAGAATACTTTGTTTGATTTTAATCTACATGTCCCTTGTTAGATGAGAGTATATATTATATTTCTTATTAAATAGTAACAGTTATTTATGAATGTTGATAAGGTATAGCTTCATGGCTAGGGAAAAAATAAAACTATGGGAGGTTGGTGCGAGAAATAAACTGTTTGTTTTATTATGCTCTGGAAACTGATTATGGACATAAAAAAAATAGAACAACTCATCCATCGACCAGAGCTTATTGTATTATTAGGTAATACACCTGCCTCTCTGATAAATAGGACTCAGTAGAATAGTTAATAAAAAGCTGAGAGTTATTTGGTGCAGATATACCACAGTATAAAGCTACGCAAATGCAGGCGACAGTGATTTTTTTCATCATAAGAAAGGCCTTGAAATTCTAACAGTAATAGGAGGCAATACTTTCCTCAACATCAGAACAGAGAGAGGACATTTCATGTTTCACATTGAATGTTTTGGAGATTGTAATTCCCAGGAGTTGGAGAGTTTTGTGAACACAAAATAACAATGCCCTCCAGAGTGTATGGCTTTTTTTTTTTTTTTTTAACAGAAGTCTTACACACAGATTATCTCTTTTTAATATTAATATCATTAATATTGCACACAAGTAAAATCTACTGAAGATAATTAAAAAAATGGTTGCAGTGCTATATTACAGAGGACTTACAGAGGTCCAAGCCAGATTCAGAAGAGGACATGGAACAAGGGATATAATTGCAGATGTCAGATGGATATTGGCTCAAAGCAGAGAAAACCAGAAAGATGTTTATTTCTGTTTTATTGACTATGCAAAAGCATTTGATTGTGTCGATCATAACAAATTGTGGATACCATTGAGAAGAATGGGAATCACAGAATACTTAGTTGTACTCATGAGGAAACTATACATAGAACAGGAGGTGGTCATTCAAACAGAACAAGTGGACACTGCATGGTTTAAAATCAAGAAGGGAGTGTGTCAGGGTTGTACCTCTTCACCATACTTATTCAATCTGTATACTGAGCAAATAATCTGAGAAGGTTGAATGTATGAAGAACAATGTAGCATCAAGATTGGAGGGAGAATTACTAACAACCTGCGATATGCTGGTGACACAACTTTGCTTGCTGAAAGTGAGGATGACTAGAAGCACTCACTAATGAAGATTGAAGAATACAGTCTGCAGTGTGAATTACACCTCAATATACTCAATATAAAGAAAACAAAAATCCTCACAACTGGATCATGCATCATCAACTGCATCATGATAAACGGAGAAAAGATTGAAGTTGTCAAACTTTCCACATTGCTTGGTTCAACATTTGACACCAATGGAAGCAGCAGTTAGGACATCAGATGACGTATACCACTGGGCAAGTCAGCTGCAAAAGACCTCTTTCAAGTGCTGAGGAGCAAAAATGTCTCCTTGAGGACTAAGGTATGCCTGACACAAGTCATGATATTTTCTATTGCTGTATATGCATGTGAGTGCTGGACAATGAATAAGGACGACTGAAGAAGAATTGATGCTTTTGAGTTGTGGTACTGGCAAAGAATGCTGAAAGTACCATGGACTGCTAAAAGAACTAACAAATCTGTCCTGGAGGAAGTGCAGCCGGAAAGCTCCTTGGAAGTGAGAATGGCCAGACTTCATCTCATTTACTTTGGTCACCTTTTCAGAAGGGACCATTCCCTGGAGAAGGATGTCATGCTGGGTAAGGTGGAGGGTCTATCAAAGAGGGGAAGGCCCTCAATAGATGGATTGACACAGTGGCTACAGTGATGGGCTCAAGTATAGCAGGGATCACAGGGCTGGTGTGGGACCTGGCGGTGTTTTGCTCTGGGGCTCATTGGGTCTCTATGAGTGGAAGACTAGTAACTCGATGGCACCTAACAACAAGAACGACAACATCCTTTTCATTTCTGTTGGTTCTGTTGTGACATTGCCTAATTTATTTCTTATTTGTGTTATTTTTATTCTTTCCCCTCTGTTAAATTTGCCACTGGTTTGTCAATTTTATTAATCTTTTCAAAAAAACTAACTTCTAGTCTTGTTGAGTTTTCCTATCATCCTTGTACTATCTGTTTCATTTATTTCTGCTCAAATTTTTATTATTTCTTTTCTTCTGGTGACTGTAGGCTTTTTTTGCTGCTCTTTTTCTAATTTTGGGGGATGTTAGGTTAAGGTGTTGATTTTGGCTCTTTCTTCTTTTTTGATGCATGCATTTATTGCTATAAGTTAGCCTCTGATCATGGCGTTTGCTGTGACCCAAAGACTTTGGTATATTGTGTTTTCATTCTCATTTGATTCTAGGAATTTTTAAGTTTTATTTCTTATTCTTCTGTTACCCAGTCATTTTCAAGAAGGGTGTTACTCAGCTTCCATCTTTTCTCTTTTTCTGTTGATCTTCTTATTGCTGATTTCTAATTTTATAGTATTGTGATCTGAGAAGATGCTTTGTAGTATTTCAATGTTTTTATATTTATTGAGGCTTGCTTTATGGCCTAACATGGTCTATCCTGGAGAATGCCCCATGTGTGCTGGAGAAGAATGTGTACTGCACTGTTTCTTGGTGGAGTGGTCTGTAGATGTCTATAAGGTCAAGCTGGTTGATTGTATTGTTTAGTTCTTCTGTGGTTTTGTTGAGTTTCTTTCCAGTTGTTCTATCCGTGATTGAAAGTGATATATTAAAGTCTCCTACTATTACTGTTGAGTCATATATTTGTCTTTTCAATTGTGTTAAATTCTAATTTATGTGTTTTGGGGCTCCATCATTGGTTGAGTAGATATTTATTATGGCTATGTTCTCTTGTTCAATTGATCCTTTAATCATTATATAATGTCCTTCCTTGTCTTTAATGGTCTTTTTTGTCATAAAGTCTATTTTATCAGAAATTCATATGGCCACTTCTGCCCTTTTTTGGTTGCCATTTTCTTGGCATATCTTTTTCCAACCTTTAATTTTGTCCTTTATTTGGTTTATAGTTTTCCTCATTTGCCAATTGATATCTCTGGTTCCTGTTTACAAACTGGAAGGCTTATTATTATTATTATTTTTTTTTTGGATAATTCTATAACTGGGTTGGTTTCTGGGTTATGTCATCATGTACATTAATGGTCAGTTGTTGTTTGCTGTCGTGGGTTCACTGTCAAAAGGACTTCCTTTTGCATCTTTTGTAAGGCCGGTCTGGTTTTAACAAATTCCTTTAATTTCTCCTTATCTGGAAATGCCCTAATATCATCATCATACTTGAGGGACAATTTTGCTGGGTACATATTTTTTGGTTGGAAATTCTTTTCATTCAGCGTTTTATATAAACCATTCCATTGCCTTCTTGCCTGCCTGGCTACTGCCAAGAAATCAGAGCTTATTCTTATTGGTTGCGTTTGGAGGTAACTTTTCATTTTTCCCATGCTGCTTTTAGCATTCTTTCTTTGTCTTTTGGTGAGTTTGACGATATATCTTGGTGATTTCTTTTGGGGTTTATCCTGTTTGGGGTTCTTTGGACTTATGGAGTGGATATATTCTTGTTTTAACATCGTATCAGGGAAATTCTCTTCCAAAAATTCTTCCACAGTTTTCTCTGTCATTTTCCTTGTCTCTTCCTGTTCTGGAATTTCGATTCCACATAGGTTATTTCTTTTGATGGTATCCCACATGAACCATAGGTTTTCTTCATTTTGTTTTGATCTTTTTTTCTGATTGATCCCTTTCCAAAGAAATATTGAGGTATTTGTCTTAAAACTCACTAATTCTATCTTCCATTTATTCAGTTTTACTCCTGTGTTCTTTCAGTGTGTTATCTATTTCTGTGAATTTGGTATTAATTTTCTAGATTTCTATCTGTAGATTTTGTGTAATTTCTAATTTTTCATTTATTTTGTCATTTGTTCTTGTGTTGTCTTCTGAAATTGTTCTATGGCTTTTCCTGTGTTTTCCTCAATTTTGTCACTGTTTTCCTTCATCTGTCTCTCAGTCTGTTGAAGATACCAAAATATAATTCTTTTGAATTCCTTATCAGGGTGTTCCAATGCTGCTTCTTCCTCAGGGATGTATTCTGGGTCTGTATCTTGGTTCTTTGTTTCTCTTGCCTTATCTTCCTTCTTTGTGTGTACTGTGATGGCCTGATGTCTCCGAGATGTTGTGGCTTTGTTATATTTTTATTTAATTGGTGATTTTTTTGTTGGAATGACTAGCACAAGTGTTTTGTTTTCTTTAGATGTATCTGACTAAGGAGGGTACTGTGCTCCTCTATTCACTAATTGGCAGCACTTATGCACTAACTACCTGTCTCCTTTCCAGTCATAAGCCTCCTGTATGTTTGTGCTATCTTTGGCAAGCAGATCCTATTCTTAGTTCCCTGGCATCTGAACAAGAATGCCATCATTTTAAATATCCAAAAAGACCATCCCTTACAAACATTCAAAATGGCTGTGCCCTCTGGACAGCCAAAAGTCCACAACTCAGTTTGTCTCCTTCATTGCTGTTTCCCTTTTCAGTCATCAGTTACCTGCCTATGCAGTCCTTGGTGAGCATGGCCGATTTTTAGGTTCATTCTCAGGTCTTAATACCACTTGGAAATATTCAGGCTGTCTATGCTTTCAGGACAGCTCACAGTCCACAGCTCCGTTTGTGTCCTTACTCTCACTGTTTTCATTCAGATTCTTCTTCCAGTTGGTATTTAATCCACTTTTGTATCCTTCCTTTCAATGCTCAGGGTGCCAAGATTATCTTCTGTATCTGTCTCAATTGGTTTCTCTTCTCTTTGTTGAAGAGGGTCTGTGTAATTAGTCTGCCTATTCCACCTTGATCCATGTGCTTTTCATTGGAATCTTACATTAACCATGCAGGCTAGGCTGTGCAGGCACCATGGCCACTTGACCATGGCATGATATCTAGAGGTCTCATGGAGACCACTGGTGATGCTGCCTCCAGATTTCACAGCCAGTCATCCTCCCCATGATTTCTGAAATACATGTTGACAAATAAATCTAAGTTACTTATTGCATTGTGTGTTATAAATTGTAGGTCACAAATTCTTGAGCTACAAGTGACAGCAAAAGGTTGTTGTGTCAATCACTTTGCAGCAGAAAATGCCCATCTAAAATACCCAGTATAGCATTGTCTACTCTGCTGTCAATGGTTTGGAGTCCTGGTATTTTCTCTTTACTACTTTTCTTTTGTCCTAAAGTTCTTACTGCTTTTGAAATATTTTTTACTTATTATAATTTTTTTTCTTGTTTAGTTTTCATGGAATTCAGAGAATAGCTGCCCCTGATGTGATCCTTTATGTAGGTAATGAAAGCAAAGTTGCCTTGAAAACCTAATGGGTGTAGTACACAACAACTTAGAATATGCTTTGCATACCTACCTTGTTACTTTAATGCTCAGAACAGCTTCTTGATGTGAACACTATTCCAAAGGATGAGGGAGAAATAGTGCCTAAATGCAGTTTCTTGTTTTCCTTGTTTTCTAACCCACCACCCTCAAAATTATCAGCTTTGTTGCCTATTGTGACCACTGTGCCTAGATTACCCTTTCACCCTTCTTGAATTAAAGTATGTGTATGTGTGTGTGTGTGTGTATGTATAAATTCTTTTTAGCGCAGCTTAGATTGTCTAATATTTCAAAAGGAATTTTAGTGAAATTTAAGTGGGGGAAAACAGCACTATCTCCAAAGGACTATTTCCAGTAAAAGCAGTAAAGAGTTCTTTATGTCAAGATAATCAGATTATCAAAGATAATGTCAGGGATGCTGGCTGCACTCTCCCTTTTGAGCTCCCTGTCTGTTTCATAGATGAGACCTGTGGGAGCCATCTTGTTTTCCTAAGACTTGTAATTCTTGTTCTTTGATATATCACCCTGTTCACACTAAAATCCCAACTTCCCCAACCTAATCCATTTTTTCTATTTTAAATGGTCTTTTCTAACTAAGGATATCTCACTGAGTTCTGTGTGGGCAATCTGTCTAGGTCACTATTAATTGATACACATAAGTCAAAAGAGGATGATTTTTATTTTCTTGACCAAGGTTACAAGTACTTGTTTCTTCTGGAGAGTTCTGAGATAACATATTATAGCTGTTTCTCATCTTTCTCCTTCAGTCCCCAGAGAGAAAATTCTACATCACAATATCACAGAACCCTTCTTATCTGATGCAATTGGGACTGGTTGTTGTGATTCAAAAAAGAAAGTTAATTTTATATATATATACACATATATATATATATATATATATATATATATATATATATATATAATATGTATACATATATTTTAAGACAAATATATAAATTAATGTTAATAAAAACACACAATTTTATGTTGTTTAGAAGAAGAAACATAATTTTTATGGTAAGTTTCAGTGATTTTCTTTTTTTTTTATTATGATAACGTTAACTCAGGTTGTTTGATAAAAACTAATTCTGTGTATCTTTATTAACTGCATTACTTATTTTTGGCTCAAAAATTTATTCTATGTCTTTCACCCATCCCTTGAAACCACCTCCTTCTTCTTCATCTTTAGGTCTACTTATTTCTGGCATGGCAAGTGTAAATTCTGTATCAATCATTATTTTACTTTCCAATGAATAATCTCCATTAATCCACTTGGTGTTTGTTATCTTCCCTCAATATGCCACATATCTGAGGGACTATACAATTTCTCCCTGATAAACCCCAATGCAAACCCCTTGCCGTTGAGTTGATTTCAACTCAAGACAACCCTATGTGCTACAGAGAAGAAATCTCCATAGGATTTTCTTGGCTGTAATATCTATGGAAGTGGATTTCTAGGACTTTCTTTCATGGTATCATTGGGTGGATCTGAACTAACAACTTTTCAGTTAATACTCAAACACAAACTCTTTGCAATATCCAGGCACCTTTTTCCTTGCTAGTCCTGAATAAATGGCTATCTTTTTAAACGATAAACATTATTCATCACTTACTATAAAACTTCCTTCCAAGGAGTAGCTGGTGGGTTTGAACCGCCAGCCTTCTGGTTAGCAGTCAAGTGCCTTAGCCACTATGCTACCAGAGCTCCCAGTACTAAGATTAGAACAGATTTTCCTGTTCTCTAGTTCATGAACCTTCTCCTGTTGTTGTCTTTCCTTATGCTGATAGTATGTTAAAGTTGGACGAATGGTCCTCTATGGAGCTCAGGCCTCTGGTTGGCAAAATTAAATTACTAGGCTGGGTGACAACGCTAATTTTACCTTGAAGAAATTTGTCAAGTATTTTTGCCTAAAGACATTCTCTTTCTTGGTTGATCTTAAAAAAGATATTTAGGTTTGAAAGTTTAGGCAGACATTTCTAGAAAAGTCTTCTCATTACACTGAAGAAGAATTTTAAATAGTTTTGGAGGCCTTTGGGCTTTCACATCAATTATCCTGGCTTCCTGCCATTGAAGTCAACTTTTCTAGCAGAAATGAATTGCTTCTTGTGAGATTTCCTTTCCATTTTGTTTCAGTAGAATTCACACTACTGTCTTCTCCTAGTCATCAATTTTGCTTTTCTAAGAATTCCCAGAAAGAAGAGTAATGGGTCAGGGAACAAATAATATCATGGTGATGTGCATGAAAAATATCAGAAAATACTTGTGTTTGAAAACAAAACTTTTATTTTTCCCTTCATAAGATAAATGAGTTTTTTTCTTTTCAACCACATAACAATAATATACAGAAACTTTTACAAATATTAGCATATAACTCAAACCCTAAAAACCAAACTACTGCCATTGAATCCATTCTGTCTCATTGTAACTACAGTTAGATTTCCAAGGCTGTAAAACTGTACAGAAGCTGACTGCCCCATCTTTTTTTTTTTTATTTTCCCCTGTGGAGCAGCTGGTGGGTTTGAACCACTGAAATTTTGTTTACTAGCATGTAGATCTTCACTTACCTTTTTTTTTTTTTTTCTTTTTCAGCATTGCTCTGACTTGGTTGCACAAGATGACAAGTACCATTGGCCGTGCAGTTGATTCAGACTCATGGTAGCCCCATATGCATCAGAGTAGAACTGTGCTCCTTAGTGTTTTCAATGACTGCTTTTTGGATGGAGAATTCATGGCTTTTTTTCTAAGGCACCTGTGGGTGGACTCAAACCGTCAACCTTTTCATTAGCAGCTGAGTGCCTTAACAGTTTCCTCTATTTAGAGACTCCACACAAGGATTAAAGTTTATCAAAAAGTGAAAGATACAGCCCATTTTTCATGTGTTCAGAGCATCGGGGTGGAAAACAGAACACTTTTCCAAGATCTTAATCTTTCTTCCCTAATAAACAAACATACTGCATGGTCAGACAAGACTAGGTATTCTGGTTTAAACAAAATTCAAAGGCTCTCTACTGTAGGGCTTCTATACCTTGCTAGTGCTAAATTTTCATTGGGAGTATCTATCAAATTTAGTCAGAGAACTTTTTGAAATCACAGAGTATTTCTTTGGATTAGTATGTCAGAGATATTAATTTAGGAAACATTGATTTTCAAACACAAAGAAAACCCTCTTCTGATCTCTTTAAGTCTTTAAGAATCCAAGGTGGCATACTAGGTTGCACTATTCAGACTCTGTATAACAAAGACAGAAGCAACCAACTGAAACAAATATGCATGACCACCTTGAACACCTGACCTTCAAAAGAAAGGATGAAGAAATACCATCATTGTGGTAGTTAAGTTTGTGTGTCAACTTGTCTGGGCCTGGTTGAATGGCTCAGCAGCTGGTGGTAGTTATTTCCCATGATGAGACTGGCAATCAGCTCCATGATGAGACCTACCACAAACAGCTAAGTAGCTGCTTTAGGGACATGGTCTGCTTCTTGTACATAAGAAACAGATTTGGAATGGTCTCCACCTCATGGCAAGTTTGAACCCTGCATGTGGCCGTGCCATTGTTCAGTATCCTGCCATGCTCTGCCAACCTTGAGACTTTTAATGGACTTGAATTACTGGCCTGCTGTGTGGTTTGGGAATACAGGGACTGTACCTTTTCACTTGTTGACCTTGGATTTGTCAGCCTCAGCAGCTAGCAACTGAGTGAAGAAAAGCCTCCAGCTTCAGTGAGCTGGGAGCAGGAGGCCGAGCTGAAGCCCAAGGTTGAGGGACTTAAAGCGACCAAACTGTAAGAGAATAAACTCCTGTTTCTTCAAGCCATACCATTTGTGGTATATTCCTGTCAGAGCAGCACTAGGTAACTGAAACAATCATAATCAAATATTGATGAGAAGAAGTGATTGAATGAAAATAGACGGGAAGGAGGCATATTGAGTAGTGAACTACCAACCAGCACAGCACAACCATTTTGAGTTATTACCAGCAGGAATCAGGACTTGTTCAGGACTGCACCAGCACCCACGTCAGTGATGGGGGATCAGAGAGGTGTGATCTTCCCCCTTATTTTGTGCAACCTCTCATTGACTAGTGGCATGGCTTCACCCTACACCCACCCATCCAGTATCCAGTCAAAGCTCTTCTGTCTCATTGCCAATGACGTGTTGCTTTTTTCCTTCTCTATTTCTCTTTCTTTCTAGTTATTCCCTCTCCCATTTCCCCTTTTAATTCTTACTCTTCCCTCACCCCCCCCCTTTTTTTTTTTTTTACTCATGTGGAGCAGAAGCCATGCCCCCTGATGCCTCCTCCTGGTGGGTGGTGTGAGCTCCCTTGGTTTGCTAGTACTTTTGCTAGTACTGTGCTGCTTTATTTTATCTTTTTCCCCAATATTTTTTCCTCCTTTTAATTCTTTCCTCTTCCTTCCCTGTTTTTCTCTTTTTCTTCCTTTTCTGTACCTGATAGATAGATAGATAGATAGATAGATGATAGATAGATGGATCCTGTGGGAGAGGTTGCCCTCTCTCCCCAAGTCTACAGTCAGCAGCAGCCCTCCCACCCCTCCATAGACTGTGTTGCATGTTCCTGTGGAGTGAGAACCAAGTGCCCACTACAGTAGTTTATCCATTCACTGTTCATGGGTGTTTAGGTTGTTTCCACCTTTTGGCAATTGTGAACAGTGGTGCTGTGAATATTGGTGCACAAGTCTTTGCTTGAGTCCCTGCTTTCAGTTCTTACAATGATACTGTATCACTTTTTTCTCTTTTTTATTTTCTTTTTTCCTTTCTTCTTAGTTCTTCCAAGTTCACCCCTTGCTTTTTTCTTTTTTTTTTCTCCTCTCTCCTTTTTTTATTTTTAGATACTACAGAATGAGTACCCAACTCTCCAACACTTCTGTGTTCAGTGGCACCTGCCCCTGCCCTTCTTCATTCAATGGTATACACTCTATGGAGCAAGTCCTGCATTCTGACTGCAATTGTGTTTGGCAACTTGTGTTTGTGCCAAAATTGTGCCATTTTTGTTTTTCCTTTTCTCTTCTTTTCCTAATTTTTCTTTTTCTTTTCTCCTTAAGTTTTCCTCTCCCCCCTTTCTCTTTCTCTTTTTCTTTTCTTTTCACTCCATCCTTTTTTTTTTTTTTCCTATTTTTTCCCAAGCAGTCAGGAGCCAGCACCTCTACCGAGCCATATTCACCACCCCAGCCACCCCAGCCACTGGGCGAGTGCCACCACTTGTTCCAGCACCACTGGGTTTACAAAGGGTAGCAGCCAAAACCAACCCAATCTTCTCTCAGCTGTTCTACATGACTCCCATATGTCCACCTGCTACCAAATTCCCCCAGAGACAGGTAATGAGTGTCCCAGTGCTCCCAAACTAGCAACTAGAGTAGTATACCCATCCTGTTGCCTGGATATAGTAAAATAAAACAAAACAAAAATCAGGGAGAAGCAGACCAGCATACAATCAACAAATTAATACAATGGCACCACAAAGTCTCAGAGACAACAGATAACTTCAAGCCACACACACACACACACACACACAACAGGACAAGATTTCTCAAACAAGTGACCAAAATACAGGGCCAGAAAATCTTCTGGATGAGGAACTGCTAACAGAACAACTTAATAAGGAATTCTAAAAAATTATATTTAGGTACCTTCAACAGATGGAGAGGCAGATCAAGGAAAGCACAAAATCAGGGAAAAAAGAGACAAAAATTTTTGCTCTTTTGGTAAAATTACATATTGCTAAAAGCTCATGAAATCATGGTATTTGTATAACAACAGATCCATATACTAATGGAACAGAATTGAGAACCTAGAAGTAAATCCATCCACACCTATTGACAGCTGAGCATTGAGAAAGAGCCAAAGCTAATTAAATGGGGGAAAAGATAGTATCATTAATACATTGTACTGGCAAATCTGGATATTCATTTCCAGAAAAATGAAACAGAATTAATATCTCACCATATACAAAAATGGACTCAAATTGGATCAAAGATCTGTACGTAAAATGAAAAACCATAAAGACCATCCAAAAAAAAAAAAAATAGGGACAACCTTAGAGGCCCTAATTCAGGGCATAAATATAATATCGAACATAACTAAAATTGCACAAACACCAGAAGACAAAATAGATTACTAACACCTCCTAAAAATTAGACACTTATATGTATCAAAAGATTTCACCAAAAGAGTGAAAAAGAGAACCCACAGACAGGAAAAAAAAAAATGGTAATAACACACAAGAGGCTAATCTGTAAAACTTATAGAAAACAACACTTTGACAACAAAAAAACAAATAACTGAATTAAAAAAATGGGTAAAGGGCATGAACAGACACTTCACCCAAGAAGACATTCAAGAAACTAACAAACACATGAAGAAACACTCACAATAGCAAAATAAAAAGGAAGCACCATAAATGCCTATCAACAGAGGAATAGATCAACATACTATGGTATGAATACACAATAGAATACTATGCAACAGTGAAGAACAATGATTAATCTGCAAAACACCTCATAACATGGATTAATTTAGAGGACACTATGCTGAGTGAAATTAGTCAATCACAAAAGGACAAATATTTTAAGAGACCACTACTGTAAAAAGTTAGGAAAATAATTTCACACAAAAAAAGAAATATTCTTTGATGATTATGAGGGGTGAATTAGGAAAGTAGTATAAACCACTTAATAGAGCATAAACACATAAACTCGGTGAAGAGGAAGACAAAAACAAAACAAAACAAAACAAAAAACAACCAAGTTTTGGAATTGGAGGGGAGAGTGACAAATAAATTTTTAAAAAATGAGAAGAAAAGAAACTTTCTCTTGCATAAGTTTGACAGTCTGTAAAGGGCAAAGTTTTGGTTCATCTGTGGAAGACAGGGATTTCAAACCACATCTAGTCACTTCACTGCAGAGATTTGAGTCTGTCTTCCCCTTGCTCTACTTAAGAGCACATATTTTACTTAAAATAACATTTATGTTCTCCTAAGGACAATGATTTTGTTACCAATGAGGATGACATTACTTCTTACCAGAATTTTTACCATAATAATGGTATTAATTGTACCAAGGAACACTCCTTTTAAATCTGTTGCCATAGGAAACTTGTCTCATTAAGTGATAGTCTTCTAAATGGAGGCAATAAGCAGATGACACAACCTTGCTTGCAGACAGTGAAGATGACTTGAAGTACTTACTGATGAAGGTCAGACTACAATATTCAGAATGGATTACACCTTAACATAAAGAAAACAAAAATCCTCACAACTGGACCAATAAGCAACATGATAAATGGAGAAAAGATTGAAATTGTCAAAGATTTCATTTTACTTGGATCCACAATGAACACCCAAGGAAGCATCAGTCAGAAAAATCTGACATCATTTTGCACTGGGGAAATCTGCTGCAAAGGGCCTCTTTAAAGGGTTGAAGAATAAAAATATCACTTTTAAGACTAAGGTGCACCTAACTCAAACCATGGCATTTTCAATCACTTCATACGCATGTGAAAGATTCACAATGAATAAGGAAGTCCAAAGAAGAGTTGAGGTCTTTGAATTATGGTGTTGGGGAAGAATACTGAAAATGCAATGACTGTCAGAAGAATGAACAAATCTGTCCTGGAGGAAGTGCACTTGGAACACTCCTTGGAGGTGAGAATGGCCAGACTCTGTCTCACCTACTTTGGTTATGTTGTTAGAAGGGACCATTCCCAGGAGAAGGATATCATGCTCGGTAAAGTAGAGGGTCAGTAAAGAATGGGAAGATCCTCGATGAGAGGGACTGACACTGTGGCTGCAATGATGGGCTCAAGCATGGCAAGGATTGTGAGGATGGTGCAGGACCATGTGGTATTTTGTTCTGCTGTATACAGTGTCGCTATGAGTCAGAGTCAACTCAACAGCACCTAACAGCAACACTTGGTCCAGGTACATTACTTCTGATTTCTCATCTCTACTCTGAATAAATGGTATCAGAGACTGCTTGGTTTATAACATTTCACTTGTATCACCAAGAACTGACTAGAAATGAATTAGAATATCCACCATTTTGTTTACCATGACTTTTTTTCTCTACCCCTGAGATGGTGAATGGGAGGCAATTGTGTATCACTGTAGTCTCAGTAGCATCCTCTACCATGTCAGTGCAGGATGAAGTGGAGTGTCAAAGATGACAACAACAACAAAAAGAGTAGGAATAGCAATATTAATTTCTGATAAAATAAACTTTAAGGCAAAAACTAGCAAAAGAGATAATGAAGGACATGGCACAATGATTTGAGTCTACCCAACCGGAGGATGTAACCATAATAAATATCTATGCACCTAATGAAAGAGCCCCAAAATAAATAAATCAAACTTTAACAGAATTGAAAAGAAAAATAGACAACCCCACAGTAATTTTGAGATTTTAATAAACCATTTGATGAAGGACAGAAGGACTAGAAAGAATCTTAACAAGGATTCAGAAGATCCAAACAATAAAATCAACCAACCAAGTCCTCATAGACGTATATAGAACATTGTACCCAACAACATCCCAATGTACATTCTCTTTCAGCACATATGGATCATTCTTCAGAAGAGGCCGTACGTTAGGCCACAAGGCAAGCCTTGATAAATTTTAAATCAGTGAAATGCTACAAAGTATCTTCTCAGATTACAGTGCTATAAAATTAGAAGTCAACAACAGGAAGATCAAGGGGGAAAAAAATACATGGAAACTGGATAACACCCTGATTAAAAATTATTGGATTGTAGAAGAAATAAAAAAATGAAAAAAAAAAAATTCCTTGGATTAAAAAAGAAGAAAAAATCAAAATCAATACCTTAACCCAACATCTCCAACAATTATAAAAAGAATAGCAAAACAACCTACAGTCATTAGAAGAAAGGAAATAATAGATTAGAGCAAAAATGAAACAGAAAACAGAAAAACAATGGAAAGAATCTGCAAGACTAGAAGTTGGTTCTTTGAGAGGATTAATGTAATTGACAAACCACTGACAAATTTAACAAAGAGAGAGAAAATGCAAATAGCACAAATAAGAAATGAAATAGCTGATGTCACAACAGAACCTACTGAAGTAAGAAAAATAGTAACAGAATAATATAAAAAGTATACTGCAAGAAATTTAAAAACCTGGAAGAAATGGGCAAATATCTAGAAACATACTACCTCCTCAAACTAACGCAGTCTGAGGTAGAAAATTTGAACAGACCCGTCAGAAAAAAAAAAAAAAAAAAAAGAAAAGCCAGAAAACAACAAATGCTGGCAATGGTGTAGAGAGACTGGAACCCTCATACTTTGTTGGTGGGACTATAAAATGATTCAATCACTGTGGAAAATAGTATGTTGTGTCATTGTTATGTGCCATCAAGTCAGACCTGACACATAACGACCCCTCCTTGGGTTTCTGAGGCAGTATCACTACAGAAGTAGATTGCCCAACCATCCTTCCAAGGAGTGCTGGTGGGTTTGAACCACCAGCCTTCTGGTTAGCAGTCAAGTGCCTTTAGGCTTGACAATACCAGAGCTCCCGGAAAACAGTATAGTGCTTCCTTAAAAAATCGGAAATAGAAATATCATGTGGTTGTTGTTGTTAGGTGCCATCGAGTTGTCTCCAAGTCATGGTGATCCTACGTACAGCAGAATGAAACACTGCCTGGTCTTGTGCCAACCTCAAGATCCTTGCCATACCTGAGCCCATTGTTGCAGCCACTGTGTCTATCCATCTCATTGAGGGACTTCCCCTTATTTGTTGACCTTCCACTTTACCAAGCTTGATATCCTTCTCCAGGGAATGGTGACTTCCGACATCATGAGCAAAATAGGCAAGACAGAGTCTGGCCATTCTCGCTTCCAAGGAGCATTCCAAGAAGCATTCTGTCTTCTTCTAGGACAGATTGGTTAATTCTTTTAGCAGGCCATGGTACTCTTAGCATTCTTCTCCATATTTCAAAAGGATGAACTCTTCTTCAGTCTTCCTTATTCATTGTCCAGCTCTCACATGCATAAGAGATGACTGAAAATACCATGCCTTGAATAAGGCACATCTTAGGCTTCAAGGAGACATCTTTGCTCTTCAGTACTTGAAAGAGGTATTTTGCAGCAGACTTGCCCAATGCAATATGTTGTCTGATGTCTTGACTGCTGCTTCCATTGGCGTTGATTGTAGAACCAAGTAATATGAAATCCTTGACAATTTCAATCTTTTCTCCATCCACCATGAAGCTGTTCATTGGATTAGTTTTGAGGACTTTTGTTTTCTTTACAAATATGTATAATCCATACCAGCAATCCCACTACTAGGTATACATCTTGAATAAATAAGAGCCATGACATGAAAAGATATGTGCATACTGATTATTCACAGTAGCAAAAAGATAGAAACATTCTAAGTGCTAATCTATGGCTGAATGGATAAACTATGGTGCATACACACAAGGGAATACTATGCAACAGTAAGGAACAATGATTAAACTGCAAAACAGCTCATAACATGATTAATTTAGAGGATAAAATACTGAGTGAAGTTAGTCAATCACAAAAGGACAAGTATTGTAGGAAACCACTACTGTAGAAATGAAAAAAAGAAAGGTTTACACATAGAAAGAATTATTCTTTGAAGTTATCACAGATGGGAGGGGAAAGAAGGGTAAATCATTAACTAGAGGGTAGACACATATTAACTAAGGTGAAAGGAAAGGAAATATACAACATGGGGGAGATTAGCACAGAATGATCATGAAGACACTGGGAGGAGCACATAAGTTAAAGGCAGCAAATGTAAATATTATTAAACATCCAACCCTGCAATAACAATAATAACAATAACCTGTGAATGGACACATGGACAGACACTGAAGCTGAACAAAAGTGGGAAGGCAAATGGGCCTACACACACGATATGTATAGGTTTGACAAAGAATATTTCTATGTGTGTATTTACGTGTGCTGCAAATATATCCATGAACATAGTAGAGCATGTTGTTGTTGTTAGGTGCCATCGACTTGTCTCCAACTCATAGCGACCTCCTGTACAGCAGAACAAAACATTGGCCAATCCTGTGCCAGCCCCATAATCTTTGCTGTACCTGAGCCCATTGTTTGCAGTCACTGTGTCAATCTATCTTTTTGAAGGGCTTCCCCTCTTTTGTTGTCCCTCCAATTTGCCAAGCATGACATCTTTTTCCAGGGAATGATCCCTTCCTACAACATGAACAAAGTAGTTAAGACAAAATCTGGACATTCTTGCTTCCAAGGAGCATTCCGGCTACACTTCTTCCAGGACAGATTTGTTAGTTCTTTTAGCAGTCCACGGTACTTTCAGAATTCTTCTCTAACACCACAACTCAAAAGCATTGACTCTTCTTAGGTATTCCTTTTTCATTGTCCAGCTCTCACATGCATATGAGGTGATTGAAAATACCATGGCTTGTGTCAAGTTCACCTTAGTCTTCAAGGAAACATCTTTGCTCTTTAGCAGTTGAAAGAGGTCCTTTGCAGCAGATCTGCCCAGTGCTATACGATGTCTGATATCTTGACTGTTGCTTCCATTGGTGTTGATTGTAGAACCAAGTAATATGAAGTCTTTGACAACTTCACTCTTTTCTCCATTTATTATGATGCTCCTTGTTAGTCCCTTTGTGAGGATTTTTGTTTTATTGAGTTATAATCCATACTGCAGACTATAGTCTTCAATCTTCATCAGTAAGTATTTCAAGTCATCTTCCCTTTCAGGGAGCAGTGTTGTGTTGTCTGCATAACATAGAATGTTTAGGAGTCTTCCTCTAATCCTGATACCATGTTCTTCTTCATATAGTCCAGCTTCTTGGATTATTTGTTCAGTGTACATATTTAATAAGTATGATGAAAGGATACAATCCTAACAAATCCTAACACACTCCCTTCTTGATATTTAACCATGCAGTGTCCCCTTGTTCTCTTCAAATGACAGCCTCCTCGGTCCGTGTACATGTTCCTCATGAGCACAATTAAGTGTTCTTGAATTCCCATTCTTCTCAATGTTATCCATAATTTCTTATGATCCACACAATCAAATGCTTTTGATTTCTGGTATTCTTTGCTTTAAGCCCAGCTTTAAGAAACATCTTTCTGGTATTCTTTGCTTTAAGCCCAGCTTTAAGCTCCATCTGAGATCAGCAATGATATCTCTCATTCCACATCCTCTTCTGAATCCAGCTTGCTTTTCTTGAAGTTCTCTGTCAATATACTGCAGTAACTGCTTTTGGATTATCTTTAGTAATATTTACTTGTATGTGATATTAATGATATTGTATAATAAGTCCCACATTCTGTGGGATCACCTTTCTTTGGAATGGGTATGAATATGGATCTCTTCCAGTCAGTTGGCTTGGTAGCTGTCTTCCAAATCTCTTGGCATAACCAAGGGAATGCCTCCAGTTGGGCATCTGTTTGTTGAAACATCTCAATGGGTAGGTATTCTGTCAATTCCTGAAGCCTTGTTCTTCAACAATTCCTTCAGTGCAACTTCAACTTCTCCCTTCAATACCATTGGTTCTTGATCATATGCTACTTCCTGAAGATTGACCAGTTCTTTTCGGTACAGTGACTCTGTGTATTCCTTCCATCTTCTTTTGATGTTTCCTGAATCATTCAATATTTTGCCCATAGAATCTTTCAACTTGAATATTGCAACTTGAGGATTATACTTTTTCCTCAGTTCTTTCAGTTTGAGAAATGCTGAGCATGTTCTTCCCTTTTGGTTTTCTAACTCCAGATCTTTGCGCATTTCATTATAGTAATTGGCTTTGTCTGCTCGAGCTGCTATTTGAAATCTTCTGTTCAGCTCTTTATCTTGTCATTTCTTTCATTTGCTTCACTACTCTCCACTCAAGGGCAAATTTCAGAGTGTGTTCTGTCACCCATTTTGGTCTTTTCTTCTCTTTTTAATGACCTCTTGCTTTCTTCATGGATGATGTTCTTGATGTCATCCACAATTCCCCTGGTTTTTGGTCATTGGTGTTCAATGCATCAAATCTATTCTTTAGATGTTCTCTAAATTCAGGAGGGATATAATCAAGGTCATATTTTGGCCCTCATGGACTTGTTTTAATTGTCTTCAACTTTAACTTGAACTTGCAAATGAGCAGTTGATGGTCTGTCCCACAGTCAATGCCTGGCCTTGTTTTGGCTGAAGATATTGAGCTTCTCCATCGCCTCTTGCCACAGAGGTAGTCAATCTGATTCTTATGTACTCTGTCTGGTGGAGTCCACATGTATAGCCACCATTTGTGTTGTTGAAAAAAGGTATTTGCAATGAATAAGTTGTTGGTCTTGCAAAATTCTATCATGTGATCTCCATCATTATTTCTATCTCAAAGGCCAAATTTTCCAACCACTAGTGATTCTTCTTTGTTTCCAACTTTTGCATTCCAGTCACCAATGATAATTAGCACATCTTGATTGCATGTTTGATCAATTTCAGACCTCAGATGTTGGTAAAAATCTTCAATTTCCTCATTTTTGGCTTTGGTGAATTGAGTAAATTTGAATAATAGTATTATCTGGCTTTCCTCATAAGTGTATGAATATTATTCTATCACTGACAACATTGTACTTCAGGATGTTGTTGTTGTTATGTGCCGTGGAGTCAGACCTGACTCATAGCGACCCCTCCTTGGGTTTCCGAGGCAGTATCACTATGGAAGTAGATTGCCCCATCTTCCTTCCAAGGAGTGGCTGGTGGGTTTGAATCGCCAGCCTTCAGGTTAGCAGTCAAGTGCCTTAGACACTATGCTACCAGATCTTGAAATATCATTTGTGATGATGAATGCCATGTCATTCCTCTTCAATTTGTCATTTCCAGCATAGTAGATCATATGGTTATCTGATTCAAAATGGTCAAAACCAGTCCGTTTCAGCTCACTAATGACTAGGATATCTATCTTTATGCATTCCATTTCATTTCTGACAGCTTCCAATTTTCCTAGATTCATATTTCGTACATTCTGTATTCTGATTATCAAAGGATGTTTGCAGCTATTTCTTCTCATATTGAATCATGCCACTTCAGCAAATGGTGGCCCTGAAAGCTTTACTTTATCCATATCATTAGGTAGTCTCTACTCTGATGAGGCAGATCTTTCTCCATCATAGTTTGAATGCCTTCTGACCTCAGGGGCTCATCTTCCACTGCTGTATTGGACAATGTTTCAGGGCTATTCATAAATTTTTCCAGTATATCAGACTGTTTCACTACTGTTCATAAGGTTTTCACTGGCCAACTCTTTGAGAAATGGATGGCCTCTTCCTTCTTCCAAGTCTGTCTCAGTCTGGAAGCTCCAGTGACACCAGTCCACCATGGGTATCCTGCTGACACAGCTTCCAGCCTCAAAGGAGCACACAAGTCACCACAGTATGACATATCAACAGACAAGTTTGTCTCCCTTAGCTGTTCCAACTGCTCCGCTCACTTCCTGAGCTTCTCCTTACCTCTTCCTGCCAGCTCTGTCTGCTGCTGCTCCCTGCTGCCTGGGGGCTGTCCCCCACCCTCTTTACCTGTTCTGGCTAGAGTAGAGCATATAGGGGCAAATTTACGAAATTAATAAAAACCTCTTAGCCATAACGATATACCCTGGAGGAATGAGTCTCCAGCCCTGGGGCCCAGGACCATGTCTTGGGGAAAACAAGGTTAATTGGCATAACAGTCCAGAAAGACAATGTTCTACATTCCCCTTTGGTGGGTAATGACTAGGGTCTTAAATGCTTGTGAGTGACCATCTAAGGTGCAACTACTGGTATCTCCCTGTCTGGAGCAAAGAAGGATGAAGAAAATCAAAGAAACAAGGAAATAATTGTCCAAATAAGTAATGGACCACTTGAATCCCAGCTTTCATGACCCTGAGAGTAGAAGATCTAGTGGTGCCTGGCTACCCTTTTGATGCAACAACAACAAAGGGTTCACAATAGGATCTCCTGGATAAAGTGAGAGGAAAATGTGATAGGTAATAAACTCAAAATAATAATAATAAAAAAAAAGACCAGGCTTAGTAGTCAGATAAAGACTGGTGGAACTCTCAACACTATGATCTTTAGATACCCTTCAAGCCTGGAACTGAAATCCCCTCCCACTCCGTGGTTCAACTTTCAACAAAACAGCGGACAGGCCTATATAGTGAACAGTAACACCAGGGATGTATCCACTTCTTAGAGCAATCAATCGTATGAAATCAAAAGGGCAGCATGTACCCTAGATTAAAGCTCAGAAGAAGGAAAGGGATGGGAAAAAATGACCAATGGAAATAGCAAACACAGGGAGGAAATGAGAAGAGTCCTGCTACATTGCGGGGATTGCAAAGAACCTCACAAAACAAAATGTGGATGAATTGTTTAATGGAAAACAAATTTGCTCTGTACACTTTCACCCAAATCACAATAAAGTTAAAAAAAAAAAAAAGTCTATGCCTCGAGCAGAGAAAAGAGATCAGATATGTTAGGAATCATGTTCACTATTATTCTTCAATATCCTTTTCTGGAAAAGTAAGTTATTGTTTCTCATTAGACCAAATGCAACCACTAACTTTAGGATCTGTCTTTTTGTGTGACTTCCAGTTAATTAGAGACTAAATATGATGTAGTGATTCATTAGTCTAATATTTCTTTCTTTTTTTTTTTGAAATTACCTTTTAAATGATGTATTTTCAGATGTAGAAACTTGCTTCCACCTTATAACTTATTTAAAAGATGATATTATAAATATATATTCCTGAGCCTTTTTTTAAAGTAATAAATAAATAAATTGTGATTTGGATGAAAATTTACAAAGCCTCACGTCCCCAGTAATCAAAGTGAATTCCCTCCTTGCATAAACAGTTACTTGACTTTTTAGAGTTAAGGACTCATATAATATTTGTCCTGTGACTGACTTATTTCACTCAGCATAATGTCCTCCAAATTCAAATGTACTATAGTTTGGTTATCCATTCATCTGTTGATGGGCACTTGGGTCCTTTCCATTTCTTTGCTATAGTGAATTGTGCTGCAATGAACATGGTATACATGTGTCTACTCATATCCTGGATATCTTCTCTTTAGGATATATTTGTAGTAATGGAATTGCTGGATTGAATAGTATTTTTATTTTCATTTTTTTAAGGAAATGTCATACCATTTTCTACAGTGGTTGTACCATTTTACAGTCCCACCAGCAGTGTATGAAAATTCCAATCTCTTCACCAGCATTTTTATTTTCTCTCTTGTTGAACTTAGCTATTATTGCTGGAGTGAGATGATATCTCATTGTTATTTTGATTTGCATCTCTAATGGCTAATGATCACACACATTTCCTCATGTGTTTGTTGGCCACCTGTATATCTTCTTTAGTGAAGTATCTGTTCATGTGCTTTGCCCATTTCTTAATTGGATTTTTTTTTATCTTTTTGCTGTTGAGGTGTTGAAGTTTTCTACACATTTTAGAGATAAGTCCCTTGTCAGATAAATCATAGCCAAATATTTTTTCCCAGTCTGTAGGTCTTTTTCTTTTTCTTTTTTTTTTTTTTTATATCCTTTTAGAGAAGTCTTTTGATGCATATAAGAGTTTAATTTTTAATAGGTCCTAGTCATCTACTTTCTCTTCTGCTGCTTGTGCATTTTGGGTTATACTTGATAGTCTATTTATGCCATAAATTAAGGTCCCTAGGTTTGCCACTATTTTATCTCAGATGAACTATATGGTTTTGGATTTTAGATTTAAGTCTTTGAACTCTTTTGAGTTCGTTTTTCTGTATGGGGTGAGTTATGGGTCTTGTTTCATTTTTCTGCAAGTGGATATACAATTTTGCTAGCACCATTTGTTAAAGAGGCTGTATTTCCTCCACTTAATGGGTTTTGGACCTTTGTCAAGAATCAGCTTTCCATAGACAGATGGGTCTATTTCTGGTTTCTCTATTCTGTTCCATTAATTTATTTGTCTATTGTTGTACCAATACCAGTTGTTTTGACTGCTGTGGCTGTATAGTAGGTTTTCATATCTGGAAGTGTGAGACCTCCTACTTTGTTTTTGTTCTTCAGCAGTGCTTTGCTTATCTGAGGTCTCTTTCTTTTCCATATGAAGTTAATGATTGAATTTTTCATGTCTTTAAAGAATACTGATGGAATCTGGATTGGGATTGCATTAAATGTATAGATTGCTTTGGGTAGTATTGATATTTTGACAATATTCAGTCTTCCTACTCATGAACATGGCATATTCTTCCATTTATGTAGGTCTCTTGTAGTTTCTTGTAGTAATGTTTCATATTTTTCTTTGTATAGGTCTTTTGTGTCCCTGGTAAGATTTATTTTCCAACTATTTCATCTTTTGGTAGCTATTATAAATGGTATTGTTTTCCTTATTTCCTTTTCAGAGGTCTCTTTGTAGATCTTTGTAGATGTAGAGGAATCCAACTGATTTTTGTATATTGATTTTGTATCCTGCCACTTAGCTAAAGCTTTCTATAAGTTCCAGTAATTTTTATTCTCAGTCTCTTAGGTTTTCTATGTATAGGATAATGTCATCTGCAAATAGAGATAGCTTCACTTCTTCTTTGCCAATCTGGATGACAGTTATTTCTCTTTCTTGATTTATTTTCCTAGCTAGGACTTCCAATTCAATGTTAAATAGAGGTGGTCACAGAGGGCATCCTTGTCTGGTTCCCATTCTCAAAGGAAATGGTTTGAGTCTGTTCATTGACAATAATGACTGGTTTTGCATATATGCTATTTGTTATGTTGAGGATTTTCCCTTCTATTCCTAATTTGCTGAGAATTTTGGATAGGAATAGGTGTTGGATTTCATCAAATGCCTTTTCTGCATCTATTGATATGATCATATGATTTTTTGGTTTATTGATGTGATGGATTACTTTGATTGTTTTTCTGATGTTGAACCATCCTTGCATACCTGGTATGAATCCCACTTGGTCATGGTGCATTACTTTTTGATGTATTGTTGGATTCTGTTGGCTAGGTTTTTGTTGAAGATTTTTGCATCTATATTCATGAGGGATATTGGTCTGTAGTTTTCCTTTTTAGTGATGTCTTTCCCTGGTTTTGGTATCAGTGTTCTGCTTGCTTCATAGAATGAATTTAGGAGTATTCTATCATTTTCTGTGTTCTGGAATAGTTTTGAGTAGCATAGGTGTCAGGTCTCCCCTGGATGTTTAACAGAATTCTCCAGTGGAGTCGTCTGGGCCAGGATTTCCTTGTGGTGAGATGTTTTTATGACCTTCTCAATTTCTTCTTGTTTTGGGTCTGATCAAGTATTCTATCTCTGACTGGGTTATTTTAGGTAGGTCTTATGTTTCTAGAAACTTGTCCATCTCTTCTACACTCCCAAATATGTTGGAAAACAGATCTTCATAATATTCTGTTATTATTGTATTTATTTCAGTAGGTTCTGTTGTGATGTTGGCCTTTTCATTTATTATCCTTGTTATTTGCATCTTGTCTTTCTTTTCCTTTGTTAAATTTGCCATTGGTTTGTCAATTTTGTTAATCTTTTTGAAGAACCAGTTTCTTGTTTTGTTCATTTTCTCTATTATTTTTTTGTTTTCTGCTTCATTTATTTCTGTTTTGATCTTTATTTTCTTTCTTCTGGATACAATAGATTTATTTTGTTGCCTTTTTCTAATTGCTAGAGTTGTTGAGTTACAGTATTGTGTGTGATTCTTTTTTTTTCTTTTTCTTTTCCTTTCCTTTAAAATTGTTATTGTAATTTGGGTTAAAGTTTACAGGGCAAATTCATTTTCCATATAGTAGTTCAGATACATTTTGTCTCATGACATTGACTGCAATATGCCACAATGTAACAGCTCTGTTCCCACTTCCTCCCCATAGTCACCTTTTCTCCATGTCCTTCCCTCCCATGCACTCCTGCCCCTCCCCCCCAAGCTGTCTCCCTTTGCAAACACTGCCCTTCTGTTCTCCCATGACTGATTACTCCAAGGATTGTATCTATCTGATGGAAATGTTCACCCCATCTGCCTGTCTCTTATTTGGCTGGAAGCTACAAGAGTGACTTCAGTTCTACACCTGAAGGGTAATTAGAAGTTATAGTATCAGGGGTCTTACCAGGCTCTATCAGACCAGCAAGTCAGGTCTTTTTATTTTTATTTTTTTTATGATTTTGAGTTTTGTTCCACATTGTGCTCCCATTTTATCTAGGACTCCCTGTACTGATCCCCCTCTGAGTGGCTGACAGTGGTAGCTGGGCACCATCTAGTTCTGATCTCATGACCATATAGACTCAGGATTGCATGGTCTACCAGTCCCTTGGACTAATTTCTTCCCTGCATCTTTGGTTTTCTTCATTCTTCTTTACTCTGGATGAAGAAAGACCCATATTTACATTTATTTGGCTGCTTGCAATCTTTTAAGATCCCAGTCACTACTCACCAAAGTAGGATGTGGGACAAAGTTTTTGTGTACTATGTTATACCAATTGAGCTTGATGTCTCCTGCAACTGCAGTCCCAAGGCAACAGGTCCAACTACTTGCTCCCTCCAGGTAGCTAGCTGGCTGTGGCCAAGAAGTCACCACAACCTTGTCTCTTATTGGATCTCTTATAAACTTGGACATTCTTACAGCACATACAAATATGCTTGCAGAAACATTGTCTGCCAACCTTATACATGGTCATGGGCACATACCCCCCTGCCTAGACATATCTGATTGCTCAGCCTGTCCACCCATCTATCCACCTCTAGACCAATGCTTGCCATCACTGACAATGCAGTACTGTATGTACAAAAGGATTCATCTTTATTGCCTGCACTTCCCATGTACCTCTCTATATCATCCTCTTCCTCAATACCACTGTGTTGATGACTTATGTTTGGTATATTGCCTTTCCCTTCACCCAAATCAATACTTGCCTCTACCTATCTAACAGTGTTCTGTTCCCTCCCCTCCCATCCCTGGTAACCAACAAAGAAAGTTGTCTTCCATATATAACCTTTTTTTTTTTTTTTTACTATAGTGAACTAAATGGGAGCTCTGGTAGCATAGTGGCTAAAGCACTTGACTGCTAACCAGAAGGCTGGCGGTTCAAACCCACCAGCCACTCCAGTGGCTAAAGCACTTGACTGCTAACCAGAAGGCTGGCGGTTCAAACCCCCCAGCCACTCTTGGAAGGAAGGTTGGGCAATCCTACTTCCGTAGTGATACTGCCTGGGAAACGCAAGGAGGGGTCGCTATGAGTCGGGGCCGACTGGACGGCACATAACAACAACAACAACAATAGTGAACTAAAACAATATTTGTCCTTCTATGATTGACTAATTTCACTCAGCATAATGTCCTCCAAATTCTTCCATGTTATGCAGTGTTTTGTAGATTCTACATTATTCTTTAGTTTTGCATAGTATTCCATTGTATGTGTGTACCATAGTTTGCTTATTGATTCTTCTGTTGATGGGCACCTAGGTTGTTTATATCTTTTTGCTATTCTAAATAGTGCTGTGATGAACATGGATGTGCATGTATCTGTCCTTGTCCTGGCTCTCATTTCTTTAGGATACATACCTAGTAATTGGATTTCTGGATCAAATGGTATTTCTAATTTCAACTTTTTAAGGAATTGCCATACTGCTTTCTATAGTGGTTGTATCATTTTACAGTCTCACCAGCATTACATGACAGTCCCAATATGTCCACAACCTCTCCATCATTTGTTATTTCCTGTCTTGTTGAACTTTGCTATTAATGTTGGGGTCAGATAGTATCTCATTGTATTGATTTATACCTCTCAAATGGTTAATGATCATGCACATTTCTTCACATTTTTGTTGGCCACCTGAATATCCTATTTGGTGAAGTGTCTATTCATGTCTTCTGCCCATTTTTTTTTTTTTTTTACTGTATTTTTTGTCTTTTTGTTGTCGAGGTGTTGGAGTTTTCTATAAATTTTTTGCATAAATCCTTTGTCAGATAAGTCATTGCTGAATATATTTCCCAATCTATAGGTTCTTTTTTTACTCTTTTGGAGAAGTCTTTTGAAGCACATGAAAGTTTAATTTTTAGAAGGTCCCATTTATCTAGTTTATCTTCTGCTGTTTGTGCATTTTGGGTTACACTTGATAGTCTATTTATGACATATATTAGGGCCCCTAAATTTGCCCCTATTTTTTTCATGAGGAGTTTTATAGCTTCAAGTTTCACATTTAAATCTTTGATCCATCTGGAGTTAGTTTTTGTGTATGATGTGAGGTATGGATCTTGCTTCCTTCTTCTGAAAATGGATATCCAGTTTTGCCAAGACCATTTGTTAAAGAAACTATCTCTTCCCTATTTAATGGATTTCAGCTCTTTGTCAAAAATCAGCTGACCATAGGTCGATGGGTCTATTTCTGGGTTCTCAATTCTCTTCTACTGGTCTATGTGTCTGTCATTGTACTAATACCTGGCTGTTTTAACTACTGTGGCTGCATAGTAGGTTTTGAGATCTAAGAGTATGAGACCTCCTACTTTGTTCTTCTTCAATAGTGCTTTCTTATCTGAGGTCTCTTTTCTTCCCATATAAAATTACTGATTGTTTTTTCCTTATCCTTAAAGAATGTTGATGGGATCTGGATTGGGATGGTATTGAATAGTATAGATTACTTTGTAGCATTTCACAATTGAACATTTCACAATGTTCAATCTTCCTATCCATGTGTGGTATATTCTTCCATTAAAGTAGATCTCCTATGGGTTCTTGCAGTAGTGTTTTGTAGTTTTCTTTATATAGGTCTTCTGTGTCCCTGGTAAGATTTATTCCCAAGTATTTTATTATTTTATTTTTTTTTTTGGTAGTTATTATAAATAGTATTGATTCCCTTGTTTCTTTTTCAGCCATCTCTTTGCTAGTGTAGAGGAATTCAATTGATTTTTGCTGATTGATCTTATATCCCGCCACTATCCTAAATCTCTCAATTAGTTCTAGTAGTTTTTTACTGAGTATCTTGGGTTTTCTATGTATATGATCATATCATCAGCAAATAGGGATAGTTGGACGTCTTTCTTACCTATTTGGATGCCTTTGATTTCCCTTTCTTGCTCTGGTGGCATAGTGCCTTAGGCATTTGACTGTTAACCAGAAGGCTGGTGGTTCAAACCCACCAGCCACTCCTCAGACGGCAGATTGGGTGATCTACTTCCGTAGAGAAACCACCTCAGAAACCCAAGGAGGGGTGGCTATGATTCAAAACGACTCAATGACAAGTTTGTTTGTGTTTTTTTCCTTTATTGCCCTGGCTAGGACTTCCCATACAATGTTGAATAGAAATGGTGATGGGTGGATCCTTGTCTGGTTCCCATTTCCAAGGAAATGGTTTCAGTCTCTCTCCATTGAGCATAATGGTGGCTATTCGTTTTGCATATGGGCCCTTTATTACATTGAGGAATTTTCCTTCTATTCCTATTTTGCTGGGAGTTTTAAAATCAAGAATGGTTGTTGGATTTCATCAAATGCCTTTTCTGCATCAACTGATGTCATCATATGGTTCTTTTTCTTTATTTTACTTATGTGATGGATTATATTGATTGTTTTCCTAATGTAGAATCATCTTTTCATACCTGGTGTGAACCTCACTTGGTTATAATGTATTGTTATTACTATTATTATTATTATTTTTATATATTGCTGGAGTCTTAGCTAGGATTTTTTTTTAAGATTTTTGCATCTACATTCATGTAGTTTTCCTTTTTAGTGATGTTTTTGCATGGTTTTGCTACCACCGTTATGCTTGCTTTTTAAATGAATTTGGGAAGATTCCATCCTTTTCTATGTTCTGGAATAGTTTGAGTAGGATGAGTGTCAGTTTTTCTCTGAAAGTTTAGTAGAATTCTCCATTTAAACTATCTGAGCCAGGACATTTTTTGTTGGTATTTTTTTTTTTTTTTAATGACCTGTTCAATTTCTTCTTTTTTTAGGGTCTGTTCAAATTTTCCACCTTGGTTTGTGTTAGTTTAGTCAAGTAGGATGTTTCTAGAAATCTGTCCATTTCTTCTAGACTTTCAAATTTGTTGGAGTACAGTTCTTCAAAGTATTCTGATTTTATCTTTTATTTCAGTTGGTTCAGTTGTGATGTTGCCCAATTTGTTTCTTATTCATGTTATTTTTATTCTTTCCTTCTTTTCCTCTGTTAAATATTTCAGTGGTTGGTCAATTTTATTACTCTTTTCAAAGAACCACTTCTAGTCTTTTTGACTTTTTCCATTGTCTTTCTATTTTCTGTTTCATATATTTCTGCTCAAATCTTTAGAATTTCTTTTCTTCTGTGACTGTAGGTTTTTTTTTTTTTTTTGCTACTCTCTAATTGTTGGAGATGTTTGGTTAAGGTGTTGATTTTGCCTTTGTCTTCTTTTTTCATGCGTGCTTTTATTGTTGTAAATTGACCTCTGATCACTGCTTTTATTGTGTCCCAAATATTTGGGTATGCTGTGTTTTTATTCTCATTTGATTCAAAGAATTTTTTTAATTTAATTTTTGTTTCTTTTATTACCCAGTCATTTTTAAGGAGCATATTATTCAGGTTCAATGTGTTTTCCTTTCTTTCTGTTGATTTTCCTAATGTTGATTTCTAATCTATAGCATTGTTATCTGAGAAAATGGGCTTGTAGTATTTCAATGTTTTTAAATGTATTCAGGCTTGTTTTTTTGCCTATCAATTTGCCTATCCTGGAGAATGTCCCATATGTACTGGAAAAGAGTGTATATTGTGCTTTTATTGGGTGAAATGCTCTATACATGTATATAAGGTCAATTTGGTGGATTGTATTGTTTATTTCTTCTGGGACTTTGTTGAGTTGCTTTCCAGTTGTTCTATCTGTGATTGAAAGTGGTGTATTAAAGTCTCCTACTATGACTGTGGAGTCATCTATTTTTCCTTTCAATCCTTAAAAGTCTTATTTATATATTTTGGGGCTCTTTTATTGGGTGCATAGATATTCATTATGGTTATGTCCTCTTGTTTAATCGATCCTTTAATCATTATTTAATGTCCTTCCTTAGCTCTTACAGTGGTTTTTGTCTTAAAGTCAATTTTATCAGAAATTAATATTGCCACTTCTGATCTTTTTTGATTGTCATTTGCTTGACATATCTTTTTCCAACCTTTGGTTGGTAGTCTATTTTTGTCTTGGTCTCTTAAGATGTGTCTCTTGTAGACAGCATATTAATGGGTTATATTTTCTTATCCAGTTTATGACTTTCCATGTCTTGAGTGATACATTTGATCCAATAAATTCAGTAATTATCAATAAGTATGAATTTGTTGCTGCCATTTTCTTATGTGTTTCTTTGTGGTGTTGCTGATTTCTTCATTCCATATAATTTTCTGTGCTGAGCTCATTTTGTTTATGAATCATGTTGGACCTTCCTTCATTGCTATTGTTTTAGTATTTTTTAAATACTTGTGCTTATCCTCTTTTTATTTTGATGTTAAGGTTTATCATTTTTCATTGAGGTTTCCCTGTGATTTATTATTTTCATCCAAAGGTTAGGACAGTCTGCTCTATCTTGCAATTGTCTTGACTTCCTCATTATTTAAAACTTCTGTAACTACACTATTTTTTCCTTTTGTGGTTTGTAGTTGTCCTCATTTGCCAACTGATGTCTCTGGTTCCCTGTTTACAATTTTGTAAGCTTCTTTTACGTTGGATACTTCCATAACTGAGTTTGTTTCTGGGTTCTGTCATCACGTGTGTTAATGGTCAGTTGTTTGCTGTTGTTGGTTCTGTGTCCAAACGACTCCTTTTAGCTTCTCTTGCAAGGTTTGTCTGGTTTTAATAATTCCCTTAATTTCTGCTTATCTGGAAATATCCTAATTTCATCATATTTGAGGGGCAATTTTGCTGGGCATATATTTCTTGGTTAGAAATTTTTCTCTCTCAGGGTTTTATATACACCATCCATTTGCCTTCTCAACTGCATGGTTTCTGCCGAGAAATCAATGCTTAGACTTCCTGGTTGTCCTTTGCAGGTAAGTTTTCCTTTTCCCATATTGCTTTCAGGATATGGCTTTGGTGAGTTTGATGATCTTTGTGATTTTCTTTTGGGGTCTATCCCATTTGGAGTTCATTGGATTTATTGGATAGGTATAGTCTCATCTTTCATCATATCAGGGAAACTCTCTTCTAACAAATCTTCAACACTCTTCTGTGTGGATTTATTTTTCTCTTCTTGTTCTGGAATGACACACAAGTTATTCCTCTTGATGGTATCCCACATGAATTTTAGGCTTTGTTCATTTTATTTTGATGATTTTTCTGATCAGTCCCTTTCCAAAGAAGTATTGAGATATTTGTCTTCAATCTCGCTAATTCTGCTTCCATTGATTCGATTCTACTCTTTTGCCTGTTCAATGTGTTATCTGTTTCTGAAAATTTAATATTAGTCTTCTGGATTTCTGTCTGTAGATTTGTATCATTTAAAATTTTTCTTTTATGTTGTCATTTTGTTCATGTGTTGTCTTCAGAAATTGTTCTAGGATTTTTTCTGTGTTTTCCTTAATTTTCCTTTCAATCCATTGAAGGTACCTAAGTATAATTCTTTTGAGTTTCTTGTTAGGGAGTGCCAATACTGTTTCTCACTCAAGGATGTGTTCTGGGTCTGTATCCTCATCCCTTGTTTCTACTGCTTTGTGTTTTTCCTTTGTGTGGACTGTGATGGTCTATTGTCTGTGAGACATTGTATCATCAATGTATTTATATTTAATTGGTCATTGTATGGGACTCTGATGATGTAGTGCTTAAGCCATTTGACTGTTAAACAGAAGCCTGGTGGTTCACACTCACTAGCCACTCCTCAGAAGGAAGATTGGGCAAACTACTTTCATAGAGATAACACCTTGGAGACCCAAAGAGGGGTTACTATGAGTCGAATCAACTCAATGGCAGTGAGTTGTTTTTTTTATGTTGGAGTCTTTTGCCCAAGTTTCTCATTTTATTTGTCTGTATCTGAGTAATCAGTGTACTGTGCTCCTCTGTTTGCTAGTTGGCACTACTTACACATTCACAACCTGTCTCCTTTCCAGTCATCATCCTCCAGTATGGTATGTCTGTGCTATCCTTGGCAAGTGGAACCTATCCGTTGGTCCCGGGAATCTGAATGAGAACACTGTCACTTGAAGTATCCAACATGGCCATACTACTTGTAAACATTCAAAATGGCTGTGCCCTCTGAACAGCTGAAAGTCCACAGCTCAGTTTGTTTCCTTTGCTGTTTCCCTCTTTAGTCATTACCCACTAGTGCTGTTATCCATGCAGGCTTTGGTGAGCAGGGCCAGTTTTTAGGATAATCCTCTGGTCCTACATTTCCACATGGAAATAATCAAACTGTCTATCTCATCAAAATAGCTGACAGTCTGCAGCTTTGTTTGTAACATTGTTCACTGTTTTCATGCAGGTTCTTTTATTAGTTGGTGTTTAATCCACTTCTGTATCCTTCCTTTCAAAGCTCAGGGCTCCAGGATTATCTTTTGAACATGTGTCAATTTATTTCTTTTTCTTTGTTGAAGAAGGCCTTTAGCTTGTCTGCCTGTTCCACCATCTTACTGGAAGTCCTCTTTCTTCTTTTTTGATGTGTTCATTGCTATAAATTGACCTCTGAGTACTGCTTTCACTGTTTTCCATAGGTTTTGGTAAGTTGTATTTAATTTTCATTTGTTTCTAGGATTTTTTTTTTTTTTTTTATATTTCACACTTTATTTCTTCTCTTATCCAATAGTTTTTGAGTGGTGTATTATTCAGTTTCCATGTATTTTATTTTGTTCCTTGATCTTCCTATTATTGATTTCTAATTCTATAGCACTGTGATCTGAGAAGATTCTGTGTAGTATTTCAATGTTTTTAAATTTATTGAGACTTGTTTTTTAATATATTAATATGATCTATTCTGGAGAATAATCCATGGGCACTGGAGAAGAATGTGTATTGTGCTTTTTTGTTGGGTGGATTGTTCTGATTATGTCTATGAGTTCAAGTTCATTGATTTTGTTGTTGAGATATTCTGCACCTTTGTTGAGTTTTTTTTTCTACTTGTTCTCTCCTTCCTTAAAAGTGGTGTGTTAAACTCTCCTACCACTATTGTACAGTTGTTTATTTTTTCTTTCAATTCAGTTACTGTTTTCTTTATGTATTTTGTGCTCTTTCATGGGTGCAGAGATATTTTTTATGGTGATGTCCTCTTGATCAATTGACCCTTTTCACATCAAATAGTGCACTTCTTTGTCTCTTATGCTGATTTTCACCTTGAAGTCTTGTGGTAGTTAAGGTTGTATGTCAATTTGGTTGGGCCTGGTTCAGTGGCTGGGAGCTGGCAGCTGGTAATAATTATTCCCCATGGTATGGTTGGTAATTAACTTCATGGTGGAATGTATTGGAGCAGCTGAGTATCTGCTTTAGGGATGTGGTCTGCTTCCCATATATAAGAAGCAGCTTTGGGAATAGTCTCTAGTTTATGGCATGCTTTAGCCCTGCCATGCTCTGCCAACCTTGGGACTTTCATTGGACTTGAATTAATGGCCTGCCATGTGGTTTGGTAACATCTGGACTGTGTCTTTTTACTTGCCAACCTTGGGCTTGTCAGACTCAGCAGCCAGAAGCTGTCTGAGTGAAGAAAAGTCTCTAGCTGTAGTGGACCAGGAGCAAGAGGCAAAGTAGAAGCCCAAGATTGAGGGGATTTCACCCAGCCCCTAAAGTGTGACACTTTGAACTCAGACTTAAAGCCTTCCAACCTATAAGAGAACAAACTCCTGTTTGTTCAAGCCATCCCATTTGTGGTATATATTCTTGTCAGAGTGGTACTATGTAACCATGTTGTTGTTATGTGCCATCAATAACAAGTCTATTTTATCAGAAACTAATATTGCCACTCCTGCTCTTTTTGGTTGCCATTAGCTTGATATCTATCTTCTCTTGTTTTTTTTTTTTTTTTGTTTGTTTGTTTGAGTTGAAATTGTCTGTTGTTTCCTGGACATGATAGAGTTGTTATCTTTATTTGTTAGTTATATACTTATTTATTTCATCTTATTTTTTATGTTTTACTTTGCTTAAATATATCTGGAAGGGTGAAGCAGATGTACTTTGAAGCAGATATACTTTGGTTGTTAACTCAGCTGTACTGGGTCATTCTCCAGCTTTCTCTGTGTTGGTGGAGTCACTGGTAGGGATGTGGGTTCAGTTGTCTGTTTGTCATGGAATTGCAGTTGGATGAGCACGTGTTGTTCACCATCTGCCATTGATCCTATGGTGCAGGAGATATTGGTGTTACTCATCTGTTGGATGAGGTGGTCTGTATAGTAGCTATGGATGACTAGTGGAGAGTTAATATGTTCCTCTCATTGGATGAGAGACGGGGGAAGAAAAAGCCAAGGAGAATAAGGAGAGGCAAAAGGATAGGATAAAATAGATGATAAGAAATAGGGGAAAAGGGAAAAGAATGTAAGAAAAAGAGAGAAAACAAAAGTGGGTGGGTTAGAGGGAGGAAGGTTTGGTAAAAATGAAAGAAGATGAGGAAATAAAGGGGTAAATGATTGGATAGAAAAGAAGAAAATGTGGTTAAGAGGAAAGTAGAAAAATGAAGGTAGGATAAGGTATTTGAGAAGGGATTTTTCTAGTTATTTTCAGCCAGCAGTCCTTGGAGCTGGCTGTTGTGGCAGAATCGGTTCATTCACTGGAGTACCTGCATAGAAGAAAGGAGATTGGCCCAAGAAGTGACCTCCAGGGGAGAAAGCTAAAGCTTGATTTTTTGTGCTTAGTGTGAGATAGTTCAGCCAGTGATGCAGGCGTGGAGAAAGAAAGCTGCAGATCCTGCTTCCATTTGGAGCAGTTTGCTGATGGTAGTGGTCAGTCATCAATCAGTCCTGAAGTTGAAACCTGCCAGCTGCTGTAAAGGAGAAATGACAACCTTCTTCCCCACAGATCCACAAGTCCCAAAATCCCAAGCTTCAGTTCCATTCTGTGCTAAAAAAGATTGCTAAGTGTTTGACTTGAGCCCACTGCTATGGGTCCAATTTGGGGTTTTGTTTATTTGGAGAGAGTTTCTCTTCCCTTTCCCTTACTTCCTTCTTGACTTGGCAACAGCTTAAGCTACAGGGAATGCTGGTCCATTTCCCAGCATGATCTTCACCTACACACATGGCTTTAACTCACCTTGAAATGCTCCTGATGTGTCCATGCTGTATCTTGAATGCCTGTTGGTTCTGTGATTTTTTTTTTCCCCTCCTCCTCAACATCTTTGGTGTTTCTAATGACATCTCTTTGGCTCCACCAGCTGGGTGGGTTTTTTATTTTTCCCAGTCTCTTCACCTGCTCCCCTTTCCTGTCTTCACTGGATCTAATACTTTATCTTCTCATTAGATCCTCATAACTCCAGGATCATTATATGTATCAGTTTTACTGAGTTTCTCAAAATCTGTTGAAAGAGGGATTTGGCACATGGTCTCTTTGTAGGACACCATCTTAACTCTCTATTTGCCATAGCCTTTTATAAAAAAAAAAAAAAAAATTAATAATAAATATGCACCCTGCTATACTTGGGCTAAACATGAAAAGAATAAGCATTTTTTAAATAGTATTGTTAGGTGGGTGCAGTGTAGTAAATTAGTTAGTGTGGCATTTTTGCCGATAAGTCTTTGTAAACTCCAAGGTGGGATTTTCTATGAGCAACTGAGGAGCTCCTGATTGCTGAAGCTATCCACCTGGATTATTTCTATTGGGCGTGGCACAATACAATGTTCTGGGAGGTTCCCACTCTCTCTCATGTGCTTAGAGTTCTGATGCTGTGATTGGCTAGTTTGACCACACTTCCGGGCTCAAAAGGATGCCTCCTGGAGGCAGAACTCTCTCAGACTGCTGGTTGAGGAAGACGTGTTGCCGAAAGAGACACGTACCCCTGCAAGAGACATGTGCTGCTGGGAAAGAGACTCAAGAGACACACATTGTTGAGTGAGACACCGAGGGACCAGCACTGCTGGGAGAGACTGTGAGAGACTGTTGGCTGAGGGATGGTGGGCTGGGAGAGAGGCTGAGCATTTTTTCCTGAACTTGAATTGTAGCCTGTGGTGCTTCCCTAATAAACCTCATAATCTGTGAGCTCTGTGTGGCCACTTCAGGGAATTATCGATCCCAGGAGAGAGGTGGTAGGTGCTTTGGGAGAAACAGTTGGTGAAAGGGCTGGAGGGAGGCAGCATGTCTGGCGTTGTAGAGATAGGCCTTGGGTTTCTGCTGGTAATCCTGTCTTCCTTTTGTGAGATTAGAGGAGGTCAGAACATGTGGCCTCCTTGCCATTTTTGTAGTGGGTATTGAGATAGACAATGTCCATCAGCTGTTATTTCATAGGGTTATTTCTGACAAAGGGCAGGGAAGCTAGAGGTTATGGTTTGATAGCTTCTAAAATAAAAAAAAATTGCAGTACATATATATAAAAAATTGTGCTATAATATTTACTTGGCTTTTCTCAGTTCCTGTCACTTTAAGAGTTACCTTTGATAACACATGGTTGTGGACATTCTAAATCTTTTCCAGTATAGACAGAATGATGGAAAAGGAAAAATGTGTAAAGTGTTTGGCATTCAGTGGAAATTCTATAAAATGCTTATTACCAGCAAGTATGAATATGTTATGAAGAACCAATAGTACTCTTATACTCCAGAAGGACCCTTTCCTAAATTGGAGAAGTTTATTTTAAAAAATCTGCTTATTTCACAAAAAGGGACTTGACAGGTAGTTTTAATTGAAGCTATGATGCTTCCTCATTCGAACTTTGTTTATTGCTTCATGGATTTGATTTATGAAGAGCAGAGGATGAATGAATTCTTAAATGTGAAACTTGATTTGGAAGAATTAGAGGTAAAATTAATTTTAAAGTGCAACCAGTAGCATAAACATATTTGCTCCCATCTGGAACTGAATATAAACTTAGTTTCTGCTTAAGAAACCAACGCTGTCGCTATATAATGCTAATACATATGGTGGTCTGGCAGCAAGAGGCTAGAACATCTGGATGACTGGCCAAGTTTTAAACATTTCCATTTGACTTAGTCCATATATGATATGAAAACCAATAGAACCCAAGATAGAACTCATTCAATATCATGAGTTGTTGTAATAGTTTTGTAGCAAAGCCTGACTAATTTGATTACTTTTGATGTTTAAAACATCAAAACTCACCGGGTCAAGAGTCTGACCAGCATGATGACATTGGAGAAAGGAAGGACACTGAAATGCACACATAAGATATAGACAACAGAGGCAAATAATTGTATATGTACAATACTGCATTTCCACTAACACCAAACACCAGGCTACAGATAAATGCATAGACAAGTGAGAAGATCAGGTGGGGATCAGCAAATAGGAATATACCCTAGACCAAAGATAGATTTAGCTGAAGATAATCTTACATATGCATTTGTTCTACAAAACTAGCCACATACATTACAGAAGCAACAGAAGACAGAGCTGGAGTAACTTCTCAGAGACAACCGTACACCTTGAGAGGGAGAATCACTGGACCTGACAACTCTGGACCATAGTCTCGGGGGACACCAAGCTCAAGTAACACAGTACAGTACATGAAATCTTGTTCCACAACCTACTTTGGTGAGTAATGACTGGGGTCTTAAAAAATTAGTTCAAAGATATGATGGACCCCAAGACCAAAACAACTAGATGGTACCTGGCTACCAATGCCAATAGCTCAGAAAGGTATCAAACCTGGAGATCCTAGATAGAATGGGAGGAAAAATGTGGAACAAAATCCAAAAACACAAAAATGACCAGAATTACTGGTTGAATAGAGTCTGGTGGAACCTCCAAGACTATGGCCCCAGGTTTGGCCCTGGTTTGGGCTTAGAATTACACTTACTCCCATGGATTGGCTCTCAGCCCAACAATAGAAAGACCTACATGCAGAACACCTATTCCAAAGTGATGCACCCACCTACTCTAGGGAGATACACCCCTTAGAGCAATTGGTCATGGGGCACCAGAGGGACAACACTCATGTAGAGGGAAAGCTAGACCAACATGAGTGTGTAGTTAGGAAGGGCACAGGGAGGGGGTATTCAAGCAGACAGGAGGGGAGGAGAGGTTGTTATTGTTCAGGATAGTAATTGGGGAATGGAATCAAATGTACATGAACTGTTGAATGTACAACTAATTTTGCTCTGTGCTCCCAAAGCACAAAAAAACCTCACTGAGATTTATTGCAAATTGACTACTTGCTTGAATTCTGTGTCTAGACAATATCTTTGTCCCAGGTAAAATGATTATACATGTAAATTATATAAATAAAGCCAATTCTAGAGTAAGTTATTTGTGTATGTATGTATGTATATATACAAAACCCTCCAAAAATTTGTGTTTATTTTGTGTGTGTCAGGGGTATGTGTATGTCAGAAGTGTGTGTACCTCTCCACCCACCCAGGATAGAACTCAAGATGCAAAATTATTTCTATTAGCAGAGACTAGATTCAAGACTTTTTCCATGGTCCTGGCTTGATTTCAGTCTGCGAGTACAAGAAATATTTCTGAAATGTCATTACTGAAGTGTTATGCACTGAATAGCAGAATTTTCCCTGAATTACTGAAATGATTAAAAATCAGAGCTTTGAACCAATTCATTCTGGTTTGACCCCCCTGCTGAGAATTTGCATGTA
>NW_006921591.1:5536847-5537891 GCF_000298275.1 Orycteropus afer afer
TCTGTGTCTGTGTTAATTGGTTTCCCTTTTCTTTGTTGAAGAGGGTCTGTGCAATCCTTCTGCCTAGTCCGCCATCTTGCCCCGCCTCCCACATGTATACATTCTTATGTATACATAAAAATCATGTGGGGCTCTGTAAACACCACCTGGGAATCTTGTGAAATCTAGGTTTTGATTCAATATAACTGAGGTGGAAATGCAAATTTTTAATAGAAAGTCAAACTAAAATGAACCAGTTTAAAGCCCTGTCAAAAATTCTTATAAGAGGCAATTACTAGGGAGTCCTATGGAAATTATTGTTTAGGTGTCTCTCTTTCTGGATATTCTCTTAAGTCTTTAAGGGTGACCATAACCAGCTTTAGGTACCAGATGATGGGTAATGCTGTATCTGCTCAACAGATTTTGTTGCAAGAATAAATGAATAGATTGATTTGGGGAGAAATGTTCAATCCATTCTATCTGATGGCAACAACAGCTACTTTCCTACTGATTCTTTAGTATGTTGTTTCTTAAAGTGTGGTTCATGGACACATGCAACTGCATCACTTGGGGAGTTTCTAAAAATGCATGTTCCCGTTGAAACAGAATCTCAAACTGGACCTTTGAACCTTGCATTTTTTAGCAAGTACCCAGGTAATTCTCATATATATTAGTGGTTATGCAGCTTTCATTCTCATCTCTAAACAAAATCACATCTTAAGATCACAAGGCTTTCTTTAAAGGCCCTAATATATGGCATTAATAGACTATCAAGCATAACTCAAAAGGCACAAACAGCAGAAGAGAAACCAGATGATTGGGACCTTTTAAAAATTAAATTTTTATGTGCTTCCAAAGACTTCTCCAAAAGAGTCAAAAAGGAACATACAGATTGGGAAAAAATATTTGGTAATGACATATCTGACAAGGGACTTATCTCTAGAATTTATAGAAAAGTCCTACACCTCACTAACAAAAAGACAAACAATCCAATTAAAAAATGGGCAGAAGACATGAATAGACACTTCACCAAGGGGGATATTCAAGTGGCCAACAAACATATGA
>NW_006921591.1:5539491-5579114 GCF_000298275.1 Orycteropus afer afer
AGGGGAGCTGTTGCATTGTGGTAAACTGTGGTCAATGACATGAGACAAAGTATGTGTGAACTGCTGTATGGAAAGTGAATTTGCTCTGTAAATCTTCACCCAAATCACAATAAAAAAGAAAAAGAAGAGATCACAAGGCTTTCATCAATGAAACGACTTGCAGAGTCATCTTTTTGAGTGTTAAGTTTCTAATTTGTGCCACCAGATGAGAGAGAAATATTGATTATACAGCTGCAATGTCCTTTCACTGAGAGGCACAGACATGTGAAACCTGTAATCAAATCCTATAGACAAAATTCTGTATTCTGCTTTTTGTTTTTTTTATACAAAACATTATGGAACAGTAAAACATATCATAAATTTAAAAACCCAACCTTTTCCTTTTAGTTAATATATTTAGCATAACAAATAAAAATGTCTCTGAAACATATAAGTATGTTCCCTAATTAGTCTGTTTCTATTTCTTTTCTTATCAAAGTAATAAATGCATATGATTAAAAAATAGCACAGACTGACTTAAAATAGAAAGTCCTTACTCTCCTGTCTTAACACGTTATCACTTCTCAGAGACATTTCTTATCTTAGATCCAACGATTACCTCCTCTATCAATTGCTATTGTTGTTAAGTGCTGTTGAGTTGGTTCTGACTCATAGCAACCCCATGTAAAACAGAACATAAGATTGCCCTGTCCTGCACCATCTTCACAATCCCTGCTATGCTTGAACCCATCATTGCAGTCACTGTGTTAATTCATCTCATTGAGGGCCTTCCCATTTTTTGCTGACACTCTACCAAGCATGATTTCTTTTTCCAGTGAGTGGTCCTTTCTGACAACATGACCAAAGTAGGTGAGACGAAGTGTAGAGAGTCTCCCTTCCAATGAGCATTCTGGCTGCACTTCTTCCAGGACAGATTTGTTTATTCTTCTAGGAGTCCATGGTATTTTCAGTATTCTTCATCAAGACCATAACTGAAAGGCATCAATTTTACTTTGGTCTTCCTTATTCATTGTCCAGCTTTCATATGCATATGAGGCGATTGAAAACACTATCTCTTGGGCTAAGTGCACTTTAGTCTTCAGAGTGACATCTTTTCTCCTTAACACTTTAAAGAGGTCTTTTGTAGCAAATTTACCTAGTGCAAATCTGTTGTCAGTTAGGATGTACTTTTCTGTAATAGAAAGCGTAACTAAAGTGGCTTCAGCAGTTTAGGTAGTTATCATCTCACTGCAAAAGGAGAGTGGATGTGGCCTATTCTAAGGCTCATTCAGCAGCTAAACAATTATAAAAATTGTTTGATCTATTTCTAGTTTTCAGTTTGAATGGAATTTTTTTGGGACATCAAAATAATGTCTGCCATACCTCTCAACTCTTAGTAAAGTGTGTAACATTGCATTTCTTGATATATCAATTTAAGATTCAATCTGTTGAGCATATTTATTAAATATATGATTAAATTCACTTGCACACCACATTTCTCTTTATTATTCAAATTTTAATTAAACTGTTGATTAATTTCATAGTTTAAAATGATATTCTTGAATTTGTACGTCTTGGTCCGTGGTTGGTTAGACCAGAGTTTTTACTTTCTACTACATTACATGAAAGAACTTTGCTGATGTAGTGGCTAAAGCGTTTGACTGCTACCCAGAAGGTTGACAGTTCAAATCCACCAGCCACCCTGCAGAAGGAAGACTGGGCAATCTACTTCAGTAAAGATTTACCACCTCAGAAAGCCAAAGGGGATCGCTGTGCATCTGAATTGACTTTATGGCAGTGAGTTTTGTTTTTGGTGCATTAGATGAAGAGATTTTGACCATAAATTTCTTCTATATATTTAAACCTCTTGCTCTTTTTATCTTCTATATTATAAAAGTAATTATTATTTACAGTTTATAATTCCAGTATATATAGGCATTTTTTTAAAATTATGGTTGGATTCTAAAAGATAAAAGCCAATAAATAACAATTATGTTATGACAGCTATGTGTAGTGGATTGAATAGTGTCTCCCCAAAATTTACATCATTCTTGAAAATCAGAATGAGACCTAATTTGGTGCTAAGTTCTTTTGCATATTTTGTTAGTTAAGTTATAATTAAGTCATACTAGATTAGAGTGGCCCTAAATTCCATGACTAGTGTACATATCCAGGAAGAGGAGACAACACACATAGACACTCAGAGCAGAGAAGGACATGTGAAGGTGAATGCAGCTATTGAAGTGACACAGATTCAAGCCAAGAAAGAATCTAATTAGATGAAAGGAAGGATGCTTTCCTAGAGCCTTCAGAGGAAGCATGACCCTTTCATTATCTTGATTTTGGGCTTCTTTAACTGTGAAAGAATAAACTTATTTTGCTTTAAGCCACCAAGTTTTGATCATTCATTATGGCAGCCATAGGACACTAATACACCTTGTAAATGTTATTTGTTAACTGACTGAGTCTTGACCATTGAGTCAGTTCTGACTCATCCTGACCCTATGTACAATAGAATGAAACTATGGCTGGTCCTGTGCTATCCTCACAATGACTACTATGTTTAAGCCCATAGTTGCAGCCACCATGTCAATCCATCTAATTAAGAGTCTTCCTCTTTTTCATTGACCCTTTCCTTTACTAGCATTTCGTCCTTCATCAGGGACTGGCCCCTCCTGAAAACAAGTATGTAAGACAATGTCTTGCCATCCTCACTTTTACAGAACTTTCTGGCTGCACTTCTCCCGAGGGAGTCCATAGGATATTTAATTTTCTTTGCCAACACTGTAATTCAAAGGCATCAGTTCTTCTCCATTCACACTTATTCATTGTCCAGTTTTTGCATGCATATGATGTGATTGAAAATACTGTGGCTTGATTCAGGTGAACTTTAGTCCTTACTTTTTACCACTTTAAACAGGTCTTTTGCAGATTTGCCTAGTGCAATACTTTGATTTCTTGACTGCTGCTTTCATGGACGTTGATTGTGGACCCAAATAAAATTAAATCCTTGACAACTTCAGAATTTTCTCTGTTTTCCCTGAGTAGCTTGCAGGGATTACTTTCCTTAAAATCCACTGTCTCTTTTAAAATCCAAATGTCTTTTTTCTTATATTTTTTCAATTGCTCAAAGTTACGTCACATTTTATTACTTTTTCCTCCTAAATATAGGCAAAATTTTTCTTGTACATTATTTTTCTTGGAGGTTATTTAAGTATATATTATTTTATAGGGAATTATGTCTTTTTCATTATGTTTCTAATGTCATTTAATGCTTAAGTCATTATGTTTATTCCATTCATCTTCTTGAAGACAATCCATTTTGAAATCATTGACTTGTTATTCTAATATATTATAAATTGTTTTCTAAGTCTGCAGCATTATTAACATCTTAGTTCTTTTTTTCATTTGACTTTGGCATTTGTTAATTCCAGTTATACCCTTTTCCTTTTCTTTGGATTTTCCTCTCTTTTAGTTATAAAACATCTCAGAATAATTTTCTCAGAATAGATGATTGAGAGGTAAACCTTCTGAGACCCACACATTAAAACTAAGATCAAAATTTAAGAGTGTGATACCAATTCATGCTGTCAATAATGAGCAATGAATAAATAATTTGAGAGAATTGACCCATAGATGCATTTAAGGAGATGGATTAGGTTGATTATTCTATGTGGTTGCTATGAATTTCCTCTGATATTCTATAAGCACTAGAGTGCTGTTACTTTGTGGGGATTGTAATCAATGGCAAAAATAAAAATGTGTATAAATTGTTGAATGGAAAACCAATAGATAGGTGTCATTGGGTAGTGCAAACAGTTTGCACTTGACTACTAACCAAAAATATGTTTTAATCCATCCAGCAGTTCTGTGGAAGGAAGGTTGGGCAATCTAGTTCCATAAGATTAAAATTTCCCCAGAAACCAAACCAATTGCCATTGAGTCAAGTCCAACTCATGGTGACTTTTATTCCAAAATATTACAGCTATTGAAAACCCTGTGGAACGCAGTTCTATTCTGAAACACATAGGGTCACTGTGAGTCAGAATCAACTTGATGGCAATAGGTTTAGCTGCAATAAAGAAAATACTATCTGTGAGCACTGTTAATTCTGGGCCCAGCTTGTGGATCAATTGCTACTTCAATGAGAGTATATTAGTGCTCACCTTTACACTAAGATTTTTCAAGTACAGCAAAAGGAAAGTTTTACTTTCAGGGTGGTAAAGCTCACCCAAAAAACAAAAACAAAAACGAAAAAAAAAAAAGAAAGAAAAAGAAAATGAAGGAAATCAAAGTTGCTTGGAAAGAATTAGTCCAAAGGACTAATGGACCACATGAACCCCAGCCTCCACTATCTTGAGACGAGAACTGATGTGCCCAGCTGCCCCAGCTGACAGCTTTGAATAGACCACCATAGGAGTTCCCAGATAGAATAGGAGAAAATAGTGGAAGAAAACTCAAAATCATAAAAAAGACCAGGCTTACTGGAGTGATAGAGACTGGTGGAACCCTTGAGACTATGGTCCTCAGTAACCCTTTAACTCTTTAAGCTACATCCACAGCTCAACTTTCAGATACATATTAAACAGGTCTACAGCTTGACTAATAACACCAGGGAGGTATACACTCCCTAGAACAATCAGCTGTATGAAATGAAGTGTCAGCATTTGCCCAGAGATAAATCTTAGAAGTAAGGAAGGAATAGGAAAGGACAATGGAAATAGTAAATGCAGAGAAGAAATAGGAAGAGTACTGTTCCTTTGTGGGGACTATAATCAATGGCACAAATAAAAATGTGTATGAATTGTTGAATGGAAAACAAATTATCTGTAAACTTTCACCCAAATCAAAATAAAAAGTAAAAAATCAGAATAAAACAACAACAACAAAAAAAACCCACATTGCCATCCAGTCAATTCTGATTCATGTTGAACCCATATGTTATAGAGTAGAACTATTCCATAGGGTTTTCAAGGCTGTGACCTTTTGGAAACAGATTACTGGACATTTCTTCTAAAATACCTCTGGGTGGGTTGGAAGTGCCAACCTTTTGTTTAGTTGACAAGTGCTTAACCATTTTTGCCATCTAGGGACTTCTGAAGCCCATCGTAGCAATTTTCCTTTCCTCAATTCAGTTTCTCTTCTCAAAACAGTTCTTTTATTCTGTTTTTAAAATAGTGGTGGATGTTTCTCCTGGGCATATCATGTCTGGTAGCCAGTATTTGCTAACAAGCATAGGGCAGTGCATGTGTGAATGTGTGTGAATGTGAACATGGGTGTGTGTTTACATGCGTGTGGCTGTGTCTGCATGCATGAGTATAAACAGATGAGTAAAGCAGATTTTTTTAAGAATGATTAATTTGATATTAGATTATCATTATTTTTTGCTGTGCTTAATAGACTTTCAGTTAATGTCTCCTCTTTTGAGCACTTCTTCTCATTGCCTCTATTATAGTGCTTGCTGACTCAAAGTCTGAAATATCCATGCACATGTGTGGGGCAGGTGGGCTCTTTGTCTTGGTTATAGCCTTCTCCTTGTTATCATGCACTTCCTAGTTACATTTCACACATCCAAAAATTTCTATATTTTTTCTGTCCTTCAGAAATTTGATAACATTTTGTTTGATGATACCCCCCTTCCATTTCTTTTGTATTTGGTTTTAATGCATTTTGCTGAAGTCTAAGAATAAGAAGAGATGAAAACTTTTGTGCCAATTTCCATTTTGAACCTTTTATTAATTTTGAATTTTTCTTATAACAGTCACATTTTCCTTCTCTCGTGGCAACTTACAATTTCAGACTTAGAGAACCATTTCCTATTCCTGTCTGCAGACTTGATATTCTTAATTTAGCTTTAGTCCCTGGCTGTTATCTTTTTCATCTCACTACCTGCAATCTGTTTATGTTACTCTTCTACTAGAAATTTCCTCAAGGATTCTTGTGGCTACAAGATAAAGTACAAACCACGCAGCTGAACCCGGCCCATCTTTTCAGTCTCATTCATTGCATTTCTTAGATAAACTGCTTGTTGTGTCTTTGCTGTTGTTACCTTTCATCCTCCTCACCAGCCTCCAGTCTACTCCCCTGCTAGGTGACTCCCACTCATCCATCAAGTCTATGACCTGCAAAAGTCTATTTTTTGGGAGAAAGGGGTGTTTAGGGTTTCTGTCTTCTATAAATCCACAGTACCTTGTATTTTATAACAATTGTTACGTTACTAAATTTGCTAATATTCTCCCTTTCTTTCTAAATGTGAACAATTTGAGACCAGGGCCTATGCATTCTCTTTCTTCCACTATTCCTAGCTCAGAGTTTGCTACACAGTCTGTGTTTCATAAATGTTCATAGAATAAATTCATGACTGCATTAAAATTTCTTTCTCAACTAGAAAATCCCAGTCTAATCTCTATGTATTATATTCAGCTAGTGGATGTGCCTTAGCATTTTCTTAGCTCTGCTACTCAGTTCTCTGAAAATACTTCAGTAAGAAGCGTGCAGCAACCTTGCCATTTGCCTCCATCACCTTGTAGGGACATCCTTCAATCACTGCTGTCATTTCACTGGACCTAACCTTTCCAGGAGAAGCACAGAGTAACCCCCATCAATTTTTAACATTTATTCAATCTACCTAGGTAGTTCACATTGGCTTATTAAAATATAGAAAGAATAATGAGCTTTTTATAGGTCTTAGAGTTATGGGAATGCTGAACTGCATGGCACCTTAGAAGTTAACCTGAACAATTACTTCATCTGTGAATCAGAGACTGTTTGTGACCCAAGAGAAAGAAAATGGCTTTCTCAGGGGTCACTCAGTGGGCCAATGGTAGGACTAGAATTAGTGCCTGGGTCTCCAGATTCATATTTATTACTTTCTCTAATTTGTGAAAATGCAAATCTTCCTCCCCCAATTCTGATACATAGAAAGTTTTCCAGTTTTAGAATTCCTTTTAGTGAAATAGAAAATTAAACAAAAGCTTAGCTTGTTGTTGTTGTTGTTAAGTTCCGTCGAGTTGTTTCCGACTCATAGCTACCCCATGCACAGCAGAATGAAACACTGTCCAATCCCGCGCCAGCCCCACAATCCCTGCTATATTTGAGCCCATCATTGCAGCCACCGTGTCAATCCATCTCGTTGAAGGCCTCCCCCTCTTTCGTTGACCCTCCACCCTACCAAGCATGACATCCTTCTCCAGAGAATGGTCCCTTCTTACAACATGACCAAAATAGGTGAGACGAAGTCTGACCATTCTTGCTTCCAAGGAGCATTTTGTGTGCACATCCTCCAGGACAGATCTGTTAGTTCTTTTAGCAGTCCATGGTACTTTCAGCATTCTTCACCAGCACCACAACTCAAAAGCATCAACTCTTCTTCAGTCTTCCTTATTCATTGTCCAGCTCTCACATGCATACGAGGTGATTGGAAATATCATGGCTTGTGTCAGGCGCAACTTAGTCCTCAAGGAGATATCCTTGCTCCTCAGCACTTGATACAGTTCCTCCACAGTTGACTTTCCAAGGCTTAGCTAGTTACTTCAAACATACTTGAGTTAATAAAGCTCTTTGAATCCTTTAGTATCTTTAAATGTTCCAACAGGGCCTTTTAGAGGGTGCAATATTGGCAACATGAGTGGGAAAATTCTTCATTATGTAGGGCTGTCCCAATCACTGCAGGTTATCTGGTGTCCTTAGTGCTCTTCCACTAAAATACCAGCAGTGCTCCCTGGATGTTGTGACAACTGAAAATATGCCTACCTACCATTCTCAATGCCTTTTGCAAGACATGAATGCCCGGGTGAAAACCATTTTGTAACTCTCAGAGCAAAAGAGTTAGAGACAGGCTAGTTTATACTGATTTGCCAGATGACAAACTTCTTTCTGGAGGGATGAGTTATCTTGCCTAAAACCAGAGATAGGGCTATTGGTGGTGCTGGGACCAGACCTTTATTCTTGTGACCACTGTCTTATGCTATTTACACCAGACAATTTCTAATCCAGTCCATACTATGGCTCACTCAGTGATGTCCTTGTTTGACGAGTATTGTCACTGTGACAGAGAGATAAGTGCAAGGTGCCAAGGTCAAAGAGGAAGGACATGGGGGAGGGAGAGCACACTAAGCAATAAATCCCACACCAAGAAAGGAGAAATACACCACCTCCAGGAATCTTTCCTACTAAAATTCCCCAAGGTCTGAAAAAGATAGAGGCAGTTGACATCAAGTTGATTTAGACTCATGGTGACCCATCTGTGTCAGAGTAGAATTGTGCTCTATAGGATTTTCAATGGCTGACTCCAGCCATTGATCTCCAGGCCTTTATTCCAAGGAGTCTCTGGGTAGACTCCAATCTCTAAACTCTCAGTACATAGCTTATAAGTTAACAATTTGCACGATCCAGAACTTCTTGTAAATGATAGAACACACCAAAGTTGAGCAAGAAACATCTTTAAAGCTGCAAAGTAGGTGAACCTCTTCAATGCTAAGTGACAGGAAAAAAACAATGATATAGCTTCTGTAATGCATTGCTCTATTAAAATGTTTTTAATAATTTGTCTCTTAATTGGGTTGCTGGATTATAAATGTCTCTTAGTTTTTTAGAATTAGAAACCAAGGCCATCCCACTAGGTGAGGGATCATAATTATTTGGAAAGGGAACTTTGTGGAGAACTGGCTGAAGGCCTGGGTAGTGTTTTTGCTCAAAGAAGATGGAAACTATGGAAAAGTTCTGGATTTTGGCTAAGAAATCAGATGATAGGGTTTGCAGACCTGTTTGATTTACTCAAAAGGGACAGGGAGGCACAGGCTGTTACAGGACAGTATGGCTTGGGTAGGGTGTAGGGTGGTGGAGATGGGGATGCTCAGGGACACTGAGAATGAAGGTTTGGGTGGAAGGACATGATTTGGGAAGATGGATTCTTTTTAATTCTTTCCTTTTCTTGTTGCATCCCATATCCCCGAAACTCTGTTTTCCTGTCTGTTCCATCCCTGTCTTGATTTTTCTTCTTAGGCAATTAATTTAATGACTTCAAGGTTCATCATTTAAAAGTATGTATGTCTGTGTAAAATAATAACTGAAAAGTGTTGCTATAGGAATGAAATACATAATTTTGAGTGCCTGATCCTGTTGTTACACGGCCTCTGGACCAAGGAGTTTTATTGCTTGGGTTCGAATTGCAGCTCTCCTCTGTTGCTTATTGACTCTTGGACCTTTGGGGGTTTGGTTTTCTCATCTATAAAATGGGAATAATAGTACCACAACTTAGGGCTGAAATTGTGTCCCTGAGTGGTGCAAACAGTTAATGAGCTCAGCTGCTAACTGAAAAATTATGGTTTGAGTTCACTCACAGGTGTTTCTGAAGAAAGTCTTGGTGATATACTTCCAGAAAACCAGCCAATGAAAGAAATAGGGAGCACTGGGGTCACCATGAGTTGGAATTGACTTGATGACAACTGGTGTGGTGATGATAGGGCTGAAATCAAGATTAAATGAATTAATATTTATAAAGTCTTAACAAAGCTCGGTGCATAGTAAACATTATATCAATATTTCTTAAGTATGTACAATAAAATAAACAAATATTTCATCACCCATTTTAACTCAATTATCTTTCTTGTAATTATTACAAACTAAAATTCTCTTTTGGGTCCTATTTAGATTCTACCTAGAACCTGTTGCCATTGAGCCAATTCCAACTCACAGTAATCCCATGTGTCACACAGTAAAACTGCTCTATAGAGTTTTCTTGGCTGTGATCTTTCTGAAAACAGATTGCTAGTCCTTTATTCCATGTACTATTGGGTGGGTTGACTCTCCGACCTTTAAGTTAGTAGTCTAATTCAAACTGTTTGCACCACTCAGAGACCTTTTTGGATCCTAACTATGGCTAAATAGAGGAGAACGATAAAGGGATGAACAAAAAGTGAAAGGAATGGAGATAGAAGAAGAGGAGGAGCGGCTGTCTGTGGCCTTAATCTCACCATAATTCTTGAATCATTTGAGATATTGAAAATATGTTCATGATACTTGCAGCTTTTATATATGGGCATTTAGGTCAAAATGGAAGAGCAGGATGGGACATACATGGCCAGGAAATTTAGGAAAGAGAGGTGACTGGAGGCTGTAAGACTAGAAACAGACACTTCTCCATGAACCTGTTTCTGTTATTGTAGTGTGGTATTAGATATTAAGATGTGGATGCTACACATGTTAATTATTAGAATTTTTGTTGCTTCTAGGCTATCCAAATGGAGACAGCAAGGAAATATATGTGTGTGTACTAATGCGTGCATATACATGTATCTATAAATATTTCTAAATGTAAACATCTGTATCAATATTAACTAAGCATGAGTTCATATTAATTATCTCATGGTTCATTCTTGTCTTCTCTCCTTGCTTGTTTATAATATCCCACCCTAACAATGAGAAACCTGGTTTCCACTGTCTGCTGTTCATTTATGTAACTGTTCAGCTCTAGCATACAGGATATCTATAGTGGTTTCAGAACTGTTAACTGTTCTTCCATGGGAAATAACTTTATCAACAAGAGTAAAGAGCTTATGTGGAGTTCCTTTTTCTTTTTTAATTAATTAATTTATTTATTTTTGTTGAGAATAAATGCAGAAAAAAATACCCCAATTCAACAATCTCTACATACATCATTAAGTGGCATTGATTAGTTTCTTCAAGTTGTGCAGTCATTCTCATTTTTCTTTTCTTAGTTGTTCTTCCCCCCTTAATAAAAAATTATTGTTTCCTAAGGTTCTTATTTAATCTTTTGAGTTGCAGTTGTCAATTTGATCCCATATAGATAGATCTTAAAAGAGCATAGTGTTCAAGGCAGACTTTTATTTATTTTTTTTTGTACTAGTTAAGCTAAAATATTGCTTGGGTTTAAGAAGAGTTCATGGTATATTTTTAGTTTAAGGTTTAAAGATTATCTCAGGGCATTAATTTCTGAATTAATTAAGCCTCCTTGGGTCCAAAAATTATGGATTACATGAAAATTTGAAATTCTGTTCTGTGTTTTCCTCCTTTTTATCAGGATTCCATCTACAGAATCTGTGATAAATATGTTCAGTCGTAGTAGCCTGGCATCATCCAGGTCTGGTTTTATGGTAAAGGCAGTTGTTCATGGAGGCAATTAGCCTCACATTCTATTTCCTCCTCTTATTCCCAACACTCCTTATTCCTCTGTTGATCTCGGTGAATAGAAATCAATTGTCATGCCTTGGATGACTGCTTACAAGCTTTTAAGACCCCAGACACTACACAATGAACAAAGTTGTAGAACAGAAGCACTAAACATGTTATAGGCTAATTAACTGAGATGTCCCATGAAAACATGACTCTAAATCTCCAAACCAAGGAACCAAATGTGTTTAGTTTCCCACTATGTGTTTGGTTGTACATAGGCAGCCTCAGCTGCTACTTTTTGTTGTTGTTAATTTGTCTGTTGAATTTGCCAATTCAACTTTTTGCAAGTGTATGACCTATTGGCAGCAATTGTAGGAGCACTTTTTTTAGGCACAATTGCCTAAAGCACTTGCCTGTTAACCAGAAGTCTTGCAGTTCAAACCCACCAGCCACTCCTCGGAAGGAAGGTTGGGCAATCAACTTCCATACTGATACTGCCTCGGAAACCCAAGGAGGGGTCTGACTTGACGACACATACCAACAACAACAACAACAACATTAATTGGCTGTGCAACCCTACAATTAATAAATGCAATTTTTAACCTTTCAGTTTCCACTATAAAATTATTTAGGTCAGTATTTTTTTCTCCCAGCTGCTTCAGTGATGTTAGTTGTTTCACATATACATTTAAGGAGCTCTGGTGGCACTGTGGTTAAAGCATTAGGCTTTAACTTAAAGGTGGGTTGTTTGAATCCACTAGCTGCTCTGCAGGAGAAAGATGAGGCAGTCTGTTTCTGTAAAGATTTACAGTGTTGTAACTACTATGGGGGCTGGTGGTTCAAATCCATCAGCCACTCCTCGGAAGGAAGATGAGGCAATCTACTTCCGTAGTGATACTGCCTCGGAAACCCAAGGATGGGTCGCTATAAGTCGATTCTGACTTGATGGCACATAACAACAACAACAACAACCACTATGAGCTGTTCTACTCTGTCTCATATGGTCACTATGAGTTGGAATCAATTTGAAGGTAGTGGGTTCTTAGGTATATATATTTAAACCAGAACTCATTTTTGCATAAATATACAAACATATATAATATGGTCACTGCATTCCATCCTGGGATCCCTCCAGAGTACTAAAGTTTTTATTTTTACTCGTTTTATTTATGTATTTTTATAATATTTTATTGTGTTTTTGGTGAAAGTTTACACAGCAAATTAGGTTCTCATTTAACAATTTCTATACTTATTGTTCAGTGACATTGGTTACATTTTTCACAATGTGTCAACATTCTCATTTCCATCCTGGTTGTTCCATTTCCATTAATCCACCCTCCCTGCCCCATTGACCTTCTTATCTTTGTTTTAGAATAAATATTGATCATTTGTTCTCATATAGATGGTTTTTCAAAAAAACACAATTTTCACTAGTGACATTGTTTATATTTTGAATGAATCTGTTATTTAGCTGAAAGGTAACCTCTGGAATTGATTTCAGTTCCAGGTTTAAAAGCCAATAGTCTCTACAGTTCCTCTAATCTCTACCAGTCCAGTAAATCTGGCTCTTTTCTTAAAGAATTTAAGTTTTGTTCTACGTTTTTCTCCCTTTCTATCTGTGACCCTCCACTGTGTTCCTGATCTGAAGAGTCGGTAGTGGTAACCAGGCACCATCTATTTCTTCTGGTCTTGTGATAAATAAGGACGTGCTTCCTGTGGGCTACTAGTCCTGTAGGGCAGTTTCTTCTTTGAGTTTTTGGTTTCCTTCTTATCTTTTGCACCAGATGAATAAAGACCAACAGTTGCATCTTATATGGACATTTGCAAGCTTTTAAGACCCAAGATGCTACTCACCAGTAGAACTGAAACTTTATAAACTATGTTATAAACTTGTTACATGAGACTATAGTTCTAAGCCTTCAAACCCAGTAAACCAGTCCTCCAAGGTGTTTGGATATGTTTAAGATGTATCCTTAACTGGGGTCCCTATGTGTCTTATTGTGTATATGAATATGTATGCAGCATACACAAATATATACACACACACATATATATATGTTTATAAATGTATCTATCTGTACATGCAAATACATATACTCACATATGCCTTCATATTCACAGATGTACATACTGTGGTAGTTAAGGTTATATGTCAATGTGGTTTGGCAGCTGGTGGTAGCTATTCCCCATGATGAGACCGGCAATCAACTCCATGGTGGAATCTGCTGTGAGCAGCTGAGTAGCTGCTTTAGGGATATCGTCTGCTTCTCTTATATAAGGAGAAGCTTTGAGAATGGTCTATAGCATTTGATACGCTTGAATCCTGTATGTGGCCAAGTCATTTTTCAGCAGGCTGCCATGTTGTCTGCCAATTTGGGACTCTTAATGGACTCGAATCAAGGGCCTGCCATGTAGTTTGGTAATATCAGGACTGTGCCTTGTTACTTGTTGACCTTTGGTTTGTCAGCCTTAGCAGCCATCACAGCTGTCTGAGTGAAGAGACACTTCTAGCTTTAGTGGGCCGGGAGGAGCAAGAGGCAGAGCCAAAGCCAAAAGTTCACCTAACCCCTAGATGCTACCACTTCGAACTTGGACTTCTAGCATCCCAAATTGTAAGAGAATAAACTCCTATTTGTTAAGCCATTTCACCTGTGGTATTTCTGTTAGAGTGGCACGGCACGAGGTAACCAAAACATATACATAACTATCTGTGTAACCACACACATAGTTATTGATTATTATTGCTATTGTTGCAAAATTGTATATGTTGTAGCACTTAACAAAATGTCTCTTTTTCTTATGTACTTCTTAGTGTCATGATTTACCTACCAATAGTGCAGAATTCACCTGCATTCAATATTGCTTTCTCTAGCCCCAAAAATCACAAGTGTCAGCTATCTAGTAGGTGATTTTTTCCTCCTTGTCCTTCTCATCCGTATTAACCATCAAGAACATTGCTTTCTGTATGTATAACTAGCCTTGTCTTTTTTATGAAAATGAGATCATTCAATATTTGCCCTTTTATGATTAACGTACTTCACTCAGTGTAATATCCTCCAGATTCATCCACCTTATAAGATGTTTTAATAACTCATTATTATTCTTTATAGCTGTGTAGTTGCAGTGTAGTAAATTACTTAGTATGGCTTTTCTACCCATTAATCATTGTAAACTCAGTGGTGGAATGAGCAACTGAGGAGCTCCTGATTGTAAATGTTATCCATGTGGAGTATTTCTGTTGGGCGTGGCACAATACAATGTTCTGGGAGGTTCCCACTCCCTCTCAGGTGCTTAGAGTTCTGATGCTGTGATTGGTTAACTTGACCACCCTGCCGGGCTCAAAAGGAGGCCTCCTAGACAGAACTCTCTCTGACTGCTGGTTGAGGAAGACGTGCTGCTGAAAGAGACATGTGCTCCGGAAAGAGACACGTGCTGCTGGGAAAGAGACACAAGAGACACGCGTTGCTGAGTAAGACACCGAGGGACATGCACTGCTGGGGGAGAGACTGTGAGAGACTTGGCTGAGAGACAGTGGGCTGGGAGAGAGACTGAGCATTTTTCCTGAACTTGAATTGTAGCCTGGTGCTTCCCTAATAAACCCCATAATCTGTGAGCTCTGTGTGGCCACTGCAGTGAATTATGGAACCCTGGAGAGGTGGTGGGTGCTTTGGAAGGAACGGTTGGAGAAAGTGCTGGAGGGAGGCAGCATGTCTGACTTTCCAGGAATAGGCCTTGGGCCATTGATGGTAATTCTGTCTTCCTGTTGTGGGATTAGAGGAGGTCAGAACATGTGGCCTCCTTGCCATTTTTGCAGTAGTATTCCATTGTATGCATGTACCACAATTATGTATTCATTCATCTATTGGTGGGAACTTATTTTGTTTCCATCTCTTTGCTATTGCAAATAATGCTGCCATGAACACAGGTGTCAGTATGTCTATTTGTGTCACTGCTGTTAGATCTGTAGTATATATACCTGGGAATGGAATTGCTGCATCGTAAGTTACTCTATTTCTAGCTTTTTGAGGAAACACCATCCCATTTTCCACAGATGTTATATCATTTTACAACCCCACTAGCAGTAGATAAGGTCAAAATTTGTTGCTTTCTGTATTTTTGATCAGTGCCATTTTTTACAAGGTGAGATGGTATCTGGTTGTAGTTTTGAATTGCCTCTCTCTAAATGCCAGTGATCATATGCATCTTTTTGTGTGTTTGTTGGATCCTTGAGTGTCCTCTCTGATGAAATATCTTTTCATGTCCTTTGGTCATTTTTTAAATTGGATTGTTTGACTTTTTGTTGTTGAATTTTTCAAGTTTTCTATATATTATAGAGATTAGATTCCTATCAAATGTGTTGTTCCCAAAGATTTTTTCCACGTCTGTAGGATCTCTTTTTACTCTTCTGAAAAAGTCTTTTGATAATCATAAGTATTTAACTTTTAGGAAGTCCTAGTTATCCATCTGGTAGCATAGTACCTAAGGCATTTGACTGCTAACCAGAAGGCTGGCGGTTCAAACCCACGAGCCACTCCTCGGAAGGAAGTTTGGGCAATCCTACTTCCGTAGTGATATCTCCTTGGAAACCCAAGGAGGGGTCGCTATGAGTCAGAGCCTACTCAATAGCATATAACAACAACAACAGTTATCTAATTTGTCTTCTGTTTGTGTATTTGTAGTTGTGATTGTCAATCTTTTTCTAAAGAAAATTAAGTTTAATCCCTGTACTATCTTCCAGGAACTTTATAGTTTTAACTTTAACATTTAGGCCCTTAATCCATTTTGAATTAGTTTTGTGTATGGTGTGAGGTATGGATCCTGTTTCATTGTTCTGCAAATGAATATCCAGGTTTCTTTTTTTTTTTTCCCCAGCACCATTTGTTAGACTGTTCCTTTCCCACTGAATGGATACTGACCCCTTGTTGAAAATCAGTTGTCCATCTATAAATGCAGAGCTCTGGTGGTGTAACACCAAAGGCATTTGACTGCAAATGAGAAAGCTGGTAGTTCAAACCCACCAGCCACTACTTAGAAGGAAGGTTGGGCAATCTACTTCCATAGTGAAACCACCTTGGAAACCCAAGGAGTGGTCACTGTGAGTTGACTCTGACTTGATGGCAGTGAGTTTGGTTTGGTGGTTTTATACATAGATGGATTTACTTCTGGATTCTCAATTCCATTTGATTGGTCTATGTATCTGTCAATTACCAAATACCAGTCTGTTTTGATTCCTGTGACTGTCTACTATGTTTTCATATTGGGAAGGGTAAGGCTTCCGACTTTGTTCTTCTTCTTCAATATTGCTTTGAATATTCAAGGCCTCTTTCCTTTCTGTATAAAGTTAAGGATTAATTTTTTCATTTCAGTGAGGAATGACATTGTAATTTGGATTCAGATTGCATTACATCTATATATTACTTTGGATAGTTTTGACATTTTCACATGAGCATGAAATGTTCTTCCACTTACATAGTTCTCTTAGTTTTTTGTAGTAGTGTTTATAGTTGTCATTGTATGGGTCTTTTACATCTCTGGTTAATTTTATTCCTAAGTAGTTTATCCTTTGGAGGTTATTGTAAATTGCATTGTTTTCCTGATTACCTTTGCAAAGTTCTCCTTGTTAGTATAAAGGAAAGGAAGCCAACTGATTTTTGCACAATGATCTTGTATCCTGCCACTACTAGATCTAGTAGATTTCTTGTGGAATCTTTGGAATGTTATTTATAGGATCATATAAGATCATATTATTTGTAAATAGTGATAGTTTTAATTCATCCTTTCCAATTTGGATACCCTTTATTTTACTTTCTTGTCTTATTTATGTGGCTTAATCTTCCATTGCATTATTGAATAAGAGTGGTGATAGTGGGCATCCTTTTCTTTTTTCTGTTCTGAAAGGGAAATCTCTCAGTGTTTCTCCATTGGAATACTGTTATCTGTTGGTTTAGTAGAAAAACTCACTACCATTGAATTGATTATGATCCACAGTGAGCATATAGGACAGAGTACAACAGGCTCATAGGGTTTCAAAGGCTATAAATCTTTATGGAAGCATATGGTCACATATTTCTCCCATAGAGTGGCTGGTTGGTTTAAACTGCTGACCTTTCATTTAGCACCCAAACTCTCTAACGAGGATTCCTTTTGATGTAGTATTTTGTTGTTGTTAGGTGCTATTGAGTCAGTTCCAACTCACAGAGAACCTATATACAACAGAATGAAACACTGCCCATCCCTGCACCATCCTGACAGTTATTGCCTTGCTTGAAAACATTGTTGCAGCAACTATGTCAATCCATCCTATTCAGGGTCTTCCTCTATTTTGTTGACCCTCTCTTTTACTAAACATGATATCTTTCTCTAGAGACTGGCCCTCCTGACAGCATGACCATATTCAATATTCTATACTAATATCAAAATTCAAATGCATCAACTCTTTTTCAGTGTTCCTTATTCATTTTCCAGCTTTCACATGCATATGAGGCTATTGGAAAGACAATAGCTTGGGACAGGCACACCTTCATCTTCAAACTGACATCTTTGTCAGTCTTTGAAGTCTTAAAGAGCTCTTTTGCAGCAGATTTGCCCAAAACAATATGTTTGAATTCTTGACTGCTACTTCCATGGACATTGATTACAGATTCAAGTAAAATGAAATCTTTGACATCAATCTTTTCTCCATTTATCATGCTGTTGTATATTGGTCCACTTGTTAGGATTTTCATTTTCTTTATGTTGAGGTGTAATCCATACTGAAGGCTGCAGTGTTTGATCTTCATCAGTGAGTGCATCAAGTCCTCATCACTTTAAGCAAGTAAGGTATCATCGGCAGCTTGCAGATTGTTAAAGAGACTTCTTCCAATACCAATGTTGCATTCATTTTCATACAGTCCAGCTTCTTTGATTTTTTACTCAGCATACAGATTGAATAAGCATGATGAAAGAATATAACCCTAATGTACACTTTTCTTGATTTTAAAGCATGAAGTATACTCCTGTTCTGTTCAAAGACTGTCTCTTAGTCTAGGTTCCTTATGAACACTATTAAGTGTTCTGGAATTCCCATTTTATGCAATGTTATCCATAATTTGTTATGATCCACACAGTTGAATGCCTTTATACAGGTAAACATCTTTCTGATATTCTCTGCTTTCAGCCAGGATCTATCTGACATTATCAATGATATCTCCTGTTCCATTTCCTAGTCTGAATCCAGCTTGAATTTCTGGTAGTTCCCTGTCAATATACTATTGCAAATGTTTTTTAATTATTTTCAGTAAAATTTACTTGCATGTGATATTAATGAGATTGCTCGATGATTGCTGTATTCTGTTGGATCATCTTTCTTTGCAATGGTCATAAATATGGATCTCTTCCAGTCAGTTGTCAAGGTACTGGCTTCCAAATTTCCAAATTTGGCAGAGATGAATGAGTGCTGCTAGCATTGCATCCATTTGTTGAAACATCTCAATTGGTGTGCTGTTAATTCCTAGGGTTTTGTTCCTCACCAATGCCTTTAGTGCAGCTTGAATTTCCTCCCTTAGTACCATCAGTTTTTGGTCATATGATAATTTTTAAAATGGTTGAAGGTCAACTAATTATTTTTGGTGCAGTGATTCTGTGTATTGCTTCCATCTTCTTTTGATGCTTCCTTCATGATTTGATATTTTGCCCATAAACTCATTCAATGTTGCAACTCAAGGCTTGAACTTCTTTACAGTTCTTTCAGCTTGGGAGTTAGTATTAGTGTTTAGTGTTTCTTTCCCTTTTCTTCTTCCCTTTTGGTCTCTTCTAATTCCAATTCTTTGTACATTTCATTATAATACTTTACTTTGTCTCCTCAAATCACCTTTTGAAATCTTATGTTCAGCTCTTTTACTTCATCATTTCTTCTTTAGCTACTCTCTGTTCTAGAGCAAGTTGAAGGTCTCTTCTGAGATCCATTTTGGTCCTTTCCTTCTTCTTTGTTTTTTTAATGACCTTTTTCTTTCTTCATGTGTGATTTCCTTGAGTCATCTCACAACTCATCTCTTCTTCAGTCATTGTAATTTAAGTGGGGTATAATCAAGGTCATATTTTGGCTCTTATCAATTTGTTTTAATTTTTTTCAACTTCAATTTGAAATTGCATATGAGCAATTGATGGTGAGTTCCACAGTCAGTCCTTGTCCTTGTTCTGACTGATGATATTGAGCTTCTTATCTCTTTCCACAGATGTAGTCAATTTTGTTTCCTGTGTATTCCATCTGGTGAGGTCCACATATATAGTTACTGTTTATGTTGTTGAAAAAATATATTTTCAATGAATTGTTGATGTCGCAAAATTCTGTCATACAATCTCTAGTATCATGCCTATCACCAAATCCATATTATATATATTTTTAGTATATATGCCCTTATTTTAATGATGAGTTTCCCTTCTTTTCCTGTATTGCTGATAATTTTTGTTAGGAAAAGGTTTTGGATTTTATCAAACACCTTTCTGTATCAATTGAGAGGATCATGTGATACTTTTCCTTTGTTTTATTCATGTGGTTAATTACATTTATTGATTTTCTGACACTGAACCATGATTACATTCCTGGTAAGACTCTGACCTGATCATGATGCATGATTCTTTGATATGCTGTTGAATTCTGGTGGCTAGAATTTTGCTGAGAATTTTTGTATCTGTATTCATGAGGGATATTCATCTATAATTTTCCTTTTTTTGTGTGGTGTCTTTACCTGATTTTAGTATCAAAGTAATGCTGGCTTCATAGAATGAGTTAGGGAGCATTCTCCTCTTCTCTGTATTTTGGAAGAATTTGAGTAAAATTGATGTCAATTCTATTTTGAATATTTGGTTAAATTCCCCAAGCCAGGTAGGATGCAAGTTGGGGATAGTCCAGTAGAGAGAAGTGGTGGGAAGTTTCTGAGACTCCTTTTTTGGGAGGCCAGGTAGTGGCTGTAGGCATATCTCCCAGGCTTTTCTCCACTGGAACCTGTCTGCAGGGACTGTGGATATGTGGAATGCTCATAGTATGTGTGCTGGGGTGGGGTGGCCTTGGTCTTGCTCAAAAGGGAAGAAAAAGGATTGGTAAGAGGCTGGTGAAGGAAGTAACTTCTGATTATTGCTCTACTGTTTCACTTTTCAATGACTGACTGTCTCCCACCAATTTAATATGTATTACTGCTGATACTAAGTCCTGTTTCTAGTTTCTATTTCTCTCCTATGCATTCAGAGAAGGGACTCTGAAACTCTCTCCTACCTTCCTACCCTCACCTTTGTCCCTCAGCAGAAAAGTATGCCCTGTCTTATCAGTCTTTTGTCCTGAGGTGCCAAAGATTTGATCAGCCCCCTTTTCTCCAGTGACACTTCCTTGTGTATATGTGTGTGTGTGTGTGTGTGTATAATTTATTTAATATTTTCAAAGCTTTGGGTCTCCCTCGTATTTCCTTTTTGGGCTTCACCGGACCTGGCACACGAATAACCCACCTTGTTTCTTTCTAGGCTCATTACCTCAATATCTGCTTCCAGCTGTGTTTTCCATGATGTTGCCTCTCTGGGCTCCTTGTCTGGGGAGGTTGTCTTAAAATGGCCATGCTATGCATAATAGCATAGTGGCTAAGACACTTGCCTGCTAACCAGACGGCTGGTGGTTCAAACCCACCAGCCACTCCTCGGAAGGAAGGTTGGGCAATCCTACTTCCGTAGTGATACTGCCTCGGAAACCCAAGGAGGGGTCGCTATGAGTCGGGGCCGACTCGACGGCACATAACAACAACAACAACAACATGCAGAACAAGCCAACTGGATGTGGTTTCTCTGATAGTCTCCTCATTTCTACTAATTTTGTTCTAACTCTCTTTCCATTGGTGCTTAGTCCAATTATTCAAACTTCCTTTTGATTTTCATGGATCTGGGGTCATTGGTTATATTCATTTAATTTGGTTTCTCAAGTCTTTGTTATTGTTGTTAGGTGCCATCAAGTCAGTTCTGACTTGTAGAGTCTCTATGTACAACAGAAGGAAACACTGCTCTGTCCTACACCATCCTCCCAATCTTTGCTATGCTTAAGCCCATTGTTGCAGCTTCTGTCTCAATCCATCTTGTTCAGGATCTTCTCCTTTTTTGCTGACCCTCTGCTTTACCAAGCATGATATCCTTCTCCAGGAACTGGGCCCTTCTGACAAGCACATGAGATGAAATTTGGTAATCTGGTAATCTGGTCATTCTTGCTTCTAAGGAGCATTACAGCAGTACTTCTTCCAAGTCAGATTTGTTCTTTCTTCTTGCAGTCTATAGCATTTTCAATATTGTTCACCAACACCACAATTCAGAAGTATAAATTCTTTGGTCTTCCTTATTCATTGTCTTTGTTGTTACTCTTTGTCTTAGAGGAACATTAAAGTGCATCTAGCTAAAATGTCATCTTAACCAGAAACTAAATTATTGTTATTTTTAATATGCATACATTAAGTTTCACTCTTTGTGGTATAAAGTTTTGACTTTTGAAAAATGTATAGTATCATGTGTCCACAATTATAATATCATACAAAATAGTTTCACAACTCTAAAACATCCCCTGTGCTTCACCTATTAACCCTATCCTCCTTGAGATCTTGGTAACAAGTGATCTGTTTACCATCTCTATGGTTTTGCCATTCCAGAAAATCATGTAAGTAGAATCATACAGTATGTCACTTTTCAGACTGGCTTCTTTAACTTATCAATATGCATTTAAGGTCCACCCATGTCTTTGCATGTTTTGATAGCACATTTTATCTTATTTGTGAATAGTATTACTTTGTATAGATATTCCATAGTTTGTTTTTTCATGTACATTTTGAAAGACATCATGGTTGCTTCCAATTTTGGGCAATTATGAATTACAATGCTGTAAACATTCATGTGCTATTTATTTATTTATTTATTTATTTGCTGGATGTAGGTTTTTGTAATTGGACTCCCTAGGTGGTCCATATAGTTAAAACATTTGGCTGGTAACCAAAGGTTAGATGTTCAATTCAACCCAGAGTCACTGGGAGGAAAGACCTGACAATCTGTTTCTGAACAGTCATTGCAAAGGAGTAGAATTAAATCAATCAAAAAGAGAATTAATGAGATAGAAGACAAATACCTTAATACTACATTGTTAAGTGATCAGTCAAGAAAAAGATTAAAACAAAATGTAGAAAGCCTAAGATCCATGTGGGATACCATCAAGAGGAATAACCTATGTGTAATTGGAATTCCAGAGCAGGAAGAGACAAATAAAACCATGGAAATAATTGTTGAAACTTTGTTGGAAGAGGATTTCCTTAATATGATGGAAGATGAGAATATTTATATTCAAGAGGATCGAGGAACCCCAGACAGGATAGATGCCCCCCAAAATCACAAAGGCATATCCTGATCAAGCTCAACAAAACTAAAGAGAAAGGAAGAATCCCTAAAGCAGTACCAACCAGCAGGGGAATAATAAAAAGTTACCTACAAAAGTCAACCAATAAGACTAAGCTCTGACTTCTCAGCAGAAACCATGCAGATGAGAAGACAATGGGGCAATATATAAAACCCTGAAAGAAAAATATCTCTAACTAAGAATTATATACCCAGAAAAATTGTCTGTCACATATAATGGTGAAATTAGGAGATTTCCAAATAAGCAGAAATTAAGGGAATTAGTTTAAACTAGATAAACCTCACAAGAGATGCTAAAGTGAGTCTTCTGGACAGAGAACTAACAACATCAAACAACAACCAACCATTAACACACACGAAGACATAACCCAGAAACCAACCTAGTTATAGAAGTATCCAAAATAAAATAAGCTTACAACACAGTAAACAAGGAACCGGATACATCAATTGGTAATTGAGGACAACTACAAATCAAACAGAGAGAATAAATAGTATAGTTAGAAAACTTCTAAATGGTGAGGAAGGCAAGACAATTGCAAGATAGAACAGACTGTTTTATACTTGGGAAGAAAATAATATATCACAGGGTAACTTCAAAGAAAAGTAACAAACCTTTGCATCCAAATAAAAAAGAGGACAAGCACAAATATTTAGCAAATAATAAAACAATAGCAATGATAACACAATTCATAAACAAAATGAGCTCAGCACATAAAATCATATGGAACAAAGAAATCAGCAACACTATGAAAAAACACATAACAAAGTGACAACAATAAATTAATATTTATCAGTAATTACACTGAATATCAATGGATTAAATGCACCATTCAAGAAATGGAGAGTTGCAGACTGGGTAAGAAAACATAACCCATCCATATGCTGTCTACAAGAGACACACCTTAGAAACAAAGAAAAAAATATACTAAAAATCAAAGATTGGAAAAAGATATACCAATAAAATGGCAACCAAAAAAGGGCTGGTGTAACAGTATTAATTTCTGATAAAATTGACTTTGAGACAAAAATGACCATAAGAGACAAGGAAGGAAATTATATAATGATTAAAGCATCAATTGAACAAGAGGACATAATCATAATAAATATCTAAGCACACAATGAAACAGCCCCAAAATACATAAATCAGACCTTAACAGAATTGAAAAGACAAGTAAATGACTCCAAAGTAATAGTAGGAAACTTTATTACACCACTTTCAGTAAAAGAACAACTGGAAAGAAACTCAATGAAGAAGCAAAAGAACTAAACAACATGTTCAAACAACTTGACCTTATAGATAGGAACAGAGCACTTCACCCAACAACAGCAAAATCTGCACTCTTTTCCAACACACTTTGAACTTTCTCCAGGATAAACCATATGTTAGGCCACAAAGCAAGCCTCAATAAATTTAAAAACATTGAGATACTGCAAAAAATCTCAGATTACAATGATATAAAATTGGAAGTTAACATTAAGAAGACAAAAGGAAAAAGAACAAACATGTGGAAACTGAATAATAGTCTCCTCAAAAATGACTGGGTAATAGAAGAAATGAAAAATGAAATTAATTTCTTGAGTCAAATAGGAATAAAAACACAACATACCAAAATCTTTGGGACACCATAAAAACAGTGATCAGAGGGCAATTTTTAGCAATAGATGCACACATCAAAAAAGAAGAAAAAGCCAGAATCAACACCTTAACCCAACATCTCCAACAATTAGAAAAAGAACATCAAAGAAAGCCTACAGTCACTAGAAGAAAAGAAATAATAAAGATTTGAGCAGAAATAAATGAAACAAAATAGACAGACAGTAGAAAAAAATCTGCAAGACTAGAAGTTGGTTCTTTGAAAGGTGTAATAAGATCTACAAATCACTGGCAAACTTAACAAAGGAAAAGAAGGAGAAGATGCTAATAACATGAATAAGAAATGAAAGGGGTGATGTCACAACAGAGCCAACAGAAATAAAAAGAATAATATCAGGATACTATGAAGAACTGTTCTCCAACAAATTTGAAAAACTAGAAGAAATGGACAGATTTCTAGAAACATACTACTTACCTAAGGACCTCTGGTGGCATAGTGCCTAAAGCATTTGGCTGCTAACCAGAAGGTTGGCAGTTCAAACCCATCAGGCACTCCATGCAAGGAAGACTGGGCTATTAACTTCCATAAAGATTTACTGCCTCAGAAACCCAAAATGGGTCACTATGAGTTGAAATCAACATGATGGCAGTGAGCATTTGGGAAACTAACACAGACTGAGGTAGAAAATTCAAAGAGACACATAACAAAAGAAGAAATTGAACAAGTCATAAAAAAATTACCAACGAAAAACATTCCTGGCCCAAATGGTTTCACTAGAGAACTCTAGCACTCATTTAGAGAAGAACTGATACCAATCCTACTCAAATACTTCCAGAACTAAAAAAAGGATGGAATTCTCCCAAATTCATTTTATGACACAAGCATAAATAACCCTTATACCAAAACCACGTAAAGACACCACTAAAAAGAAAAACTAGAGACCAATATCCTTCATGAATATAGACACAAAAATCTTCAACAAAATCCTAGCCTATAGACTCCAAAAACATATAAAAAAAAAAATAATACATCATGACCAAGTGGAATTCATACTAGGTATGCAAGCATGGTTCAACATTAGAAAAACAGTCAGTCATCCATCATGTAACTAAAATAAATGAAAAGAATCACATCATGATATCAATAGATGCAGAAAAGGCATTTGATGAAATCCAACACTCATTCCTGGTTTAAAAAAAATAAATAAACTATCAGAAAAATAGAAATAGAAGGGCAACTCCTCAATGTAATAAAGGGCATATATGCAAAACCAACAGCCAACATTACTTATTATTCTCAATGGAGAAACACTGAAACCATTCCCCTTGAGAACAGGAACCAAACAAGGATACCCTCTATCTCCACTTCTATTCAACATTGTGTTGGAAGTCCTAGCCAGGTCAATAAGGCAAGAAAGGTAAATAAAAGGTATCCAAATTGGTAAGGAAGAAATAAAACTATCCTTATTTGCTGATGATATGATCCTATATATAGAAAACCAAAAAGACTCAGCAAGAAAAGTACTGGAACTTCTTGAAAGATTTAACATAGTGGCAAGATACAAAATCAACATAGAAGATTCAGTTGGATTCCTCTACACCAGCAAAGAGGTCTCTGTAAAGGAAATAAGGAAATCAATACCATTTACAATAGCTACCCAAAAAATTAAATACTGGGAATAAATCTTACCAGGAACAAAAGATATATACAACAAAACTGCAAAACACTAGTTCAGGAAATTATAAGAGGTCTGCATAAAAGGAAAAAAATACCATGTTCAAGGATAGGAATATTGAACATTGTGAAAATATAAATAATATCCAAAGAAATCTATACATTCAGTGCAATCCTGATCAGTATTCTTTAAAGACATGGAAAAACCAATCACTAATTTTATATGGAAAGAGACCTCAGATAAACAAAGCACTACTGAAGAAGAAGAACAAAGTGTGTGGTCTCACTCTCCCAGATCTCAAAACTGCCACAGTTGTCAAAACAGCCTGGTATTGGTACAACAACAGACACATAGACCAGTGGAACAGGATTAAGAACCAAGAAATAGATCGATTGACCTGGTCAATTGATCTTTGACAAAGGGCCAAAATCCATTCAATGGGGAAGAGATTGTCTGTTTCACAAATGGTACTGTCAAAACTGGATATCCATTTGCAGAAAACTGAAACAAAATTCCTACCTCACACTATACACAAAAACTAACTCCAGATGGATCAAAGACTTAAGTGTGAAACTAAAACTATAAAGTTGATCAAAGTAAAAATAGGGGCAAACTTATAGCCCCTAATTTACAGTATAAACAGACTATCAAACATAATCCAAGATTACACAAAGCAGAAGATAAAGTAAATCATTGGGACCATCTAAAAATTAAATTTGTATGTGCTTCAAAAGACTTCTCAAAAAGAGAACCCACAGAATGGGAAAAAATATTCAGCAATGAATATTGGACAAAGGATTTATTTCTAAAAATTTCTAGGAAAGTCCAACTCCTCAACATCAAAAAGACAACAATTCAATTAAAAAATGAGCAGAAGACATGAATAGACATGTTACCAAATAATATATTCAGGAAGCCAACAAACATGTGCAGAAATGTTCACGATCATTAGCCACTCACGAGAGGCAAATCAAAACAATGAGATACCATCTCACCCCATTAATAGCAAAGTTCAATAAGGCAAAAAATAACAAATGCTGGAGAAGTTGTGGAGAGATTGACACTCTCCTACATTGCTAGTGGAACTGTAAAATGATCCAACTGCTGTGGTGTTTGGCATGGCAATACCTTAAAAAGTTGGAATTAGAAATAGTATTTCAGACAGCAATCCCATTACTAGGTTTATATCCTAAAGAATGAGAGGCAGGGCACGAGTAAGTAAAGCACACCCCTGTTCATCTCAGCACTATACATAAGAGCAAAGAGATGGAAACAACCTAATTGCTTACCAACTGAGGAATGGATAAATGAACTGTGGTACATACACACAATGGAATACTATGCAACCCTAAAGAATAGTGTAGACTCTCCAAAACACTGTGTAATGTGGATGAACTTGGAGGAAATTATGCTGAGTGAAATAAGCCAATCACAGAAGAACAAATATTGTCCATTATTGCCCATTAGTCCAATATTGTAAAAAGTCAGGAACGGTTAATACATAGAAGGAAAATTTCTTTGTTGGCTAGTAGGGATGGGAAAGGAGGGGAGAAAAAATTTCTAGATAAGTTGGAAAAAAAAAAGATATACATATATAGAGAGAAACCAAAGATAATTGGTGTTTATCAGGGTTAGGAGGGAGGGAGAAAGGGGAAGCTTTTGTTTGAGGGTCATTGAGTTCATGCTCATAGGTGGTAGAATATTTTGGAAAAGGATAGCAACAATGGTGGCACAACATGAAAAATAGCATCAATGTTCTTGAGCTATAAATGTGAAAGTTATTATCTTAGCAAATGCCATGTTGTGTATGTTTTCACCACAATAAAAGTACCAAAAAAAAAAAATCAGCCATTGAAAATCCTATGATACAGACAACAAATGAGAACCCTTTTGTACATATAGTACTGCATTGTCAGTGAAGGCTAACATGGGTATATGGGTGGATAGATGGGTGGACAGGCTGAATGATTTGGTATGTCTATGAAATGGGGAGTGTATCCAAGATCATATATAGGGTTGGCAGACAATGGTCCTATAAGTTTATGTGAATGATCAGAATTCTCAGGTGTATAGTAGAGCTGACAAGGGGCAAGGTGGTGGTCACTTCTTGGTCACAGCCAGTGACCCAGAGGGACCGAGTAGTTGAACCTGTGGGCTTGGGACCATAGTCGCAGGGGACATCAAGCTCAATTGGCATAACATACTATACAAAACATTGTTCCACCTCCTACTTTGGCGAGTAGTGACTGGGATCTTAAAAGCTAGCAAGCTGCCATCTAGATGCAACTATGAGTCTCTCCTCATCCAGAGCAAAGAAGAATGAAGAAAACCAAAATTCATGGAAACAATTAGTCCTAGTGACTGGTACACCATCTGATCTGCAGCCTATACGACTATGAGACCAGAAGAACTAGATGGTGCCTGGCTACCACTTTCATCCACTTGGAAGGAGATCTATGTAGGAGATCCTTGATAGAGAGGGAGAACAATGTGGAACAAAACTCAAAATCATTTGGAGAAAAAAATAAAGGGGGGGGGGCAGTTTTGCTGGTTTGATAGAGCCTGGTGGAACCACTGAGACTATGGCCCCTAGCTGCCCTTCAGATTTGGAATTAAACACCCACCTGTAGTTCCCAGCCAAACAAAAGATAGGCATATGAGTTGAACATTTACCTTAAGTAGATACACTCCTTGAGAGAACAATCATGGGAGAAAGAAAGGCTGCTTATGCACAGGGAGATAGCTCAGGGGGCAGGAGTGCATGGAGGGATGGACACAGGGAAGAGGTAACTATGGGGGAGCTGTTGCATTGTGGTAAACTGTGGTCAATGTCATGAGACAAAGTATATGTGAACCACTGTATGAAAAGTGACTTTGCTCTATAAACCTTCAGCCAAATCACAATAATAATAAAAAAAAATCCTATGAAGTAGTTTCTCTCTGACACATATGGGGTTGTCGTGAGTCAGAATTGACTTGACAGCAACCAGTAGGTAGTAGTAATGTTCAAATCAGTTGGGTAAGTATCAAGAAGTGTCATTTTTTGATCATATGGTAATCCTATATTTACCTTTGTAAGAAACTGCCAAACTATCATCCAAATTGGCCGTGCCATTTTGTATTCCCACTAGCAATGAATGAGAATTCCTGTTGCTCTGTAGCTTCATCAGCATTTGATATTGTCAGTTTTTTATTTTTTATTTTTTTTAAATTTTAGACATTCTCATTGGTGTGTGGTGGTATCTCATTATTGTTTAAATTTGCATTTCCATAATGACAAATGATGTTAAGAATCTTTTTCTATGTAGTCTCATGTTCTTTTAAACAGCATTTTAATAGCAAATATTAAATAGCAGTATTTAGTATTTTTTTACTAAGAGCTGGGAAGGGACTCTGTGACCAGCTGAGTGAGTTATATCCAGGGCCATTCATGCCTGAGTGTTCAAATAAATGTCTCAAGTTTGGATCAGGTGATGATGTGTTTTAGCAGCTGGTAACATGAAGACATATAGACAGGTGAACAATAAATAGTTGAACCATGCTGAGTTGAATGTCAGGAATTGGGTAAGAGGTAGATATCCATTCAGGGCTCTGTCCTGTGGCTTCTTCCTGCACTGAACACAATCTGCCTCTCCTCCTTCTTAACAGCTTTATTGAGGTTTAATTGCCATATAAATACATCTATCACTTCCCAAACTTTATGCTTCTTTATAAGCTCTCCATTCTGTCCTTCATTGCCCCTCCCTGCAGGCAACCACTGATCTGCTTTCTGTCACTAAAGATGTGTTTACTTTTCTAGAGTGTTATATAAGTGGGATAATTTATATAAATATACTCTGACTTCTTATAATGAATGTAATTATTTTGAGGATCATCTGTATTCTTGTATACATTGATTATTCTTTGTTTATTGCTGGTAGTATTTTGTGTGTGGACATACAATTTGTTCATCCATTCACATACCGATGGATATTTCGGCTGTTTTGTATTTCAGGTCCCTCCGTGAACATTGGTGTATAAATCTTTGCATGGGTGTATGGTTTCATTTCTATTGTTTAAATATCTAGAAGTGGAATTGCTGATTCATATGAGAAACTGTCAAATAGTTTTCCAAGGTGGTGTACAACTATATGTCTTTACCAGCAGTGTATGAGACTTCTGGTTTCTCCATATCCTTGCCAAAGCTTTAGTTTTTTTGTTTTATGATTTTAGTCACTCTATTAGGTGTACAGTGATATCTCATTGTGGTTATGATGTTGATCATCTTCTCTTGTGTGTTTATTTACCATTTGTATATCTTCTTTAGTGAAATATCTGTTCAAACCTTTTGCCCATTTTTAAAAATTGAATTATTTGTGTTCTTTTTATTGAGTTTTAAGAATTTAAAAAATACTCTGGGTATAAGTTTTTCATTAGTTTTATGCTTGCAAGTATTTTTTCCCAGTTAGTGACTTGTCTTTTCATTGTCTTTTGAAGAGAGAAATTTTAAATTCTGATAAAGTTAAATTTATCAATTTGTTTTATGAATTATGCTTTTAGTGATGTAGCCAAGAAATCTTCATCTAACCCAAAGACACAAGTATTTTATCCTACATTTTCTTCTAGAAATATTATGCTTTTAAGTTTTACATTTATGTTTATGATCCATTTAGAATTAATTTTTGTATATAGTTCAGGGTATGGCTACACTTAACTTTCTGGATAATGGTACCCAATTTTTTTAGCACTATTCACTGAATTGCCTTTTCATGTGCATCAAATAATAGTTATTCACATGTGGTTATATTTCTAGAATCTCTATTTTGTTCTATTGATCCATTAGTCTATCTTTATGCCAATACCACACTGATATCTGAAGCTTTCTAAAAAGCCTTGAAATCAGGTACCATTAGCACTCTGATTTTGTCCTTCTCTTTCACATCTTTCTTTAAGCATATAACCCACTATATCAATAACTGATGTGACTGTTTTACCTAGTAGACCTAAACTTACATTTTAAAGCATAAATTAGACCATGCCACACATTTCTTCAATCTTCATTGGTACTTTGTCACACTTACATAGAGGCTCAATCATAGACAGATGTATTAGCCAAGGTTAGGATTTTGGATACTATTCAATTTCTTCAAATTCATTCACTATCATTCTCCCCTCTCAGAGACATTGCTCATCCGGCTCCATCTACCTAGAAACGTTTTCCCCAGAATCCTACAATTTGCCCTTTCTTTTCACTAGGCTTCTTTTCAAGTGTCCCATGTAGCCAAGGCCTTTCCTGACCACTCTGTCTAGAGTGAGTGCCTTTCATGTCATCTCTGTTCCCTCATCCTGATTTGGTTTTTTTCAGAACTCTCTTTTCCAGCTGACATGACTTTTTTTTAAAGTTTTGAACAATTTTTTTCAAAGGTGAATACTTTTGTTCTTTGATCATTTAGTTCAATAATTTTTCTTTTTCTTTTCTTTTTTTTTTAATTGTGCTTCAGGTGAAACTTTACAGAGCAAATTGTTGTTGTTGTAGTTGTTATATGCCCATGAGTTGACCCCAACTCATAATGACCCCTCCTTAGGTTTCTAAGGTGGTATCACTACGGAAGTAGATTGCCCAATCTTCCTTCTGAGGAGTGGCTGGTGGGTTTGAACCGCCAGCCTTCTGATTAGCAGTCAAGTGCCTTAGGCATTATGCCACCAGAGCTCCCTCCTACAGAGCAAATTAGTTTCTCGTTAATGGCATGACGTTTTTTATTATATATTTATTTATTCCTTAAAGTCTGCTTCCCTAACTTCACAGTGTGACTTTGATGAGAGAAGAAACTTTATCTCTTTTTTTTTTTTTCCTGCTCTGTTCCAAGGATTTAGGACTATAGCTGGTACATAATGGTTGTTCAAAAATCAATCTTTTAAACTCAGTCCTTAGTACAGTGCCTCATGAATGGGGGAGAGTGCAGGAAAGTGTTGACAAAGCAGGCCTGAGACCACTATCATTAGAATGGCCTGCTTGTAGGGTTGGCCCCTGGCTGGCATCTGGAACTTAGATTTTGGAAGGATTCCATCCACTCTTAGAATATTTGAGTGTCTCACTGGGCCTGAACTGTTTGTAGAGATAATATGGTTTACACTAAACACCTGTTTTCCTCCTCCTTGTTGTTGTTGTTGTTGTTTGCCATCGAGTCAGCCCCGACTCATAGCGACCCCTCCTTGGGTTTCCGAGGCAGTATCACTATGGAAGTAGGATTGCCCAACCTTCCTTCCGAGGAGTGGCTGGTGGGTTTGAACCGCCAGCCTTCTGGTGAGCAGTCAAGTGCCTTAGGCACTATGCTACCAGAGCTCCTATATATATAGTTGTTGTTATGTGCCGTCAAGTCAGACCTGACTCATACTGACCCCTCCTTGGGTTTCCAAGGCAGTATTGCTATGGAAGTAGATTGCCTCATCCCCATCTTCCTTCCAAGGAGTGGCTGGTGGGTTTGAACCACCAACCTTCTGGTTAGCAGTCAAGTGCCTTAGACACTATGCTACCAGAGCTCCTGTATGTTTTCCTCCTAGGAATCTGCAATTTTAGTATGTGTTATATAGAGGGTTCCTGTGTGATCAGCCCTCCAATAAAACCCTTGGACCCTGAGCCTCTAACAAGTTCTGTGGTACTGAAAATACTTCACATGTGTTGTCACAATACAATGCTGGAAGAATGAAATGTGTCCTGTGTAACTTAATTGGGAGAAGACTCTTGGGAACTTGCATTTGTTTTCCTCTGGACTTCTCCTATATGCTTTTTCCCTTTGCTGATTGTGATTTGCTCTATTTGACCTATTCCTTGTCCTCTCGCCCCCATTTTACCCTCCTGAACTATGTTATATCAGTTACTGTAGAGTGAGTTCTGACTCATGGCCACCCCATATGTGTCAGAATGGAATTGTATTCCATAGGTTTTCAATGGCTATGATCTTTCAAAAGCAGATCTCCAAGCTTTTTTTCCCCAGGTGCTTCTGGGTGTACTTGAACCTGCAACCTTTTAGTTAGCAACTGAGTACATTAACCATTTGTACAACCCAGGGACTCCTAAACTATTTTAACTATCCTATTATCATTCAATAGGAGCTCTGGCAGTGTAGTGCCTAAGACACTTGACTGCTAATCAGAAGGCTGGCGGTTCAAACCCACCAGCCACTCCTTGAAAAGAAGATGGGGCAATCTACTTCCGTAGTGATACTGCCTTGGAAACCCAAGGAGGGGTGGCTATGAATCAGTTCCGACTAGATGGCACATAACAACAACAACATTGCCATTCAATAGTCAGATTTTAGCAGTTTTAACCAAACCAAGCTTTCCATTAACCCCTTTGTTGTAAAGACTTTCAGAAGGAATTTTGCTATGGGAGGAGAGCACTTTTTTATTTAGTTAGCCTTAAAACCTTTTCAATACCACAAATTATATTTCTTTGGTTCTCGGAATGACTGAGTACTTAATTAATCCATCAAGCAATCACACTCTTTTGAGTCAGGCCAAGTCCCCAGGAATGACACTCTGCTATAGAAAACAGCTTTCTTTTTGCCATTTGTCCTCACTACAGATTCATCCATCATCTGCTCATGTTATCTGTCCATCATCCACTCAAAGTAGGAAAAAGTGCCCATCACCAACTCTGGTTCCCCTATTTTAATGTCTTTGATCTTTGCCCAGTTTTCAGTGAGCTCCTTTTCAAATGCTAACAGCCATAGATTAGTTTTAATAGCCTCCCTCATTAATTGTCTGACCAGAGTAAAAATATGTCTTGGGAGACAGATTTTACTTCCACAGAACTCAGATAATGTCAGGGCAATGTGCAGTATCTGTAGGCTTCGACCGACCTAAGAACACAAACTGCTCTTTCTGAGATATTTGACTCTGTTCTTAGAGTAAGTCAATTCTGACATTTCAGTTAGGAGGCAGTGCACTTTATTTTATAAGGTAAGGAATTATTAATGGTAAGTAAAAGGAGACATAGAACTATCACCCAGTGCCATTTACATGTATTCCATCAAAAGAGTGGGCAATAATCGGTCATGGAAGGTTTAAGTACCCTCCGGCTAGGGGTGAAAGCAGGGAAAGCAGCAAAGGTACTAAACTAGACGACTCCTCAAGGCCTTGTTCACGTTCAGGAGCTATAAACTATTGTATTTCAGAGCTTCAAGTGCCATTTCGGGTAATTTCTTTAACTATGAAGAGACTAAGGCCTGTTGGGGTGATGCGAGCCATTTAAAGTCACATAGCTCTTATGGTGTGGTATCCCTGTTTAATTCAAACATTTAAATAACTTTGATTATCTACTATATGTTAGGGTAGGGCTATCCTGGCTAACAACATAGACATCCTTTCTGACCACCACATGTCTCTCCTTATATCACAGCAAATTAATTCAAATTTGGAAGTGGTTTCACTTCTAGATCATTCTTTACTCTGAAATGCTAGATTAGCCTACTGTTTTATTGTTGTTTTTATAATTTTTATTGTAGTGAAATATATACAACAAAACATTTGTCATTTTAACCCAGTTTTATATTTACAGTTGAGTGACATTACTATGTTCACTTAGTAACAATCATCACTATTTATCTCTAAATTTTTTCATCACCTTTCACAGAAATTTGGTATTCCTCTTCTGATTTCTGATAGTCTTCCCTTAAAAATTGTTTCCTTAGGTTAAGCATTATCTTTCCTGGGGTCTTCTTTATCAATGTTGAAGCTCCTGTGAAGGATAATATGTAAAACCCCTAACCATTTGTTCACTGTCAGTTGGTTTATTATATCATTTTTATTGATGAGAAAACTGAGGCTCAGAGTGCTTAAATTGCATACCCATGTCCCAGAATGAAGAAGTACATAAGTTGAGATTGAATGCACACCTGACTTATTCGAAAGTCTTTGCCATCATCTCTAAACTACTTTAATATTTTAATCCTATATTCTAGAAAATAATAATACATAGAGGATGTAATTCTTCTCAATCCCCCCCTCCCAGGCACTTTCATTTGTGCTGTTAACTTTCAAAAATAGATTCAATAAATATTCCCAGTAAAATCCACTTGCTGTTGAGTCAACTCTGACTCCTGCGGACCTCTTGCATATCAAAGTAGAATTGTGCTCCATAGAGTTTTCAATGGCTGATCTCTTGGAATTAGCTTGCCAGGGCTTTCTTTCAAAGGACCTCTGAGTGGACTCATACCTCCAACCTTTTAGTTAGCAGAAAGTGCATGAACTTTTTGTACCACTCAGGGATACCAAGGAAATAGTGGTCCTATAGGACAGAGTAGAACTGCCCCATAGAGTTTTCTAGGCTGTGATCTTTATGGGAACAGATTGCCAGATTTTTTCTTGTACAGGGAAGCTGTTGAGTTGGAACCACTCACCTTGCAAAAGCACTTAACAATTGCACCACCAGGGCTCCTTAATTAAATGTAAAAACCAAAAACCAAACTCACTGTCGTCGAGTCAAATGCAACTCATAGTTACCCCTCCTTGGGTTTCCAAGGCAGTATCTCTACAGAAGTAGATTGCCCAGTCTTCCTTCCAAATGAAATGTTAGGATATTTAATTCCTTTCAAGTCACAAAGGAATGGCTTCAAGGTGGAAATGCAGTGAGTGTTGGAAGCCAGGCTAAGAATCTAAGTCTCTGATTAGGAAAGGTTTCCAAGAGGGCCAGGCTATTTGAGGACTACCCTTAGTGAGTGAATCCTGAATGGTGCAATGAGGCATGTTGCTATGACACCAAAACTTTTACATTCAGTAAATGGAATCCCCATTTGTGTTCTTAAAAAATTAACATAGTTTTATGGGTATTAAATGTTTAAATGGATCCAGCAGCTAGAAAGAAAAATCACCTAATGAATAAAACAGGCTAATGCCTGACTGCTCGCATGTAAAGTATTTGAAAAATGTGTTTGCAGAGTTTGAGGGTTGGCAACTTTTGCTTTATGGTGTGCAATGATAGAAAGTAATGGATGAATGAATATATAAATGATTGTAGGCAAACTATAGAATGTAAAAATTGTGAAAGAAATTAAATTTACTTGAATACATTTTTCATGAGCACTTAATATGAGCTCAACAATGTTCCAGAATTCTTGGAGCATGCAGAAGTAGCCTATGGTATAGTGTCATACTTTATCTTCCCACTATTCGTGTACTAGCTACGATAACACCAACATATTTGGCTATGTACCAAATCAACTCTGAGATTCCAATGATTCAACACAGTTATTGTTGTTAGTTGCTGTCAAGTTAGCTTCAACTCATGGTGGCTGGTCCTGTTCCTTCTTGGAAGGTGCTTTGATCATTATATAATGTCCTCTTTTGTCTCTTATGGTCATTTTTGTCTTAACATCTATTTTATCAGAAATTAATATTGCTACTTATTTGCTTAGTATATCTCTTTCAACCTTTTATTTTTAGTCTGTTTTTGTCTTTGTGTTTAAGATGAGTCTCTTGGAGACAGTATGTTGATGTTTCTTATCCAGTCTGTGACTCTCCATCTCTTGAATGGTTCATTTAATCCATTTACTTTCAATGTAATTACCAACAGGTATGAATTTATTGATGTCATTTTGTTATGTGTATTTTTAGTGGTGTTGATGATTTCTTTGTTCCATATAATTTTCTGTGCTGAGCTCATTTGTTCATCTCCTTCATTGCTATTGTTTTAGTATTTGCTACATATTTGTGCTTGTCCTCTTTTTTATTTTGATGTGAAGATTTATTATTTTTCTTCAAGATTACCCTGTAATTTATGATTTTCTTCCCAAATTTAAAACAGTCTGTTCTATCTCACAATTGTCTTGATTCCTCACCACTTAGCAGTTCTCTAACTATACTATTTATTCACCCTTTTTGGTTTGCCGTTGTCCTCATTTACTAATTGATGTATCTCATACCCTGTTTAAAGTCTTGTAAACTTAATTTACATTGGATGATTCTATAACTGGGTTGGTTATTGGGTTATGACATCATGTGTGTTAATCATCAGTTATTGTTTGCTGTTTTTGGTTCTCTGTCTGAAAGACTTCCTTTAGCATCTTTTGTAAAACTTACTCTGGTTTTTACAAATTCCCTTAATGTTTGCTTATCTGGAAATCTCCTATTTTCACCATCATGTTTGATAGACAGTTTTGCTGGGTACATAATTCTTGGTTGGAGGATTTTTCTTTTAGTATTTTATGTATGTCATCCCTCTGCCTTCTCGCCTGCATGGTTTCTGCTGAGAGATCAGAGCTTAGTCTTAATGGTTTCTCTCTGTAGGTAACTTTTCATTTGTTCTGTGCTGCTTTCAGTAGTCTTTCTTTGTCTTTGGTTTTGGTGAGTTTGATGATGATGTATCTTGGTGATTTTCTTTTGAGCTCTATCCTGTTTGGTGTTCATTGGAATTCTTTAATGGATATATTCTTGTTTTTCATCATATTAGGGAAATTCTCTTTCAAAAAATCTTTGACAATTTTCTGTATTTTACCTGTTTCTTCCTATTCTGGAATTCCAATTATATGTAGGTTATTCCTCTTGATGGTATTACACATAAATTGTAGGTTTTCTTCATTATGTTTTGATCTTTTGCCTGATTTATCCCTTAACAAAGTTCTATTGAGTTATTTGTCTTCAATTTCATTAATTCTGTCTTCCATTGATTCAATTCTACTCCTTTGACCATTCAACGTGTTATCTATTTCGGAAATCTTAGTTTTAATCTTCTGAATATCTGTTTGTTGTTTTTGTATAATTTCTAATTTTCATTTATTTTGTCAATTTGTTCTTGTATGTTTTCCTAAATTGCTCTAGAATTTTTTTTTTTTCTGTTTTCCTTAATTTTGTCACTTTTCCTGGATCTTATCAGTGTTTTCCCTGATTTGTCTCTCAATCCATTGAAGGTACCCAAATATAATTATTTTTTAATTCCTTATCAGGGAGTTCTAATGCTGTTTTTTCCTCATGGAGGTATTATGGATATGTGTCCTAGATCCTTGTTTCTACTACTTTATCTTGCTTTTTTGTGTGGTTGTGATGATTTTTTGTCTCCAAGGCATTGTGGTGGTGTTGTATTTATGTTTAATTTGTGATTGTATATTGGTGTGATTTGTGCAAGATTTCTTTTTCCTTTTTATTTTATTTTGATATATCTGTGTGAGCAGGGAACTGTGCTCCTCTATTCACTAGGTGTTAGCACTTAGGCACTCAACACCTGTCTCCTGGTGGGTATGATAGAGAATGAGAGTGTGTATATAGACCTTTGTTAGCTGTTCATAAAGAGCAGTTGAGGGTGAGTTGAACTGGTCTTGGCCACCATCTATCATTGGTCAGTTGGTTCAAAAGCAAGTGGTGGCCTTCACTGGGTGAGTAGGGCTGCAAGAGGTACAGGTATAGTCCAATTGTGTGGGAAAAATTGCTGTCTCCCACTCAATTAGACAAAATAAATAAATAAATAAATAATAAAACAACCAAAAAACAAAAACAAGAGAACAAAAAACTTAAACCACATAAACAAACAGGAAGAATCTCAAAAGAAAAAAGAGAAATACAATAAATAAGAAGAAATATTTTCAAAATATATATAAAAAGGATAAAAGCAAGATAATGAGGAAAAGAGAGAAAGAAAAAAAGGCCACAATATCTGGTGAGGCAGGCAGAGAGAAAAGAGCAAGAGGAAAAAATTAGGGAAAACTGCAAAATAAAAAGCAAGGGATGGGAAGAACCAAAAGAAAGAAAAAAGAAAGGAACCAGAAAGGAAAGAGAAAAAAAAAAAAAAAATCAATGTCACTGGATGAGATGGGAGGGTGTGGATAAAGGAGGAGGATAAAATAATAATTTTAAAACAAACAAAAACTGTGGGAGGTGGGACATGGCACCCAGGCTCTGCCAGGAAGAGACTGGGATGGAGCCCCTACAGGTCAAGAAAGTGGGTGGAGGCTGAGAGATGGCCACACTGTATACCAAGAGGGCACAGTATGCAAGAGTAGCAAGGGGAATGTGATAGTTGGAGCTGTGTGTCAAATTGGCTGGACCACAATTCTGTGTGGTTTAAGCAGTTGTGATGTGGTTATTCCCCTGATGGGATCAGATGTATATGTTTTGAACAGCCAACCCATTGAAAGGGAGTTTCCCTAGGGGTACGGCCTGCTTCCAGTATATTTATAGACATCCTGGGAAATCAGACATTCTTCTGTGGATCAGGACTCTGTTGTGCTGCCTACAACTGTCCATGAGCAAACAATCCACCATTTAGCCTGGAGATCTTGGGTTCATCATTTGTTGGAGTCATCAGCCTGTATACTGTCTGCCAACCTTGAACTTCTCAGCTCCTGCAGCTGTGAGAGTCAGGAAAAGCCTCTAGCTTGATGTTTGAACCAAAAACTTTGGAATTGCCAGCTTCTATAAGTGTGTGAGGCATTTTCCTAAGATAAATTTCTCTTTATATATATAAGCTTTACTGGTTTTGTTTCTCTAAAGAACCTAGTCTACACATTTGGTACCGAAGTCTAACACATTTGGTACTGAGAGTGGGGTCTACAGAGACAAAATCATAAGGATGGGCTTCCTAAATTGGTTCTTCAATTTGATTAATCGTAAAGACACTAGTGACCCTGCCTCCATTAGTAAAGAGGGCCCTGCTAATCCATGCCATGAGGTGGCAACATTAATATGCAAAATAGCACCACCAAGGGTGGGGCAAGATGGCGGACTAGGCAGAAGGATTGCACAGACCCTCTTCAACAAAGAAAAGGGACACCAATTAACACAGACACAGAAGATAATCTTGGACCCCTGAGCCTTGAAGGAAAGGATGCAGATTTGGACTAAACCCCAACTAGCAGAAGAATTTG
>NW_006921591.1:5586364-5636341 GCF_000298275.1 Orycteropus afer afer
ACTAGACAAAGTGGTGAAAGAGTGAGATGAGCTCAGGGCTGCTGAGCCACAGCTTAAATGCCACATGAAAGACCTTAATGTTTCCAGCTGTGCTCTGAAAAAAGCCTAATTTCTTCTACTAACAGAGCTGATATTGCTGAAAACCAAACTCAGAGTCTTATTGTAAGGGTGGCTGAATTACAATGCCAATTAAATTATCAACCTAGAATGGTGTCTGAAGTTAAAGTGAGGCCATTAATTGGGAAAAAAATGGGATCTTGAAACATGGAATGGGGACAAATAGGCAGATAGACAGGATACGGAGCCTGTAAATTCTGTTGAATCCCTTCCATCTGAAGGGATTACTGCAAAACCATTGTCCCCTTCCCTCAGATTGATGGGATTAACCCAACTGTTCCTGCTGGGTTATTGCCTGAGGCAGAGGCCATAGAAGACATTGCTGAATGTTCTCAAGAACTTCCCCAATCACCCATTGTTGCTGCTAGACCTATAACTAAAGTTAAGTCCAAGTGAACTGCAAAAGGTGAAATATAAAGTGTGACTGAGGAGGTCATATGCTACACCCGAAAAGACCTACTTGATTTTGCTAACATGTACAAGCAGAAACCTGGAGAATATGTACAGGAATGGCTACTGAGGGTGTGGGATAATGGTGCAAGGAATGTAACATTGGATCTGTTGTTGTTGTTATGTGCCATTGAGTTGGACCCAACAAGTTAGACCTGACTCATAGTGACACCTTCATGGGTTTCCGAGGCAGTATCACTATGGAAATAGATTGCCCATCCTTCCTTCCAAGGAGTGGCTAGTGGTTTTGAACCACCATCCTTCTGGTTAGCAGTCAAGTGACTTAAGCACTATGCTAAACATTGGATCAGTCTGAGTTTATTGATTTAGGTCCACTAAGTACAGATTCTTCATTCAATGTTTCAGATCGAGAGGCTAGGAAAGGATCTAATAGTTTGTTTGGCTTAGTGAAGCATGGATTATATAGTGGCCTACCTTAAGTCAAGTTGAAGTAGCAGACCTGCCATGGTATAATGTAGAAGAAGGTATCGAGAGGCTTAGGGAAATTGGTCTATTAGGATGGATTTATTAGATTAGATCCCTAGAGCCAGAAATGGAGAGTCCAGAAGACACACCTTTCACCAGTATTCTGAGAAATAAATTTGTGAAGGAAGCTCCAGCATCCTTGAAGACTGTTGTGATTGTTATTTTATGTAAACCAGATTTGACAGTGGAAACTGCCCTAATTGAACTAAGTCATTTAACTATGATGGGGCTGATTGAACCTCATGGTAGTAGGGGCCAAGTGGCAGCAGTTAATCAACAAAGGCAAGATGAGTGTGGTTACCATAATGGACAGCAGAGTTGGAATAATAATCAGAATAGTCTGACTCATGTGGAATTACGGCATTGGCTACTTGTGCATGGTGTTCCTAGTAGTGAAATACATGGGAAACCTAATAAATATTTACTTGATCTGTATAGAAAGAGTAATTCTAGGTTACGTAAACAGCAGCCTAGATTGAATCACCAGAATACAGAGTCACAGCCTCTCAATCAATTCCCAGACTTGAGTCAGTTTACAGACTACAACCCCTTGAATGAATGGAAGGCTGGGTCCCTTTAAGGAAGGACCCTACTGCACAATCAGGTGGATAGGATGACACATTGAGTGGAAACCAGTCCTTTTCCCCCAGCTACTCCTGTCATTGCTCAATGGGCTCATGAACAAAGTGGCCATGGTGTCAGGGATGGAGGTTATGCATGGGCTCAGCAACATGGACTCCCACTTACCAAGGCTGATTTGGCTACTGCCACTGCTGAGTGCCCAATCTGCCACCAGCAGATTACCAACACTGAGTCCGCAATATGGAACCATTCCTCAGGGTGATCGGTCAGCAACCTGGTGGCAGGTTGATTATATTGGACCACTTCCATCACGGAAATGACAGCGTTTTGTACTTACTGGACTAGATAGATACTTATTCTGGATATGGATTCACCTTCCCTGTATGCAATGCTTCTGCCAAAACTACCATCCATGGACTTACAGAATGCCTTATCCACCATCATGGTATCCTACAAAGCATTGGTTCAGATCAAGGGACTCACTTCACAGCAAATGAAGTGTGGCTATGCTCATGGAATTCACTGGTCTGATCATATTCCCCATCATCCTGAAGCAGCTAGCTTGATAGAATGATGGAATGGCCTACTGAAAACACAATTTGGTGCCAACTAGGTGGCAATACCTTGAAGGGTTGGGGCAATGTTCTCCAGGGGGCTGTATGTGCTCTAAATCAGCATCCAATATATGGTTCTCTTTCTCCAATAGCCAGGATTCACTGGTCCAGGAACCAAGGGGTGGAAACAGGAGTGGTACCACTCACTATTACCCCTAGTGGCCCACTCAATTTTTTTTTTTTGCTTCCTGTCCCTTCTACCCTATGCTCTGTGGATCTGGAGATCTTAGTCCCAAAGGGAGGAACACTCCCACCTGGAGACACAATACTGATTGGATTGAACTGGAAATTAAGAATGTCACCCGGCCATTTTGGCTTCCTCATACTTCTGGATCAACAGGAAAAGAGGGCATTACTATACTATCTGATGTGATAGATCCTGATTACCAAGGGGAAATTGGATTGACATTACATAATGGAGGTAAAGAAGAAAGAATATGTCTGGAATACAGGAGTTTCTTTAGGACGTATCTTAGCACTACTTTGCCCTGTGATTAAAGTCAATGGAAAATTTCAGCAACCCAATTCTGATATGACTGCTAACAGCCCAGACCCTTCAGGAATGAAGGTTTAGGTCACCCCACCAGGCTAAGAACCACGACCAGCTGAGGTGCTTGCTGAGGGCAAGGGAAACACAGAATGGGTGGTGGAAGAAGGTAGTTCTGAATATCAGCTACGACCACATGACCAGTTGCAGAAATGAAGACTGTGAGTGTTATATTTCTTCATTGTATATGTGCATCAAATATTTTTGTTTCTTTCTGTTATGAACTGTGAAATTTAAATACGGTTAATGCGTTCTGGCTGTACATGTGTTAGCATATCATGTTAGGTGCAAATATGACTTTATAATTGTCCTTATTTAGAGATTATATATGGTTAAGAAGATGTATACAACTGTCAAGTTGACAAGGGGTGGACTGTGATAGTTGGAGCTGTGTGTCAACTTGTCTGGACCACAATTCTGTGTGGTTTAAGCAGTTGTGATGTGGTTATTCCCATGAGGGGATCAGATCGATATGTTTTGAGCACCCAATCCATTGAAAGGGAGTTTCCCTAGGGGTGCGGCCTGCTTCCAGTATATTTATGGACATCCTGGGAAATGAGACATTCTTCTGTGGATCAGAATTCTGTTGTGCTGCCTACAACGGTCCATGAGCGAACAATCCACCATTTGGCCTGGAGATCTTGGATTTGTCATTCATCGGAGTCATCAGCCAGTATACTTACTGCCAACCTTGAACTCCTCAGTCCCTGCAGCTGCAAGAGTTGGGAAAAGTTTCTAGTTTGATCCAAGAACTTTGGACTTGCCAGCTTCTATAAGTGTGAGGCATTTTCCTAAGATAAATTTCTCTTTCTCTCTCTATATAAGCTTTACTGGTTTTGTTTCTCTAGAGAACCCAGTCTGATACAGGGAATATCACACCTCTCTGGTTGTCAGAGACTGATGGCCAGTGTGGTTGCCCCTACTGTCCTTGGCAGGCAGAGCCCATTCCCGGTCTCAGTTCAAACAAGAACGCCACCTTCACACACTCAAAAAGTCTGTGCTAGTCACTTGGAAACATCCAAAATGGCTGTACCCTAAGGACAGCCACTGACAGTCCATATGTCCATCTGCCCCCTTCCTCGCTGTTTTCCCTTCTGGCCATCAGGCACCAATGCAATCCCTGCCCATGCAGCTTTGGTGAGCAGAGCTGATTCTTAGGTTGCTATTGGGAAATATTCAACATGACTCTTCCCTCAGCTCAGCCAGCAGTCTGCAACTCCATTTGTCTCCTTACTCACTGTATCATTCAAGTTCTACTACTAATTGGTATTTAATCCACTTCTTTATCCTTCCCTTCAAAGTTCAGGGTTCCAGGATCATCTTCTATATGGGTTACAATTTGTTTCTTGTTGCTTTGTTGCAGAGGGTCCATGTAGCTTTTCTCCCTATTCCACCGCTGTTCTGGTTACCTAGTGCCACTCTGGCAAGAATATACGATAAATGGGATGGCCTTAACAAATAGAAGTTTATTCTTAAAATTTAGAGGTTTTATGTCTAGGCTCTTGGGGCTGGGTGAAAGCCCCTCAACCTTGGGGTCCATCTCTGCCACCTGCTCCCAGCCCACTGGAGCTAGAGGTGTTTCTTCACTCAGCTGGCTGCTGAGGCTGAGAAGCCCCAAGGTTGACAAGTAAAAAGGCACAGTCCCAATGTTACCACACCACATGACAGGCCATTAACTTAAGTCCATTGTAAGTCCCAAGGTCGGCAGAGCATGGCAGGCTGCTGAGCAACAACACGGCTACATGCAGGGTCCAACCGTGCCATAGGCTAGGGAACATTCCCAAGGCTTCTCCTTAAATAGAGGAAACAGATCACATTCCCAAAGGCAGCTACTCGGCTGCTGTGGTAGATCCCACCATGGAGCTGATTGTCAGTCTCATCATGGAGAATAACTACCACCAGCTGCCCAGCCACTCAACCAGGCCCAACCAAGTTGACACACAAACATAACTACCACAACTATCTTGCCCAAACTCCTGGTCCTGTGACTTCTTCATGATATTTGATACATTTGAGCCTATTATTGTGGTTAAAATGTTAATTCATCTCATTGAAGTTTTTGCTGACCATCTACTTGATTAAACATGATATTTTATTTTAGCTTTTGATCTTTCCTGATGCTGTGTCCAAAGTAAACAAGATGGAGTTTTGTCATCCTTCCTTCTAAAGAATATTCTAGTGTTATTACACAGTAAAATTCACTTTTTAAATTATACAGTTCAGTGAGTTTTGATAAGCATGTATAGTCATGTAACCACCATCACAATCAGGGATAAAACATTTCAATCACTCCCCAAAAATTCCTTTTGGAGTTAATCTCCTCCCTCCACCCCCAAAACATGATAACTACTGATCTTATTTCTGTTCCTATGTTTTTGCCTTGTCCAAAATGCTATGTAAATAGAATCATACAGTTTGTAGCTTTTTTGTGTCTACCTTCTTTTACTTATCATAATACTTTTAAAATTAATCAGTGTTGTCACATAATATCAGTAGTGCATTCCTTTTTATTGCTCAGTAACATTCCATTGGATGGACTAGTTATCAATTTACTAGTTCAGAGACACTTGGCTATGTATGGATTCTAGTTTCTAGCTAATATGAATAAAACTTCTATAAACAGTCATGTACATATCTTGTGTGGAAAATGTTGTTGTTGTTGTTATGTGCCCTCGAGTTGGACCCGACTCATAGTGACCCCTCCTTGGGTTTCCGAGGCAGTATCACTACGAAAGTAGATTGCCCAACCTTCCTTCCGAGGAGTGGCTGGTGAGTTTGAACCGCCCAGCCTTCTGGTTAGCAATAGATTTTTATTTCTCACTTATGTAAGTGTCCTATATGGGCTTTCCAGATGGATAGGCAGCCTCCCCCCCCCCCCCCCCCCCCGCCAGTCATTTAGGAATATAAGCTACTTTATCTTGCGGCTTCCTAACCACATGTAGCACCTTGGATCTCTTTGTTTCTAGGTGTTACAAGAGAAAGAGATATGTTTCAAATACCACAGCCTAGAAGGGACGCACATCACATATGTTTATGTTCTATTAGTGAAAACAAGACATATGGCCATCTTGGGTGCAAAAGGGCTGGCAAATTTACTCCCAGGAACAATTCTACGCTATGGAAAGGGAACACAGATTTTCGATGGACAAATACTTCTATATGACACAACCTATTTGTTCGGCAAATATTTATTGAGAATCTACCACTTATCACTTTGATGACTAAGACATACCTGAAACAAGTGATGGTCTCTTCAGTTGTCTAATGTGCATGTAAAAGTTGGACAATGAAAAAGGATGAGAGAAGATGAATTGATGCACTCAAATTGTGTTGTTGGTAAAATATATTAAATAAACTGTGAACTACCAAAACAACAAACAAATCAGTCTTTGAAGAAACACAACCAGAATATTTCTTAGAAGTGAAGATATTAAGACTTCAGCTCACTTTTGACATGTCATTAGAAAAGACCAATTATTAGGAAAGCATATCATTTCTTGGTAAAGTAGTGTGTCAGAGAAAATGAGGGAAGTGGTCAATGAGAAGGATTGACCCAAATGCCACAACAATGGACCTAAAGATACCAATGATCATGAAGATGGAGGAGAACCAGGCACCATTTGTTATGTTATATATAAGGTCACCATGAGTCAAAACCAACTTCAAGGCAACTAATAAAACAATAACAGTCATGTATCATGCACCACGCTAGAAAGTGGAGATAAAATGATGAGAAAGCCAACCAACCCACAACGAACAAACAAATAAACTCCAGCCCTTAACTTTTTGAGTACACTCTACATAGATTTCAGAGAACTGTAATTTGTTTGTATATCCAGAAGGAAATCAATAGGAATAAGTGCCATAACAGAAAGAATAGGATATGGACTAGAAATGAAAATTATATAAGGACAGATGGAAAGGAAATCATGGTAAGTGGGTGTTATGGATTGAATTGTGCCCACCATCCCCCAAAATATCCATTGAAGTCATAATCCTTGTAACTATAAATATAACCCTGTTTGGAAATAGGGATTTTCTTTTATGTTGTTAATAAGGTCCTACTGGAGAACAGTGAGTCCTAAACCTAATTCCTCCTGAGTGGTGTCTTATAAAAAGAGCAGAAACTACACAGAGACATCCAGGGAAGACATCTCTACAAGCCAAAGAATGCCAAGGATTGCCAGCAGCCAGCAGAAATTAGGAGAGAGGCTCACAGAATGAATCCACATGGCCAGGACACTGATTTGGACTATTAGAATCTAGAACTGTGAGAAAATAAATTTCTGTTCTTTAAAGCCATGTACTGGTAGTGTTTCTGTTATAGAAGCACAAGGTGATTAAGACAATGGGTCAGCAAAATCTCCCTGGAGGAGATAGATTTCATCCACGTTTTTAAAGATTTTAGAAATATCAGTAGGTGGCTGGAGGTGGGGTTGGCATTTCTCAAAAGAGGAAAAAAAAAAAATTGGAACAAGAGAATTGAAGAAGCAGTAAGCATGGTGAATTTGAGATCGGTCCACAAATGTTCCTGTCTTCCTGGTTTGATAAGATGCCCACTTGCTCACCTTTAGGTCACAGATGTTGGTGTGTACTGTTGAGTTAATTTCAACTCATAGTGACCCTATATGACAGAGTAGAACTGCCCCATAGGGTGTTCTAGGAAGCAGATTGCCAGCTCTTTTGTCCTGCAGAGATACTGGTGGTTTCAAAACAGTTCAACTGGTTTCTTAAGAAGTTCTATTCTATTTGACTGTGTTAATGGCTGCTGCTCTGTTTTATTGATGGTGATTGAATACTTTAAAATGTGGGTTTGCGTACCCCATAGTGGTAAAGTTTTTCATAAATTGAATAAGTAGTGTCGTTGCCTAGTGGGTGTTTCATAAATATTAATAGAATTGAATAAATAGAGAGAGTAAAAAGAAACCTTTTCTTCCATTTACTGAACAGTTTGTTGAAAGATCGTGCTGATTACAAATTAAACCAGTGACTCTTTGAATCTAGAGATCTATTAATTAGTTGATTTAGCAGCCATTATGAGATCAACCATTTTAATAATATAATATAAGGAACCATGGTGGTGTAGTGGTTAAGGCTTTAGGCTGCTAACCAAAAAGTCAATGGTTTGAACCCACCAGCTGCTCTGGAGAAGAAAGATAGGGCAGTCTCCTTCTGTAATGATATGATATGATGATATGATGATATGATATGATATGATATGATATGATATGATATGATATGATATGTCATTGTGTTTGTACAGATGAAGTTCAGGATAGGCCATGGATAGGTATTTCAGGTCAAGTAGATGAAATATAAGAAACTAAGAGCTAACAAAATTATTCAAATGGCTTAGAAGCAGCAATCTGCTGGCTATCACAGTAGCTGTGACTGGGAGGTCAGGAAACTGTTACTTCTATTGCAGCCACAGCTGCTGCCCCCACTACACAGCAGGTGACAAAAAGTATCCCATGGTGTTCAAAGGACTGTGGCAGCCTCTGAAGAGTGCTTCCACCTCCATTTACCCTCAAACCTCATATGAGCTTATCTCACAGAGCCTAAATTGCATTCATACTCCTAGATCTCAGTAGGTCTAGGGAATGTAGATTTTAGCCTTTTAGTCCTTGTGGTTTGGTGGTTTAGAACAGAACATGGAAGGAGGTGGGTATGGTTGCCAAGCACAATAGACAACCTTTAGTCCAATTATTATATTTATTTTTTGGATTTCCTCACTTCTCCTCTGTCTTCCCTTCTGGCAGTTAAAGGGAAAGAAGATTTTTGCACAAAAATACTATTAAAAAGATATATTGAAAATATTTTTATTATTGTTTTCATTATGATAATTTTTAAATTCACATCTGATTGCATTTTTAAGAAAACTAGTATTGTAACCAATAGTATTTTAATGTCTGATTGTTGTTAGTTGTTGTTCCGTTGTCTCCAATTCAAGTGGATCTTGAGCATAACAGAATGAAATGTTTCCTGGTCCTGCACTGTCTTCATGATAGTTGGTAGGTTTGAATCCAGTGTTGCAGCTCTTATATCAATTCATCTCATTGAGAAAATGATTGATTACATTCTTGTAAAATCCAGTTTAATTACTACTCTGGAGTTCCCCTGGGGATTATATAATGTTCTGTATACAGGAAGAGGAGCTCTGGTAGCATAGTGCCTAAGGCACTTGACTGCTAACCAGAAGGTTGACGGTTCAAACCCACCAGCCACTGCTAGGAAGGAAGATGGGGCAATCTGCTTTCGTAGTGATACTGCCTCAGAAACCCAAGGAGGGGTCACTATGAGTCGGGGCTGACTCTACAGCACATAACAACAACATACAGGAAAATGGGGCAATATACTTCCGTAGAGATACTGCCTCAGAAACTCAAGGAGGGGTTGCTATGAGTCGGGTATGACTCGATGACACATAACAACAATAATAACAATGACATACAGGATCCTGGACATGCTAAACTTCCCATTGCCACTGCTGTTGCCCTTCACACATCTTTCCTGCATGTCCCCAATTTGAAACCAACTATTAATGAGATATGGGCATTTTACTGAAGATTCAGTTGTGAGATGGGGAAAAGCAGTCATAGTATATCCTCCATACAGAGTTCCTTGTTAAATCATCTTTCTCTCTACCACAGTTATGCTTCCCAAATTACTACCATCAGGAACTGTAAGAAATCCCCTCCTTTGTGTCTAAAAAGTTAGCTACCACAGTCAGCTTACCTATACTACTCAGCAAAAACAAAAAATGGGATAGTTAGCAGAACTGCTACTATCAATTATTCCTCAAGCGTGGCCCATTGTCAAGAAGGTGAGCAGATAATGGAGTGTAGTTTCATTTTACCTTGTACCCTACCCATTTGTAAATGATTTTTCAAAGCATTTGCCCAACAAAAATAGTACCTTCTTCAGATGAAATTCTGTGACAAAAAAAAAAAGTTTTATTTCTTTCATTACAGCTATTATAAGTGGTTTGTTTCAGAAACAAGGGTCTGATAGTCAACATTTTAAAGATATGACCACACTATAATTAGTAGTACACTAGAAAAAATAATTGTACAGGATAAAGCTTTTAAGAAGTGTGCATTAATTAAACAGCACAATATAATAATAATCAAAATATGATTTAACTTAGATATTATTGCATATTTGTATCTATTGTTTTTCAGGTTTAAAACACCTTTATCTCCATGGACTTACTTACACTCTAAAAACTATGTAAAAAATTCTGACCAACTTTTCCTTGTTGTTTTCTATGGCACATTACCAGGCACCTCCTCTATATATTTCTTTTTTATATATCATATCTGATAGTCTCAACCCTACACAATTCCAAAAAATAATGATAATTATAAAAATATCTGATTTTGAGCACCTGTTGTGCCAATTGCTTTATATAAATTATTTCTAATCCTTAAAACCTTGCAAGATAGATAACATGCACCTCAAGCACAGCCACCACCCATGGTTTACATGTTGCTATGACACTGAACAGGTTTCAGTAGCGCTTCCAGACTAAAACAGACTGGGAAAAAGGTCTGGCAATCTATTTCTGAAAGTCAGCCAATAACAACTGTATGGATCACAGTGATCCAATCCCTTTGTGCACGGAGTTGCCGTGAATCAGGGTTTGAAGCACGACAGCTAACAACAAAAATATATATGGAAAATGATGTAAGTCACCCAAGACCAGAAAATTAGTAAATACAGGGACTTTATTCAAACCCAGGATCTTTGCTCCTTCTCCTCCACCATGATTTCTTTATCCTGTAAGTAGAATACAGACTCTTAACAGTTCAATTGAGTTGAGAAAGAGTTATTGGGTAAGAATGGCTATTTAATTTTCAAGGCCATGTTGAAAAAGAAAAGGCAGAACCCCTTGTTAAATTGTTAAAGATTTTTAGGTGTGTATGACAGAGCATTCAATCCAATGCTGGGTCTGGCTGGCAACTGCACAGCTGACATGTTCATGAAGGTGGCCCTGAGTGTTGGCATATGTGAAGATCACTGCGCCAAGGATTAGAAAAAAATGTAAGAATTAGAAAAAATCATTCTTTCTTTGGGGAGCCTCCAGCCTTGGGAACATGGAGGAGGGTTCAAAAGCATAATAGTCAATTGAATAGCTGCAGGGTAGCCAATCTTCCTTTTCTGAAGGATGAGATTTTTGAAATAGCCAAACTTACCTTGTTGATCATGTAAGAGGACAACCTGTGCAATTGTTAGTGAAACTTCTGGCTTAAAACAAAGTGTAACTGTAAAGAAGGAAGCTTGATTTTCTCGTGAAGCCCTTGGACTAATACTGGATATATATCCAATAAAAAAGGCTCCAAAAATCTTAGAAACCATAAAGGTTTCTAAATTCTTATTAAATTTAGAAATTCTGTAGAATAAGAATTCTAAATTCTGTAGAATAAGAAACTACATTGAGAGCGATGCTTATTTGATTGCTAACCAGAAGGCTAGAGGTTCAAACCCACCAGCCACTCCTTGGAAGGAAGATTGGGCCATCTACTTCGGTAATGATACCGCCTTAGAAACCCAAGGAAGGATTTCTATGAGTCAGATCTGACTTGAGGTCAGTGAGAAGAATCTAAGTATTAGAAAAAACTGTAAAACTAAAAAAATAGTTTCAGCACCATAGAGTCACACCTTTTATGTTTGGTAAGTTTTGACCCTGGTGTTTTAAAATTGTTCTACCCTAACAGTATGAGTGTTGATAACCAAACTTCACTGACTGGTGACTGGTAATATTGAAAACAAATCTGAGTTCAGGAACAAGGATAAAGGGTTTAATCTTTTGAAATGATAAAATGGTAGAATTTTGTAGCATCATTCGAAGTCATCTAGGCCTTCCAGATGGTATCTTTCTCACTAACAAGGTCATAAGGATCAGAGGAGAATCTGTTTGTTAATGTGCCTTGTAAAGTGGAGAACCAGGGAAATACAAAGTATTATATAGCCTATCCTCATTTTACAGAGAACAAAACTCATCTTTCTGTGGCTGATCATCTGTCTTCTGACTCTCTCTGCTCCTCAAGGTCAAGTTTTTATTGGTTGGGTCCTGTTCAACAACGGCTGCTGGGGCTCTTAGTTATAACCCAGCTGCTATCTTCTCCCCACTACAGTAGCAAAGCTCTGTTTATTTTCTAGGTGATGAATTGGACCTGCCTAATCTCTTGTCTTCTCCACTTTCTTCCCCTGAGTTAGAGGCTGAAAGACTTACATTTATAGATTGGGTCAGCTATGAACAAGGTGTGTGCTGGGAAAATGAAATGATGAATGGATTCAGTTACTCTAAGGTTTATTTCCCAACAGGAAATGGAGAACAGTTTCTCTAAAAGGAAGAGTCCTCATCAGTAGCCTGGCAGCTGTCATTTTTAATCACCCTGTATGACACAGGGTCTGTCTTTAAATGGCTACAAACTGAGTTCCATGCCAGCCAGGAAATACCCCCAAATCACCACTCCTCGAATAACGAGGGTATCTCTCCCTCCCTCTCTTTCTCTTTTTATATAAACACTTTGGCCTGAGCATATGGTGGACTGAATGATCAAGACTATTCCTCTGTTCACTTTTGTCCATTGGGGTGTGTGTGTGTATGCGTGTGTGTGTGCACAATTCTCATAGGCTGGGGGAATGTGCCATTGCTCAATCAGTTAAAAGGAAGGAAAATATCTCCTCAAGTACCTTGCTATTCATTTCATCACTATCTTTAAGTTTATTCACAATTGTTAAGATAATGGATTGGAATTCCTGAGTGTGGTATCAATTGACATAACCTTAATCAGCTTGAGAATGTTACAGTATTTTTTAAAGGATAAAATGTGCTCTGCATTAAATCATACCATCAGTTTACAAGCTTCTCCCAGAACAATCCTGGTATTTGTAAAACCATTCCTCTATAGCTTGAATCAATGCTTTAGGTTATTTATTTGGTTTTTTTTTTTTTTTTTTTTAAATAGTTTCCTCTTTAATTTCAAATACCAGAGAGATTGTTCAGAATACTTGTTTTTCAAAATTATTTTTTATCTTTATTATGAAGGATTCAAATAACACCTACTTGGAAATCTTTGCTTTGAGGATTTTATTCTTTAAAAAAAAAAGAAAAAGAAAAAGAAAAACTAGCTGACTGATGTCCTTTTTCAAATAATCTATTTTCTCCATCTATCTCTAGGGTTTTAGTTCTCTTTGATTTCCCTTACCAGTTTCTATCTTATCTCTCTGTTTAATCAAATCCCCATAAATGTAAAAGCCTTCTCCTTTGAAGGTGCTTCCATTTAGAACATCACAGCTCATGCTGACGCTCAATTGAAATGCATATTCTCTTTCTCTCTGTTGTGATCCATTGCAGTTTTTTTGCATAGTATTTGTGAATAAAATGTTTATGTACACTTAATTTGAACTTGCACATTTTTGCTAGACTGAATTAACAACACTGTTGTTGTCATGTGCTGTTGAGTCGGACCCAACACATAGCAACCCCTCCTTGAATTTCCAAGGCAGTATTACCATGGAAGTAAATTGCCCAACCTTCCTTCTGAGGAGTGGGTGGTGGGTTTGAACCCCCAGCCTTCTGGTTAGCAATCAAGTGCCTTAGGCTCTACTGATAAGGATTTTACATCAATCAATCAAAAATACTTACTTAGCTGCTGCTATGTGAAAGGCTTACTCAAGTCATGGTATTTTCAATAGTCTCATATGCATGTGAAAACTGGATGGACAGTGAATAAGGAAGACCAAAGAAGAATTGATGCATTTGAATTGTGGTGTTGGCGAAGAATACTGAAAATACCATGAATGACCAGGAGAACAAACAAATCTATCCTGGACGAAGTAGAGCTGGAATGCTCCAAAGAAGTGAGAATGGCCAGACTTTGTCTCATGCACTTTGGTCATATTGTCAGATGGGACCAGTCCTTGGAGAAGGATATGCTTGGTAGAGGGTCAGTGAAAAAGGGGAAGACCCTCAATGAGGTGGATTGACACAGTGGCTGGAACGATGGGCTCAAGCATAGCAAAGATTGTGTGGATGGTGCAGGACTGGGCAGTGCTTTGTTCTGTTGTACGTAGGGGTTACTATGAGTCAGAGCTGACTTGATGGCACCTAACAACAACATGTAGAAGGCTAGCTGGGAGCTTTCACATATAAGGATTCATGTGAAGCTAGGTCTTTGGTTGCTTCTGGAAAGTTGGTATTCTAAGACAAGTAATTCTAGGGGTTTGAAAGATCAGCCCAGGGAGAGGGGACTGAGTTAATTTCCTAGGGATGCTGTAACAAATGATCACAAGCAATACAACTTAAAATGGAAATTTAGTCTCTCAAAGTTCTGGAGGCTAGAAATCCAAAATGAAGGTGTCAGTAGGGCCACGCTCTCTCTAATGACACTAGAGGAAGGTGTTGCCATGCATCTATCATCTTCTTGTGATTCCTGGAAATATTTGGTGTTCCTTAGCATGTAGATAGGAGCTCTGGTGGCCTAGTGCCTAAGGCATTTGACTGCTAACCAGAAGGCTGGTGGTTCAAACCCACCAGCCACTCTTTGGAAGGAAGGTTGGGCAATCTACTTCGGTAGTGATACTGCCTCAGAAACCCAAGGAGGGAACACTATGCTGGGCCAACTCCCTGGCAGTGTGTTATTTTGTTTTTTTATGTATTATTTTGTATGTTTTAGCTTGTAGATGTATCACTGCAGCCTCTGCTTCTTTCTTCACATGGCCCTCTTTCCTTTGTGTCTCTTCTATTTGTACAAGGCACCACTCAGATAGGATTGGGTTCTGCTTTATTCCAGTATGCCCTCATGTTATCTTAACTGATAACCTCTTCAAAGACCCTATTTCCTAACAAGTTCGTATTGACATACATCATAGGTTATGACTTCAACAAATCTTTTTGTGGGACACTATTCAATAGCTAACAAGGACTGTTTACTACTTTACATGACAGGAATGTAAAGTACATCAATCAATCAAAAATACTTACTTAGCTTTTGCTATATAGAAGACTAATCCAAGCCATGGTATTTTCTTTCAATAGTCTCATATGCATATGAAAGCTGGACAATGAATAAGGAAGACCAAAGAAGAATTAATACCTTTGAATTGCAAAAAAAAATGAAGAAGCTGCAATTTTACATTAATTTGGGTCATTATTTGATTAAGGTCTCTCCTTGCCAACTAGATCATAAATTCCATAAAACTAAGAACTATGGCGCTTTTGCACTGACACAATTTAACTGGGTCCTCTATTCAGGGTTTAAACCAAGGTGTTGGCCAGGGCTGCAATCTCCTTTTTGGGCCAGGGTCCTCTTCCAAGCTCACTGGTTTTTGGTAGAATTTGGTCCTTGTGGACTGTAGAACTCGAGTCTGCTCACTTTTTTAAAGCAGGTGAATCTCACCTCAGGGAGGGCATCAGTACCTCTTTTAAAGCAATCACCTGATTAGGTTGAGTCCACCCAGGATAATCTCCCTTTTGGTAAATCCACAGTCAAAGCTTAATTGGATCTATAAACTTCCTTTTTCTGTATGAACCAAAACTCACTGCCATAGAGTTAATTCCGACTCATAGTGACCCCAACTGGGGTCCAAGGCTGTAAATCTTTATGGAAGTACATTGGCCCATCTTCCTCCCACAGAGCAGCTAGTGAGTTTGTACCTCTGTCCTTCTGTTAGCATCCAAATGCTAAGGCAACATAAACATGGGAGTGATGCTTTATTCCTTTACAGTCATCATATTTACAGGTCTCACCCACACTCAAAGGAAGGGGTTATAGAGATCATGTACATAAGGGAATGGTAGGAATCTTGGGAGTGAACTGCTTACCACAATAGTGAAAATAGCATAATCCTGGGTGTCAGACAGACCTCTGTTCAACTGCTGCCCTTGGCTTTTAATATCTATTATGTGATATTGGCTGTCTGATATCTCATCTGTCAAATGTAAAGATTTGAGACAATATGTGTAAAGACCTAACACAGTGCCAGTCACACAGTGAGTCTTCTATTAACAGTGATATTATGAGAAAGAGGGAAAACGCTGGTCTTAGCCAAGGAATGAGCATATGGCAGTGAGTGGAGCAGCAGTAATGCTAATGCTATAACTGTAATTATTATTGAAATATTTTTTGAAAGATTTTGGTATAGTGAGCAATATCTGCAAATCCATGTAAAGAGTGGGAATTTGGCAAGGGATAACTGGTAATTTAATATTTTATTTTTAATTAAATAATTAATTTTCATTTCAATTAGTTCATCCTAAAACATAAAATTCAAACACAAAGACATGAAAATCCATCCCACGCAAACTTTAAGTATCTGATAATAGAGGGAGATGGAATAGAAAGTGATTTTCTTACTTTTGTAAAAGTTTAATTTTTCCATTTATGAAAGTAAAATGTGCAAATTATATGATATGGGAACTACATATAAATATAAAGAAGAAATCATAGATAAGCACTATTAATATTTGGTATATTTACATCCAGTGTTTTATCTTTGAAAAATTCATATTATTTCATTGATATCTTCTTAGCCTACAATTACAGATCTTTCTTATTTATCTTAGCAATAGATCATAGACAGATATCTCTCGGTCTCTTTTTTTGACAGCTTTTGGCTGCAATTTTGCATTAGTTTGGGTGATTATTTGATTAATGTCTCTCCTCAGCAACTAGAATATAAATTCCATAAAAATAAGAACTATGGTTCTTTTGCATCATTGTAGTAGCCCTAGCACCTAACAGTTCCTGGCACATGATAAGTAAACAATAAATATTTGTTGAAAGCCTGAAGAATGAATAAATGACTGCATCTTGTGGATGTGTTATAATTTATGTGGCACTCCTTTGTTGTTAAGCATTTTTTCATTATTATAAATGAAACTTCAATGAGCGTGGCACATAAATCATTTTCTGTGTGTGAATTGGTTGCCTTCCTCCACAATTTGGAGTGCAAATTGCATGCTTCAGTTCCCCAAATTCCGCAGTATGTGAGTACCTACTCATGGATACTAGCAGTATAGACGAGTTATTATATGTTATTAGTTGTCCTTGAGTTGATTCCAGCTCATGGTGATTCCATGTATGCTGAGTATAACTGCTGTATAGGGTTTTCAAAGCTGTTATCTTTCAGAATCAGATTGCCAGGCCTGTCTTCTGAGGCACTTCTGTGTGGATTCAAATTGGCAACCTTATGGCTAGTAGTCAAAGCTTCATCATTTATACCACCTAGGCACTCTTCTAGTCTAAAATTTTCTAGCTTTTCTGCCTATAACTGTCAAAAATAGATAACCAAACCAAACCAAACTCACTGCTATCAAGTTGGATCCAACTCATAGTGGCCTCACCTTGGGTTTCCAAGGTGGTATCACTATAGAAGTAGATCACCCAATCTTCCTTCCAAGGAGTGGCTGGTGGGTTTGGACCACCAGGCTTCTGGTAAGCAATCAAATTCCTTAAGCACTATGCTACCAGAACTCCCTCAAAAATAGATAAGTATGTATATTTTTTAAATGGTAGAAAGAAGTCTGTCTTATTGGATTCAATGACTATTGATTAATAACTGAAATTGACAGGTAAACACTCAAAATAGGTAATTTGAGGTGATATACCATGTTCTCCTGTTGACCCCAAAGTACTTATATGGCACTTTGGTCTAGTAAAAGAGATGTTTAGATGATGACTGCTGTGATAGGCAGAATCCTAAAAACGGACTCCAAGATTCCATGCATTAATTTCCAGAACCTATGAATATCATGAAGAGCTCTGGTGGTATAGTGGGTAAGGCATTTGGCTGCTAACCAGAAGTTCTGTGGTTCAAACCCATTAGCTGCTCCATGGAAGGAAGATGAGGCAATCCACTTCCATAAAGATGTATAGACTTGGGAACTCAGTGGGGGTTGCTATGAGTCGGAATCAACTTGATGGCAGTGGGTTTGTTTTTTTATAAATATAATGAGATATTAATACCTTGATTATATAATGTTGTATCACATAGTTAGTCATAAAATAGAGAGATTGTTCAGCTGTGCCTGATCTAATAGCATGCACTTCTTTAAAAGGAAAGAGTTTTATCTGGCTAATTGGCAGAAGAGGAATTCAGAGATTTGAAGCACTGGGATTTGATGCACTTTCTAAATAGCAGATGGATGGAGCCATAGAAGAAGAATTATACGTGCTGTTACAGAGCTGAAAGAGGGCCCTGGCAGACAGTCAGAGAGCAAGCAATAGAAACGTTGGCCCCACAACCTTAAGGAACTAATTTCTTCCAACAATCTGAATTAGTTTGAAATTTATTTGTCCTCAGAGCCTCTAGTTGTTAGCAACAACAACAACAGAGCCTCCAGATGAAATATATCCTGGCCAAAACCTTGATTCAGCCTTGTGAGATCTTGAGCAGAGAACCCAGTCATGCCATGCTAGCCTTCTGACTTATAGAACTATGAAGTAATAAATAGATGTTGTTTTTAGTTAGTCAATGCATGGTTATTTAATATACAAAAGAAAAAAAAAACCTAACATAAGTACCTACTCAGGTGTGAAGCCAGTGAAGCTGCATAAATTTTTACAGATACTAGGTTTATATCAAAATTATCCATTAATATATCTCTCTAGTCTTAATTCTTGGAGCTACACAGTTTATCTTACCATCTTAAATATCAAATCTCTGACTGCTAATTTCTTGAAATATCACCAATCACTAAATGTAGATATTTTTAAGATCTTCAGTCTCTTGTGATATCCAAGGGTGACACCTTTGAAATCAAAACTAAATGTTTGAAATTGGGTTTTTGAGACCACTTATGTGAATAATAATAATAAAAAAAACTCCAGTGGTGCAAACCACAAGTACATCACAATTATAAAGATTGGATAAAGTAAACGGAAAATACTGGAAAGCATCCAAAAACAGAGAGAAGCTGGAAGAGAAATATATATATATATATATATAACCTGTTGTCATTGAGTCAATTCTAAATTACACTGACTCTATAGGACAGAGTAGAACTGAGTTTCTGAGGCTGTCATTTTTATGATAGCAGACTTTTATGGGTTTGAACTACTGACCTTTTGCTTAACAGCCAAATGCCTTAACCACTACATCACCAGAGATCTTCCATTGTACCAGTGTTGTTGTTGTTGTTATGTGCTGTTGAGTCGGACCAGACTCATAGCAACAACCCCTCCTTGGGTTTCCAAGGCAGTATCACTATGGAAATAGATTGCCCCATCTTCCTTTCAAGGAGTGGCTGGTAGGTTTGAACCACCAGCCTTCTGCTTAGCAGTCAAGTGCCTTAGGCACTATGCTACCAGAGCTCTCACTATACCAGTAGGGCTCTGTATGTAATGAAATAATTAAAACAAAAGCAAAGACTTGTGACAGAAAGAACAGGAAGGGCTAAAAATTATTAATTATGACTTCTTTGGCCAAGGCCATTGCCTGTTCTTCATTCTCTGTGATTGGAGGCCAGTCTCAAGAAGCAGGGGGGCATAAGAATAGAGATGGATAAAAGCAGGTGCATAACATATGAAAGAAAATGTTTGCAGTTAGAATCCAAGCAATGTACCTGCCTGAAAGAATTAAAATCCAATGATTTCCACAAAAATATGGTTGTAGTTGTTGTTAGGTGCTGTCGAGTCATTTATGACTCATAGCAACCCTATCCATAGCAGAATGAAACACTGCCCAATCCTGTACCAGCTCCATGATCCTTGCTATACTTGAGCCCATCGTCACAGCTACCGTATCAATCCAAGTCATTGAACACCTTCCTCTCTTTCATTGACCCTCCACCTTACCAAGCATGACATCCTTCTCCAGGGAATGGTCCCTTCTGACAACATGACCGAAGTAGGTGAGACGAAGTCTGGCCATTCTCGCTTCCAAGGAGCATTTCAGCAGCACTTCCTCCAGGACAGATCTGTTGGTTCTTTTAGCAGTCCATGGTACTTTCAGTATTTTTTTGCCAGCACCACAACTCAAAAGCATCAACTCTTGTCTTCCTTATTTATTGTCCAGCTTTCACATGCATATGAGGCAATTGAAAATATTGTGGCTTGTGTGACGTGTACCTTAGTCCTCAGGGAGACATCCTTGCTCCTCAGCACTTGAAAGAGTTCCTTTTCAGCCAACTTGCCCAGTGCTATATGTCATCTAATGTCCTGACTGCTACTTCCATTGGCATCTATTGTAGAACCAAGCAATGTGAATTCTTTGACAACCTCAATTTTTCTCCATTTATTGTGATGCTGCTCATTGGTCCAGTGAGGATTTTTGTTTTCTTTATAGTGAGATGTAATCCATACTTCAGACTGTCTTCAATCTTCACCAGTAAGTACCTAAAGTAATCCTCACTTTCAGCAAGCAAAGTTGTGTCTTCAGCATGTTGCAGGTTGTTAATGATTCTTCCTCCAATCCTGATGACACATTTTTTTTTCATATAGTCCAGCTTCTCGGATTATTTTCTCAGCATATAGATTGAATAAATATGAGGAAAGGATACAACCCTGATGCACTCCCTTCCTGATTTTAAACCATGCAGTGTCCCCTTGTTCTGTTCAAATGACAGCCTCCTAGTCAAGGTACAGGTTCCTCATGAGTACAATCAAGTGTTCAGGAATTTCCATTCTTCTCTATGCTATCCACAATTTGTCATGATGCACACAATCAAATGCCTTTTCATAGTCAATGAAACACAAGTAAACATCTTTCTGGTATTCTTTGTCTTGAGCCAAGATCCATCTGACAGCAGCTATGATACCCCTTATTCCACAACCTCTTCTGAATCCAGCTTGCACCTCTGGAAGTTCTCTGTCAATATACTGCTGCAACCATTTTTGAATTATCTTCAGTAAGATCTTACTTGCGTGTGATATTAATGATATTGTTCAATAATTTCCACATTCTGGGGGATCACCTTTCTTTGGAATGGGTACAAATATGGATCTCTTCCAGTCAGTTGGCCAGGTAGCTGTCTTCCAAATGTCCTGGCATAACTGAGTGCCTCCAATGGGGCATCCATTTGTTGAAATATCTCAGTGGGTATTCCATCAATTCCTAGAGCCTTGTTCTTAGACGTTTCCTTCATTGTAGCTTTGACTTCCTCCTTCAACACCATTGGATCTAGATCATATGCCACCTCTGGAAATGGATGATTATTGATCAGTTCTTTTTGATACAGTGACTCTGTGTATTCCTTCTATCTTCTTTTGATGCTTCCTGTATTGTTCAATATTTTGCCCATAGAGTCTTTCAATATTGCAACTTGAAGCTTAATTTTTTTCCTCAGTTCTTTCAGCTTGAGCCATGCAGAGTGTGTTCTTCCCTTTTGGTTTTCTAACTCCAAGTTTTTGCACATTTCATTATAGTAATTGGCTTTGTCTGCTCGAGCTGCTCTTTGAAATCTTCTGTTCAGGTCTTTTATCTTGTCATTTCTTCCATTTGCTTTAGCTACTCTCCATTCAAGTGCAAGTTTCAGAGTCTCTTCTGTAATCTATTTTGGTCTTCTCTTCCTTTCTTTTTAATGACTTCTTGTTTTCTTCATGGATGATTTTCTTGATATCATCCCACAATTCTTCTGGTTTTCAGTCATTGATGTTCAGTGCATCAAATCTATTGTTTAGATGGTCTCTAAATTCAGGAGGGATATATTCAAGATCATATTTTGGCTCTTGTGGACTTGTTTTAATTGTCTTTAACTTCAAGTTGAATTTGCATATGAGCAGTTGATTGTTCCATAATCAGCTCCTGGCCTGGTTTTGGCTGAAGGTATTGAGCTTTTCCATCGTCTCTTGCCATAGATGTAGTCAATCTGATTCCTGTAAATTCCCCTGGCCTTTTTCTGGCCTTTTCCCCACTTTCCCACCTTGCCGCTTGTGGGGCGTGGCCTGAGTTCCCTCCCCTCCCCTGGATCCCTGCTGCTGACTCCTCTAAAAATATGGTAGACACTATAATTATTAGCTAAAATGTATTATCTACAATGTTCAGTTTTAACCAAAATTATCAGACATGTATTATCTATTTTTGTGTAACAAATTACTCTCAAATATAATAGCTTAAATGAAAACAAAACAAAATAAAACAAAAAACCATATTGTGTGAGTTTCTTAGGGTCAGGATCTGAGAAAGACTTAGCAGTGTGCTTCTAGCTCATGGTCTCTTAAGACTGCAGTCAAATGTTTCTGGGGCTGTAGTCATTGGAAGGCATGACTGGACCTTCATTTTCAAGGTCATAGATTATTCACGTGAATGTCAGCATGTATTAGTTTCATCTATTCTCCATTTGTTTCAGATATGGTAATCACAGATGATAAAGCCCAAAAACTATGTACAAAGCCTGCACATTGGAAATGCAAGCCTAAGACCAGAATTTAGAGTCAATTTTGAACATCAGATTGCCTCAATTCACTTCTTTATAAAACTTTAAATCACATGTTGTAAAATTGTAATTATTTTGTAATGCTGTAATTGTATAATTGTAACTGTAATTAATACAGTGCAGGAATGTGTGTGTGTGTTGAATGCTAGTTAGAATTATGGAATGCTATGATGTAATGGGGAGCTCTGGTAGCATAGTGCCTAAGGCACTTGACTGCTGACCAGAAGGCTGATTGTTCAAACCCACCAGCCACTCTTCAGTAGGAATGTTGGGCAATCTACTTCTGTAGTGATATCACCTCGGAAACCCAAGCAGGGGTCTCTATGAGTCAGGTCCGACTCAATGGGACATAACAACAACAACATGATGTTATGACCTTTAAGACTTTTTCTGAAAAAAAAAAAAAATAAAAGATATCTAATTTATATATTACCAAAACTTAATCTAGTAAATAGATTCTTGAGCCATGTAGTTTAATCTTGAAATTTGAGTTTCAATAATTCTAGTAATTAAGCCCTTGAATCTGAGGTTATAATCTCTTTGTTTATACTAAGTAAGAAACTACCCTCAATTTACTGTGATGAGAAGACCTCTGTTATTTACTGTGTGGCTGCATATAACTTTGCTGAGTTGCAGTTTCCACTTCTGTAACAAAAACCAAAACCAAACTCACTGCCATTGAGTGGATTGTGACTCATGGCAATCCCTCCTTGGGTTTCCAAGGTGGTATCTCTACTGAAGTAGATTGCCCAATCTTCCTTCCAAGAAGTGGCTGGTGGGTTTGAACCACCAGTCTTCTGGTTAGCAGTCAAATGCCTTAGGCACTACGTCACCAGTCCAACCATATGGCAGGGTGGTGGTGGTGATGGTGGTGGCGGTGGCAGCAGTGGCAGGGGTGACAGCAGCCACTCCCCCACCTCTGGGGTAATAATACTACTCAGGATTAATAAGGAGTGTCAATGACATCCATGTGAAAAACCAATGCATATGGAATGTATCAGCCTATATACAATAAGGGCTCAACCAAGCTTGATCTTGTTTTCAGCCTCCAGGTTCCATCATGGCTTTTTTCTGTGTTTCTCCATTGTTTTGCAGCAATACACAATATTTTAGGAGAAGTCTTGATCTCCTTATTCTACACCTGTTAAATTATGTGTCCTTGAAGTTATACAGAACCCCCCTCCTAGGAAACAGTACAATTGATGTGGATAGGTATTAAGTAGGATAAAGTATGAAGTATTAATTCTATAAGATATTTAAAGCAATTTTCAGTTATAGGGAAGTAAGTGTTAATTCATTAACTTCTGTAAATACTAGCTTTTTCACATCCTGTCCCCAGTCTCAATTACTGCACTCTCAGTAATGCATATCTAGTCCTTGAAAAATATTGATGTTATCAGACTTAGCTGTCTTTTCTCATTTCTCATCAGCAAAGATGCTAGATATGCTTACAATCCGATAAGATGATCTCCCCACTGAAATTACTTTCATTCTGTATTAGTCCTCAAATTCCCAAAAACCATTATTTTTAGTTCCTTTCTGTGACTGCAACATGGGTGACTAGGTGCTTAGGAAAGATGTATTACTTCCCTGTCATTCAAGAGCTATTACGTTCTTTTACCATGAAAAATGCTGTCTTTTCCTACTAGCGCTTTAATTTTCATAAATATAAATACTCGTGCACACATAGACATTATACTCTGATCTCCTCCAAAATATATATAAGCAGAAAACTGAGGGCAAGTGGCATGAGAAAAATAGAAACTCACCCAGAAGGACAAGGAACCATGCAGCTGATTTCCTATAATCCTTGCCCAACCTTTCTTCCGAAGAAGGGCTGGTGGGTTCGAACCACCAGCCTTCTGGTTAGCAGTCAAATGCTTTAGGCACTATGCCACTAGAGCACTCTCTGATAATATGAACATGAATAAAGAAATTAGAAACTTTTAGAAAATTATTTGTCTTCCCTGTTACACAGAGGATTGAAGAAATGGAAACACTGTGAGCCTGAGTCTAGAATTATCTTCAAGGTTGTCTTTTTCCTGTTTTCTTTCTTATTTGAACTTTTTAGAAGGAATAGTTTGGTGTATAATTCATTATCATAATATTAGAATTGTTCTGGCAAACATGTTTTCAAAATATAACCTCTTATCCATTGCTCAAGCTGGTCTGAGAATTAAACTTCAAGTGTTGTTGTTGTTGTTATGTGCCGTCGAGTCGGCCCCGACTCATAGCGACCCCTCCTTGGGTTTCCGAGGCAGTATCACTACGGAAGTAGGATTGCCCAAACTTCCTTCCGAGTAGCTCCTTCAATTTTCACATTTCAGCCCAACCCAACATAGTCATTCACTGAAGCCTGGAGAGAAGGTACCAGGAGATCATGCTCCTGACTGAGGCAGGCCCGCTTGGTTGACTGCCAGAGTGCCCACAGAACAACGTATACCCAGGAGACTTCACCTGTGCTCATGATATAACTTCCAGTCTGACAGTCTTAGAAATAACTTTTGTCTCCACATGAGTGGGTGGAATAACAATAACCAATTTTGTGGAAAATAATTGATGAAGTGCATATAGAAAGGGTTCATGGATATAAGGGAGCATTAATTAAAATGAAAGTGTTGAATATCTAGGATGAAGTAAGAATTCTAAAAGCTTTGAGGCATTGAAACAATAACAACAATCAAATAACCAGCAATAGAAACAGGTATTTAAAAAGAAAAACAAAAATTCAAATGGCCTTCAGAACTCTTTGGGATGTTGCATGCCAGAGATAATGAAGCCTTGATTACAGCAGTTCGTTGAAGAAGGTTAAGCCCCTACATTTTATCCTTAGCCAAGTTATCATTTATCTGAAAGCAATAAAAAAGGATGTATGGCTATGCAAAGGCTTGAGACTATACCACTTATGTACATTTTTTAAAAAACAAAACTACTTTAAGAAGATAGAAAATAAATGAACAAATCTAAGTAGATGAGAAAAAACAACAAAGCAAATACAAAGAAATAAGGGGCAAAGCTTAGGAAACATTAAAGCTTCCTGTTAAAAATTAGGAAATAATAAAACAGTACCATTTATATTTAATTTCAGGAGTTTATTTTTTGAAAAACAATGATACAGGTAAAATACTAAGTAATCAAATTAGATAAAAAATAAACGTGCAAAACTAGAGATGATAACTGTGAGCAAATTAAGTTAATAATACTATCAGTATCAGTAAAATTCTAGGCAAATAAGCTTTAAAGTCTCAGTAAAATACATAACTTTTTGACACATTACAAAACTGGTACATAATGAGATAGAAGATATGAACAGGTTAATAAACCTAAAATAAATCAAAAGTTTGTCTGAAGAACTAGCCCCAAAAAGGTGTCAGCCTGGATGGTTTCACAAGTATGTTACAATCCTTTAAGGGTTAACCGATGCTGTTAATTTCAACTTTGCAGAGCACGGGAAGACAAACACTTTGTAATAATTTTATTTATTTTTAAAAGGAGAGTATAAGCCTGATAACAAAAACTTAGAAAAGATGACCCCAAGAAAGAAAACTCCTGACTAATTTCTCATTCATATATGAAGCAAAGTCTTAAATAAAATATTACAAAATCAAATCCAGCAGCCGATTCAATGAATAATTCACCATGACTAAGTAGATTTATTCTAGGAGAGCAAGTATGGCACAATGTTTGGAAATCTATTAATGCAGTTTATGATATTAATAGGTTAAAGGGGAAGACATCATTTTCATAGTTGTCAAAAACACATTTTCTAAGATCTAGCATCATGATTTTAGAAACAAACTCAGTTTTTCAGAATGATGGGTTCTTCCTTAACATGAGGGGATGGAGGATCTATCTTAAGTGAACATAGTTCCTGGTTTACCACAGGCACATGAGAGTAGATGAGGTCAGATGAAATGAAACAATACCTACTGGCATCCTCATTATTTAGTATAGTTTTGGAAATCCTAGTTTACGCAAATGGAAGTGAAGACAACAACAAATGAAAGAGGAATGAAAAGTGGTAATGATGAAGTAGAATCACTATTTATAGCAGATAGTATAACATGAATGTCTATCTGGAAAACCTAATACAATCAACTGTAACCAGCTATGAGAAATAAGAAAAGTTCAAGAAGGTTTCAATAATTGTTTACTATATGGCAACAATTATTAACTAGAAAATAAATTGGAAAACAAATCCCATTTATAGTGGCATCAGAATCACCTGGGAAAAAACTTAGCGCATCCTGAACTTCAGCATAGTGAGATTCTATTATGTGTGTACATGGGTCTGTGCCTCTTTGGAAAAAGTCAGATTTCAACTCCAGTTTTTCCTCTTACTACTTATGTGACCACTAACAAACTAACTAACCTGAGCTTGTTTCTTCCTCTGCAAAACTGAGAGAATAATTTCTCATGGGATTTTATGAGTATCTGATGAGACAATATATCCAAAATGCTCAGTCAAGTGCTGGCACATGGTTACATTATTATTGAGAAAATTCCAGAGTTCTACTACTGCGTGGCAACACTCTACCTCAGCAAAAGTTAATCATCTGCACAAATATGCATAGAAAGAGATTATGCACACGTGTAATTTGTGGTTTTGTTTTAATAGAGAAAATTAGAAACTACATATATGTTGGAAGCTCTGGTGGCATAGTGCCTAAGGTGCTTGACTGCTAACCAGAGGCTGGCAATTCAAACCTACCAGCCACTCCTTGGAAGGAAGACTGGGCAATCTACTTCCATAGTGATATTGCCTTGGAAACCCAAGGAGGGGTCACTATGAGTGGAAATCGACTTGGCAGCAGTGAGTGAGACATACATGTCAAATAGGAGCCCTGGTGGCACTCCAGTTAAGCACTTGGCTGCTAATCAAAAGGTCAGCAGTTTGAACCCACCAGCCACTCCACAGGAGAAGTATGGCCTTGTTTCTAAAGATTTGTGTAGCCTTGGAAGCCATATGGGGCAGTTCTTCTCTGTCAAATGGGGCTGCTATAAGTTTGTGGGACAACTCGATATGTCACATGGTTAAATATATTATGATATATCTATATATCATGTATGGAGTATCTGGGTAGTGCAAATGGTTTGGTGCTTAACCATTAAACAAAAGGATGAAAGTTTGAACTTACTCAGAGGCACCTCAGATAAAAGGCCTGGCGATCTGCTTTTGAAAAATCAGTCAGTGCAACCCTATGGAGCACAGTTTTATTCTGACACACATGAAATTGCCATGAGTTGAAATAGACTTGACAGAAATCAGTTTAAAGCAGCATGTATAATATTAGCCTTTATTTAAAATATGATATAGTAGTACATTCACATGTAAAGATTGTCATAGTGCTTCAGGTTAATTAAAAGTCCAAAGAAATCAAAACGTTTCTCCATTCCTTATTTTGATCTTTTTTAGCCAGTGTTGTTTTGTTTTTTTCCATCAGATTGATTCTTTTGGCAACTTCTTCTGGGATGATTATGATCTCTTCAGGACTCAGAAGATAAATTCATCCAATATTAAATCCCTATTGAGCTTCCCTTTTCAAAGATTCCAGAATTACTTGAACACTGTTGGTTACTAGCACTGGCCCCACATAGGCTTCAGGCAACCTAACACTTGTCCTTTGTATCTCATGAAACAAGAACTTGAGGGAAAATGTCCTTTAGGAAAAAAAGGGTGAAGTCTGTTATGATTTGTAGCAGACCAGTATAGAGGTTTTTATTTTATCTGAATTAAGCTAAAATCTTCAATAGTCATTACAACACAGAAGTTTCTCCATAAATTTTTAAGGATTAAAAAAAAAAATCTAACTATAAAACATTATGAAGATGGCACAGAACTGAGCAATGTTTTGTTCTGTTACACATAAATTTACCATTAGTTACAGCTGATTTGATGGCAACTACTCACAAGAGTAAAACACAAAGATTGATTTTTGAATAAACAACACCAATTTCTGCCTCCAAATGTAGTCCTGTTACATTCAAAATCATATCTCAAATCAGTTTCATTTCTCAGAACATTCCTTTTCTCAAAAAATAATTTCCCAGTTATTTCTGGAAGTCTTCAGAGGAGTTGCTGGGAGGGGCCTAATGTTTTTCTAATGTGACTCCATTTTTCTTTACTGTAGTAGCTGTGGCTAAAATTCCTTTGTGGATATGCCAAAGCCTGTGCCAAGGGTGCCCCCCTCAGTGCCACACTCTGGTCCTTATGTTACTGGTTTCCCCAGGATAAGGTCAGTGTTTCCACAGAACTTTGTCTCTTGGTTCCAAGGAGGTCTTCCAGTTTTGCAAAATTCATTATGAAACAGCCTTCAATTTCAGAGCTACCTCTCTTCCACTGAAACCAAACTAAATCAAACCCACTGTCATTGAGTTAATTCTAATTCATATTGACCCCATTGGGTTTCCAAGGTGGTCAATCTTTACAGAAGCAGATTGCCCCATCTTCCTTCTGCGGAGCAGCTGGTGAGTTTGAACCACCAAACTTCTGGCTTGCAGTCAAACACCTTAGGCCTTGCACCACCAGAGCTTCCCATAAATTCTTCACCCCTCTTTCAGCTATACCCTGCTTGCCCAACAAAATTCACAATGGACACTTACTGTTCTTTTGAAATAGATCCTGGTGAGGATACTGGCCCATCAGTTACTAAAAAGATTTACTCTTTAGGCTTGCATGAGATACTCTACCACAGTTAGTTAATTTCCCTTTTTTTCCTACCCTCAAAATAGAGAACAACTAATGGGAGCTCTGGTAGTGTAGTGCCTAAGGCACTTGACTGCTAACCAGAAGGCTGATGGTTCAAACCCACCAGCCACTCCTCAGAAGGAAGATGGGGCAAGCTACTTCCGCAGTGATATTGCCTCAGAAACCCAAGGAGGGGTTGCTATGAGTTGGGTCTGACTCAGCAGCACATAACAACAACAACAACAACCAACAATGTGCTTTAAGGGTATTGATTTGTTGACATTTATTCTTCTCTAGCAACTCGCCTGCTAACCAGAAGGTTGGTGGTTCAAACCCACCAGCCATGCCCTGGAAGGAAGATTGGGCAATTACTTCTGTAGAGATACTGCCTTGGAAACCCAAGGAGAGGTTGCTATGAGTTGCAGATGACTTGAGGGCACATAACAACAACAACATAGCAACTCACTCTCACTAAGGATAATATCTTAATCATACATTTGCATTTTAACCCTCATCACAAATTGAAGATCATTTCTTGTTTTATGTTTTGAAGTGGTCTACCGGTAACCCAAGCCATGGTATTTTCAATTGCCTCATATACATGGGAAAGCTCTGTAGCGTAGTGCCTGAGGCACTTGATTGCTAACCAGAAGGCTGGCAGTTCAAACTCACCAGCCATTCCTTGGAAGGAAGTCTGGGCAATCTACTTCCATAGTGATACCACCTTGGAAACCCAAGGAGGGGTTACTATGAGTTGGGTCTAACTCGATGGCACATAACAACACAACAGCAACACATGGCAAAGCCGTACAATGTATAAAGAAGACCAAAGAAGAGTTGATGCCTTTGAATTATGGTGTTGGCGAAGAATACAGACAAAACCATGGGCTGTCAGAAGTACTAACAAATCTGTCCTGGAAGAAGTACAGCCAGAAAGCTCCTTGGAAGTGAGAATAGCTGGACTTTGTCTCACCTACTTTGCTCATGTTGTTAGAAGGGACCATTCCCTAGAGAAGGATATCATGCTTAGTAATTTAGAGGGTAAGTGAAAAAGGGGAAGACCCTTAACAAGATGGATCGACACAGTGGCTATGACCAAGTATAGCAAGGATTGTATGTATGGTACAGGACTGGAAAGTTTTCATTCTGTTGTACACAGGGTTGCCATGAGTCAGAGTCAACTTGGTGGCACCTAACAACAACAACAACATAGGTATATCTGCCTGGCAAAAAGGCTGGAAGAAACATACTCTCTGTTGATATAAGTTTTGCCTTCAATGTCTTCCCGAAATAGGAGAAATTTTGGGGAACTCAGAAACCAGAACAGGAAAAAGGATAGCAAGGCACCATGCTAAATAAACTCTTGCCTTCATTTTCTCCTCCCCATTTTATTTTTTCCTCCACTGAACGTATTAACTTTCTAAAATACTATATGTTTGTTCATTCATACTGTTTATTGTAAGTCTTCTCCCACTGGAATGGAAGCTCAATAAGGCAGGAATCATTGTCCATTTGATTTCCTGCTGTACCCATTGTCTATTTGATTTCCAAGCTCAATCAATATTTGTTTTATTAGTAATTTTTTTATTCTAAGCAGTGAGTACTATGATTATTTTTATGTTGATGAAAACATGAGAAAACAGGGGCTTAGACAGTTGTGCAACTCGGCCAAGGTAAACTTAGTAAATGATAGAGCCAAGAATCAAAACTAGGATCTGATTTCTGACTCCATGATTGAACTACTTGTCTAAAGCCAACTATCAATACTCTTGTGAGGTAGATACCACCTGTTCTGGTTACCTAATGCCACTCTAACAGGAATATACCACAAATGGGATGGCCTTAACAAACAGTTTATTCTCTTACAGTTCGGGAAGCTAGAAGTCCAAGTTCAAAGTGCTAGGCTCTAGGGGCTGTGTGAAAGCCCCTCAGCCTTGGACTTCAGTTCTGCCTCTTGCTCCTGGCCCAATGAAGCTAGAGGCATCTCTTCACTCAGGCAGTTACTGGCTGCTGAGGCAAACAAGCCCAAGGTCGACAAACAAAATGGCACAGTCCCGATGTTACCAAACCACATGGCAGGCCATTAATTCAAGTCCATTGACAGTCCCAGAATTAGCAAAGCATGGTAGGTCACTGAGCAATACACGGTTATATTCAGGGTTCAAGCGTGCCATAAGCTAGGGACCATTCCTAAAGCTGCTGCTTATATATGGGAAGCAGACTGCATCCCTAAAGCAGCTACTCAGCTGCTCCGATACATTCTGCCATGGAGTTAATTACCAATCTTACCATGGGGAATAACTACATCCAGCTGCCCAGTCATTCACCCAGGCTTAGCCACATTGACACACAAACATAACCACCACAATTCCACCACCCCTTGTCAACTTGGCACCTGTACAAATCTTCAGTGGATGGTATCTTTACAGATCTCTTCACTGGTGACTCCAATACCCTACTTCCTGAGTAGTGACCACATCCCTTTGCCTGGTGGGCCCCGCTCCTCTCCCTCTTGGGCATGGCAGCCTTGCCCCCTCACGTGCGGGCAGCGGCTGTGGCTCCATCCCACTGGTTCACATGAATGAGCACATCCACATTCCAGAACCAAGTTAGTGAAAGTCTGGCTCTTTGAAACCTAGGGGGCTGTGGTGGTTCCGCCCCCAAAGGCCATGGTCCTACCCTTGAGGCTGAGGCAGCTCTGTGTTCCATTTCCTTGGTCTCTCCACTTCTGCTGATTAATATTGAAGGGAACCCACTCTGCTGGAAATCTTTCTGCCACAAAAGCACTCAGCTTTCTTCCTCCATGGGCTGGCCAACCTGTGACTCCATTCTGTGCCTGTCTCTTATACCAATTAATGCCTGAGAGCAACCCACTCTGCCAGGAAGACACCTACCGAATGGCATCCAGCTTTCTCCTCCATGGGCTGGTAAAGCTGTCACTGTCTCATGGTGGTTCTCTGGGCTCTGCTTCTGCTGTCTCTCATGCCAGTCTCAGTTCTACTCCTGCTGTCTCTCATGACATATGCTGGGGTCTCTCTGCCAGGCTCTGGGTCAATGGCGCACTCCAGTCCTGTTTCCACATTTTAGGTATCTGTCAGAGCAGCACCCTGCTCTCCTGGTACCATATTCTGTTCTGGTTCTCTAGTGTCACTCTGACAGGAATATACCACATATGGATGGCCTTAACAAACAGGAGTTTATTCTCTAACAGTTCAGGAGTCTGAGTTCAAAGTGCCAGGCTCTAGGGGCTGTGTGAAAGCCCCTCGACCTTGGCTTCAGCTCTGCTTGTTGCTCCTGGCCCATTGAAGCTAGAGGTATCTCTTCACTCAGGCAGCTACAGGCTGCTGAGGCTAACAAGCCCAAGGTCAACAAATAAAATGACACAGTCCCGATGTTACCAAACCACATGGCAGGGCATTAATTCAAATCCATTGAAAGTCCCAGGATCGGCAGAGCATGGTAGGCTGCTGAGCAACAACATGGTTACATGCAGGGCTCAAGCATGCCATAAGGTAGAGACCATTCCCAAAGCTGCTGCTTATGTATGGGAAGCAGACCACATTCCTAAAGCAGGTACTCAGCTGCTCTGATACATTCCACCATGGAGTTAGCTACTAGTCTTACCATGGGGAATAACTACATCCTGCTGGCCAGTCACTCAATCAGGCCTAGTCAAATTGACACACAAACATAACCACCACACCAGCATTATTTATTAGAGGAGAAACGAAAGCCGCCAGAGATCGAGTATACCTGATTCAGGCCACACAAATTGTACATAGGAAAAACAGGTCTTGAACTTGATTTTTTTTTTTTAACTCTAAATTCTGTGCACATTTCCCTATACCGTAATACATTGGTGAGTAATATTAAAATCAATATGGTTATGCATTCCAGCCTCCAGTTATGATGATGTTGGGAATAATGAGCACTCATATGGGTAGAAAATACAAACTGGACATAGTTCAAATAAATGATATGAGGTGCTCGAGTATGTGTAGAAATTGGCAACTCTTATCCATTGTTAGTGGGACTGCAAAATGGTGCAGTTACTGTGGAAAGCAGTTTGGTGGTTCTTCAAAATTTGATTATATAACTTCCATATGACCCAGAAATATATAAGGATTGAAAGCCGGAATGCAAACAGAAACCTGTGCACCAATGTTGATTGCAGCACTACTCACAATGGCCAAAAGGTGGAAACAACCTAAATATTCATCAACAGATGAATGGATAACAAAATGTGGTACATACATACAATGAATATTACTCATCCATATAGAGAAATGAAACCCCGATACATGTTATGACACGGATGGACCTTAAAAACGTGCTGGGTAAAATAAGTCAGTCACAAAAGAACAAGTCTTCTTTGATCCCACTTTTATGAAATTGGCAAATGTACATAGCCCAAAGCTTATTAACTGTTACCAAGGGTGGAAAGGAGGGGAAAAGGAAGAGTCATTCCATAGGGAGCACAGAGTTTTTGTTTATGATGGTAGAATAATTCAGAAAAGCGTAGTGGTAATGGTTGCAAAATATGATAAATGTAATCAATACTACTGCATTATACATGTCAAAATTTTTGAGTTGACAGGGACCCTCATCTGGTTGGCCCAGGCCCTGCCTGACTGACCACACCCTCAGAACACATATCAGGGACCTCCCACCTCACACACATACATACACTCATTCTCTGTTGGCCTAGAGACATATTTCCTTTTCCTCTTAGGAGATATTTTAACAAAGCACTACGGCACATAACAACAACAACAACAACTAAACAAAAACAAAAATAAAAACAATTGAGTTGGTAAGATGCTTTATTGTGTATATTTTTACCACAATAAAAAAAATTAATGCAAAGTGAAAGCTAGAGGGAGAGAGAAAGAAAGGGAGAGAGAAATGAGGTCCTCATGTCGCACAATTCAGAATCCTGATTTCTTAGGGGCCACCTTTTGCCATCCTGTATCTCAGATACAAAGCAGGCTAAAAGCCCTGCTTATGTGGGCACTGGAGGTGTATCTAAGGTATGGCACATATGGAAAGTGCCCTGGGCAACATGTGAAGGGGGCACCATTTGATGGGGGGCTCCATTGTGCAATTTCTGTTATCCATCCCAGTTTCTGCCTCCAGCTGTGGGAGATCATTCAGCAATTTAAACTAATACTTTTGTATTTGAAAGCCCTGACTTTAGAGTTTTCTTTTGCTGCCTTCCACTCTCTCCTTCTTCCTTTTCTGTCCAGTCCCACCCCTGCTGTCCACTGTGGCGCCCTCCCCGCCTCAGATTTTCGGTTCCCAATGCCCTAGCACGGGTCTTCCATTCACCTACCCTCAAGACAAACGCCCTCTTTCTGCTGGAAAGTTTCTAGCCCTTAGGGATTATTTTCTCTTAATGTAACCTTCCATCAAATGAAGGGAAAAGTTTCCCGGCTGTGGAAGACCCATGGCCGTGGTGGGTAAGGGTCATGAAAATGAATAATTGTGCCACTAAGGTAGAGTTTGGATTGTTGAGTTAATTGTCCAATGATGTTAAATATTTAAGATGGGTGTCAGATATTTAGACAGGGCGCAATTTCAATGCTTGTGGTAGGCATGATTTTCGCTAGATATGCCTTTGGCGTGCACCACCCCTTGTGGCCAAAATATACCTCTCTCTTTCTAGTTTGTGCCACTGAAAACAGATTTGTTTGCTGTCCATTTATTGTGGTGATAAGTCACTGATCCGAGTCCAGCTGGGAAAGCTGTACATTAACCAGCCATAGTCGTGAAGGGTGCCATAAAAATGATGCAGGAAGTCAGTGAAGGCACTCTTTGAGCCCTAGAGGTACTCAGGATGAATTCTCTGTTTCCCGCTCTTGTACTCGTGTCGGTATGAGCAGATAAATATCAAGTACTGTTCAAATTCACGTGTCCAGATTCTAGCAGACACAGCTCTTTAGGGAATACGGTGCTAAAGAAGTTAATAATGCGTAGAAATCCTGTACCTGTCAGAATAATGAATGCAGCTAATAAACACTGTAATTAGTTAACCTGGAGAAAAATCTTTGCCACCGCCGAGTGGACATTTTCATATTATCCTGAATGTAAACATTACCTTATCATAGACTGACATTTAAATGTTACTCTATATCTTTTCTTGAGTTTAGACACTGCTATCGACTCTGCAAAAAAAAAGCAGCAGAAAAGAACTTAATAAAAAGTGACAGCAGGCTGCTCTCCCTGCTGGCAGAGATTAAGCTCTTATAGCTCGTGGCATTTCAATTACCTAAAATTAATGGAATAAATATTTTACAATATTATTGCCTTTTTGGGGGTAAAGCACTCAAAGAGAAAAAAAAATACATGCAATGGGATTCTGTTCTTTTCTTAATGAAATAATCGAAAATGGATTTAGTATCTGAATGTAATCATTAAAAAAAAAAAAAAAGTACTAGGCTGGGTATCAATGTGAAGAAATCAGAATATAGCTTCCTGTATGCACGGCCTTCCCTACTGTCATTTCACTCCCAGCATAGCTTTAAAATAATGCCTTCTAACTATACCCATAAAACATTTTAGTTTATCTCTGATGATTTTATGATGGCATACATTTATTAGTATTTATTTATTTATTTTTTAAATCACAAGGCTAGTCAAGAATTTCCATCCTTAGAGAATATTGTATTTTGGGCGTCATAGAGTTGAGGGACGATTAAGTTTACTCTTTGAATGGTTTTTCAGTGATCCTGGTTTGGGGCTGTCCCCGGCTCTCTGGTTCATTTAAGGTAGAAAACACAATTAAGCAACAGCTGCCTGGAGAATGTGCTCTGTCAATGAAATGTACTTCTTTATTGCCTAGTGCAGAGGATTGATTCCATGAAAGGGTAATAATGGCTCTTCCCCATTATTTTATTATTATAGGGCCCAGAGATAAATCACACACTGCTAATTTTAGTATTCGATATCTTTGGCAATAGGGAAATGGTCTATTTTCCCTTTAGGTATGTCATCATTTTCACCAAAGTTAATAAAAATAATGTCAAACTTGAATCTGCAAATGGCTGGCAAACTCCATAATGTCACGTTATATCTGATGAGACCGAGTCGTTTATAGCTATTGTTTATAGAATTTATAATACTGTGTATGTGTGTGTGTGTGCATAAGTAGGCAAGATTTATGATGGAATTAAACATTCAAAAAATACCCATTATCATTTAAAAGATCTCTTTCCCTGCTCACATGACTCACCTTATGCATATGGTATTTTTAAGAGGAATTCCGTAGAGACATGAGTTTTATGTATTTATTGTATCAAAGATAATGTTGTTGTTGTTGTTGTTATGTGCCGTCGAGTCAAATCCGACTCATAGCGACCCCTCCTTGGGTTTCCGAGGCAGTATCACTATGGAAGTAGGATTGCCCAACCTTCCTTCCGAGGAGCGGCTGGTGGGATTGAACCGCCAGCCGTCTGGTTAGCAGGCAAGTGTCTTAGCCACTATGCTACCAGAACTCCCATCAAAGATAATAGTAGATGATATTTTGATTGAAATTGTATACGTGGCACAATACTTACACATCAAAAGAATGCTTAGTTTATCTTTTTTTAAAACTAAGGATTTATGTATAGTGGCAAATGTACATAGAATGAGAATGATTTGTGAAATTAATTATCTGAAAAAATTATATAAAATTTAAGAAAAAATATATACTTAAAGAAGTAAAGAGATTTCCAAGACAATGAAAAGTGAACAAACATTCTCACCAACTGATTTATTGAATTTTGCAAAATTGTAAAGTAAAATTATTATGCAACTTTAATCTACAGATTGTAAAGAAATGGTCAAATTGTGGTCTAGGTATCTGGATTTGGTTAATCACCTAAGATTAGTTGCCTAGAATCTATAACTGAATGCAGGCCTTGCTGACTTAGACATAAAACTCATTGGTATGTGTGTAGAATTTGCTTCCTAGATCTGCTCACTTCTTAGCAACTTTTTCTATCAATTTTTAACCACTATCATCTCCCTCCTAAACTACTGCAAGAAGTGGTTTAATTACTGCCTTTTCAGCACAGCAACCAAAGTAGTCAAATATTTAACTAATCCTAATCTTAATCACTATTCTATCTCTAGATTGTAGATGAGCAATTGATACTTTGTTGTCTATCAATATACATTGAATAAATGAATGAATGACAAATTATTCCTGGTCCTAAAATTTCTGCTATAAATTGAGAATTTTTTTTTTTTGTCTACTTTTGTATGGTGCAACCCATTTCTGTCTCACATCACTAGAATATACTCTATCCTCTGCCATGTATATCCAAATGCTTAACCAGGAAACATTTGTTCAACTTAGAGTGGATAATTATAAAAATGAGTGCTATGAATACTTTTTGTAGGAAGTCCAGTGGCGTAGTACCTAAGGCATTTGACTGCTAGCCAGAAGGTTGGCAGTTCAAACCCACCAGCCACTCTGTGCAGGGAAGACAGGCCAATCTACTTCTGTAAAGATTTACTGCCTTGGAAACCCAACTGGGGTCACTATGAGGCGGCATCGACTCGATGGCAGTGAGTTTATTTTTTATTTTTTATGAATATTTTTGGTAATACTTAGAAGATGCAACATTTGTTTATTTTTAGTGAATCATAATCTAAGACTTCTTCTAAATGTTCTCTGGATTTCTCCTGGTAGCAATTACCCTATGAATAGATGGTGATGTATTTTGACTTCACAGCCAATCATTGGGCCTGATGATCATACCCTGGATTCATGGTTCTTCATCCCACATTAGTTGACTTATTGGTAGCATACAAATTGTGGTCAAGATTCACGTCAGCCCACCAAGGTGCATCCCCACCTTAAGTGCGGATACATTTCTCCAGCTTAATATTTTTCTTATCTATATTTATAACCTAGGTACTTAGGCACTGAGATGTCTGTTGGTTCTGCTGTTACTCAAGGCCAAGGCTATCTTCTTAAGACTTCTTTCCTACTCTTCGCTCAAGGCTCAGATCACCTCTATTTATTTCCAGAGGTGTACCTCATATGTGTTTTTATATTTGGAGCAGTTGGAGCCAACTCCATGGAATCCCTAATAATACAGAGAAACAGTGTAGACAAATCCAGAGTGAAGCAAGATCAGCAGAACATGAACTTGTATTTAAAGAAGGAAAGTGGATGAGAACTCCAGAGACTCAGGGAACCACAGAACAGGGAGGGATCCAGTAAATATGGGTAGAAGCACTCACCAACAGTGGTTCCTGGTCATTTAAGTTAGAGACCCATGTAGAAAGAAGAATCCATGGGTTGGCAGTTGTTGTTGTTGTTGTTGTTAAGTGCCGTCGAGTCGTTTCCGACTCATAGCAACCCCATGCACAGCAGAACGAAACACTGCCCGATCCCGCGCCAGCCCCACAATCCATGCTATACTCGAGCCCATCATAGCAGCCACTGTATCAATCCATCTCCCTGAAGGCCTCCCCCTCTTTTGTCGACCCTCCACCCTACCAAGCATGACATCCTTCTCCAGGGAATGGTCCCTTCTGACAACATGACCAAAATAGGTGAGACGAAGTCTGGCCATTCTTGCTTCCAAGGAGCATTCTGGCTGCACTTCCTCCAGGACAGATCTGTTAGTTCTTTTAGCAGTCCACGGTACTTTCAGCATTCTTCGCCAGCAGCACAACTCAAAAGCATCAACTCTTCTTCGGTCTTCCCTATTCATTGTCCAGCTCTCACATGCATACCAGGTGATTGGAAATATCATGGCTTGTGTCAGGCGCACCTTAGTCCTCAATGAGATATCCTTGCTCCTCAGCACTTGAAACAGTTCCTTCGCAGTTGACTTTCCCAATGCTACACGTCGTCTAATGTCCTGACTGCTGCTTCCGTTGGCATCGATTGTAGAACGAAGCAACGTGAATTCCTTGACAACCTCAATCTTCTCTCCATTGATTGTGATGCTGCTCATTGGTCCAGTTGTGAGGATTTTTGTTTTCTTTATGTTGAGATGTAATCCATACTGCAGACTGTATTCTTCAACCTTCATCAGTAGGTGCCTTAAGTCATCCTCACTTTCAGCAAGCAAAGTTGTATCGTCTGCATATCTCAGGTTGTTAATGATTCTTCCTCTAATCCTGATACCACGATTTTCTTCATATAGTCCAGCTTCTCGGATTATTTGCTCAGCATATAGATTGAATAAGTGTGGAGAAAGAATACAACCCTGACACACTCCCTTCTTGATTTTAAACCATGTAGTGTCCCCTTGTTCTGTTCGAACGACAGCCTCCTGGTCAAGGTACAGATTCCTCATGAGTACAATCAAGTGCTCAGGGATTCCCATTCTTCTCAATGTTATCCATAATTTGTCATGATCCACACAATCAAATGCCTTTGCATGGTCAATAAAACACAAGTAAACATCTTTCTGGTATTCTTTGCCTTGAGCCAAGATCCATCTGACAACAGCTATGATATCCCTTGTTCCACGTCCTCTTCTGAATCCGGCTTGAACCTCTGGAAGTTCTCTATCAATATACTGCTGCAAACGTTTCTGAATTATCTTCAGTAAGATCTTACTTGCATGTGATATTAATGATATTGTTCTATAATTTCTACATTCTGTGGGATCACCTTTCTTTGGAATGGGCACAAATATGGATCTCTTCCAGTCAGTTGGCCAGGTAGCTGTCCTCCAAATCTCTTGGCATAACTGAGTGAGCACCTCCAATGGGGCATCTGTTTGTTGAAATATCTCAATCGGTATGCCATCAATTCCCAGAGCCTTGTTCTTTGCCAGTTCTTTCATTGCAGCTTTGACTTCTTGCTTCATTACCATTGGTTCTAGATCATATGCCACTTCTTAAAATGGATGAAGATCGATCAGTTCTTTTTGGTACAGTGACTCTGTGTATTCCTGCCATCTTCTCTTGATGTTTCCTGCATCATTCAATATTTTGCCCATAGTAGGAGGTGCTAAACTCTAGGCATGCCCTTGCCCTATTGAATTGGGGCAGGAATGTGATAGCTGACTGCACTTGCCCAGGAGTACACTGGCACCTATGCTGGTGACCAGTGATCCAAGGAGTGCACTCATCTGGTTCCCCCCATACACAGCCTCCCATAGTCTAGAAGTGTGACTACCCTACGCCCACTCACCTGGTGGATGGTGACTACTCACTTGTCCTCCTTCTCCCATCTTGCCACCTGGCCACCCCCTCCGCTATGCCCCCTGCTTCTCTGTTTCCCCAGCAGTTGGCAATAAACATTACCATAGAGCATGTGCCAGGCACCTGCCACCTCTCTTACTGGTGGTATACTCTTGTACCTCTCATCTCCACAGTTGGTGGCTCATGCTTGCTGCTTCACCACTTCCCTGTCAGTTGGGGATGTGCACGCCTGTGGATCATGTGTTGTGCTCCTGCCATCTATGTAGTTAGTGGTGCACACTGCTATGGATTTTGTGCCACGTGACCACTGCCTTCATAGTTGGTGGCACGTGCTTGCATGCACCATTGTCCCATACTCCTGTCCAACCCAAACAGCAGCAGGCTGCCCAGATATGGTGCCAGCCACTTGCCCCATCCCTCAACATGCCGACTTATCTGAGCTGCTATAAGTTACTGAAAGTGACATTGACTTCTCATTCTGAGTTCCATCAGTTGACCATCTGAGCTCCCTTCCCACTTTCCTGGCAAGAGGTAGCAATAGCACAACCACACATGCACTCATTTTTTGCTCCACTCCTTTCTCTGCCTGGTAAGAGGTAGAGGTGGTGTGATCATGTACTTACCCACCCACTGCTCTTTCCCCTCTCTCCAACAAGTAAGTGGCAGAGACCAAAGTGTAGCAGTGCAACTCCAGGTGCACATGCCTGCTGCTCCCTTCTCTGTTGGTCTGCTAAAAACTCATCCCACCCCCTCCTTCCTGCCTGATAAGGAGTAACAAGTGTGCAATTGTGTGTATGAAAGGCCACCACTCAAATCCCCTCACATTGGCAGAACAACTGTGCATGCACCCAAATGTCACTAACATCTGATGGGAGATGGTGACCATATCCCTATTAGCCAGCCACATCCACCACACTTGTCACATCACCCACTCAATGAATGCCATCACCCACTTCTGCACCACTGGATTGATGATGGATGGCAGCCAACACCTGCCCAGGCCTCTCTCCACTACTCCACATGTCCAGCAAACAGACATCTATACTCACACTTCCATTTGCTACCCCACCCACCTGGAAACAGATGGTAAGCAACCCAGCACTGCCAAATTAGCAACAAGAGTAGCTCACCCACCCAGCTTGTCTGTCCAGATATATCAAAACAAAGAAATCAGAATGAAGCTAACCAACATATAATTATCAAATACATACAATAACACCAAATGTCTCAGGGACAGCAGACAACTTCAAATTCACACAGAGAAACAGGACAAGATGGCTAAAGCACATGACCAAAATACAGAGCCAGAAACCTTCCTGATGAAGAAATGGTAATAAAACTACCTGATAAGGAATTCAAAAGAATTGTATTTAGGATCCTTCAACAGATTAAGAAAAAGATCAAGGAAAATACAGACAAAACCAGGAAAGCTTAGACAAAATCAAGGACTACAGAGAAAGCTCTATAAGAATTCAGGAAAACAATACATCAAATTGACAAAGTAAATAAACAAAAACCATACAAAAACAGCAACTAGAAATCCAGACTATTAACACTAAATTTTCGAAAATAGATAATACATTGGAAGAACAAAGGAGTAGAATTTAATCAATGGCAAAAAAAATCAGTGAAATTGAAGAAAAATTCCCTGATACCAGTCTGTTAGAGAAACAACCAAAAAAAGAATGAAGAAAATTGAAAAAAGCCTAAGAGTTATGTGGGACACTATTGAGAAGGATAATTTATATGTGATTAGAATTTCAGAACAGGAAGAGATAAAAAGGAAGCACAGAGAAAATTGTCAAAGATTTGTTGGCAGAAAATGTCCCTGATATCACAGAAAGTGAGAAAATATCCACAAGAAGCTCAATTAATGTCAAATAGGATAGACAACAAAATAAAATTACCAAGACATATTATAATCAAAGTTTCCAAAACAAAAGACAAAGAAAGAATCATAAGAGCAGATCAGGAAAAATGAAAAGTTACCTGCAAAGGGGAATCAACAAGACTAAGCTGTGATTTCTCAGCAGAAACCATTCAGGCAAGAAGACAATGGGATGACATATATGAAACCCTGAAAGAAAAAAAAGTCAACCAAGAATTATATATCTAGCAATATTGTCTCTGAAATATGATAGTGAAAGTAGGAAATTCCCAGATAAACAGAAATTAAGGGAATTTGTAAAATCAGACCAACTTTAGAAGAAATACTAAAGAAAGTCCTTTGGACAGAGAACAAACATTAGACAACAACTTGACATTAAGACACATGATGATATCACCTGGGAACCAATGCAGATAAGGAATTTTTCAAAAATAAAGCTACAAGACTGAAAGTAAAGAACCTGGGACATCAATTTGTAAATAACTACAACTAGAAAGCAAAAAAGAAGAAATACATGATGTTGTTACAGAACTTCCAAATGGAGAGGAAGTCAAGATAATATCAATATAGAACAGATTGAAACTCAGGAAGATAAAAATAAATTTCAGGAGCAAAATGTGTAATAAAATTTGAAAACATTAAAAAAAAAAGTCCATAATTACTGGTCAGAAAAGACTTGTGAAATCTCTAAGACTGTGGCCCCTAGTCACCTTTCGGGCCTGAAACTGGACTCACTCCCATGGGTTAACTCTCAGTCAAACAATGGACAGGGCTACGAACAGAACAACTACACCAAGGAGATATACTTCTTAGAACAATCAGTCATGGGAGATCAGAAGGGAAGTATTTGCAAAAGGAGAAAGCTAAGGTGGCAAGAATGCATAGGCAAAAGGGTCACAGGGAAACAATAACCACAGAGAGGAAGTGAGAAGAGAGCTGTTACATTGTGCGGATTGTAATCAGTGTCAGGATGCATAAATAAATAAATAAATTTCAGGGTAACCACAAAGAAAATTAATAAACCTTCCTACCAACATACCAAACAACAAAATAAAAAGCTCAATAAATGCAAAATCAATAAAAATGAAGAAAATGATAAGAAAATCCATTAAATAGATAAATTCAGCATAGAAATGCATATGGAAAAAAAATCATCAGCACTATATAAAAAGGATAAAAAAATTACAGCAGTAAATTCATACCTATGATAATTACACTGAATGTAAATGGATTAAATGTCTCTGTCAAGAGACAGAGAGTGACAGAATGAAAAAGAAAACATTATCTATCAATTTGCTGCCTACAAGAGACACATGATAAGCACAAAGATAAAAATAAGCTAAAAATCAAAGGTTGGAAAAATATATCAACCAAATGGCAATCAGAAAAGAAAAGGAATGCCAACATTAATTTCTTTTAAAATAGGCAAATTTCAAAAGCCAAACTCACTGCCATCAAGTTGATGCTGACTCATAATGACCACCATTCTGAAGTGGTAAATCTTTATGGAAGTAGATTGTGCAGTCTTCTTTCCATGGAGTGGTTGGTGGGTTTGAACCTTCAACTTTTTGGTTAGCAGTCAAATACCTGAAGCACTATGCCACCAAAGCTCCTAAAAAATAGACAATAAGGCAAAAACAAGCATAAGAGACAAAGAAGGGTATTGAATAATGATTAAAGGGTCACTCCAACAAGAGAATATAGCCATCATCTATGTACCCAATGAAAAAGTTCCAAAATACATAAAACAAGTGAGAAATAGACAACACCACAATAATAGCAGGAGACTTTAACCTCCGCTTTTGATGAAGGACATAACAACTAGAAAGAAACTCAACAAAGATACAGAAGAGCTAAACAACACAACCAACCAACTAGATCTCACAGATGTATGCAGAACATCCCACCCAACAACAATATTGTACACATTCTTTTCCAGTGCACATGGAACATTCTCCAAAATAGATCAGATGTTAGGCCACAATACAATCCTCAATAAATTAAAAGAAAATTGAATAGTACAAAGGGTCTTCTCAGATCACAATGCTATAAAACTAGATAGCAATAATAGGAAGAACAAGGAAAAAATAATACAGAATAACATTCTGCATAACAAACACTGGATAATGGAAGAAATTAAAAAAGTGAAATAAATTTTTTGAATGAATCAAGAATGGAAATATAAGTTACCAAAACTTTTGGGACACAGCAAAAGCAGTGCTCAAAGGTAAATTTATAGCAATAAATGCATGTATGAAAAAAGAAGAGCCAAAATTAATACTTTAACTCAACAACTCCAACAATTAGAAAAAGAACACCGGCAAAAACTAACAGTCACCACAAGAAAGGAAATAAATATTTGCGCAGAAATGAATGAAACAGAAAAACAATGGAAAGAATCAGTAAAACTAGAATCAGTTTTTTGAAAGGATTAATAAAATTGACAAACCACTGGCCACTTTAAGAAAGGAAAAGATGCAAATCACATGAATAAGAAATGGCATGGGTGATGTTACAACAGTACCAACTGAAATAACAATTGGTAATAATGGAATATTATGAAGAAGTGTACTTCAATGAATTTGGAAATCTAGAAGAAATGGACAAATTTCTAAAAATGTAGGACTTACCTAAACTAAAACAAACAGGTAGAAAATTTGAACAGACTTATTACAATAGAAGAAATTTTACATGTCATAAAACAAAACAAAAAACTCCCAACCAAAAAAGTCCTAGATCCATTGGCTTCATTGGAATATTCTACAAAACAGGCAGCGAAGAGCTGATACCAGTTCTGCTCAAAGTATTCCAGAACAAAGAAAAGTTTGGAATATTTCCAAATTCTTTCTATGAGGCAAGAATAGCCCTGATGCCAAAACCAGGCAAAGATACCACTAAAAAAAAATTATGGACCAATATCCCTCCTGAACATAGGCACAAAACTTCCCAACAAAATCCTAGCTAATAGAATCCAACATTATATCAGAAAAATAATACATGATAACCCAGGGAGATTCACATGAGGTTTGCAAGAATGGCAGCTAACCAGAAGGCTGGCAGTTCAAACCTACCAATCACTGTTTGGAAGGAAGATGGGACAATCTGCTTCCATAGTGATACTGCCTTGGAGACCCAAGGAGGGGTCGCTATGAGTTGGGTCCAACTTGACGGCACATAACAAAAACAACAACATGCAAGAATGGTTCTGCATTACAAAAAATCAATGTAATCCATTACATTAATTAAACAAAGGAAAACATCCATATGGTCATATCAATTGATAGAGAAAAGACATTTGATAAAATCCAACATCCATTCCTCATAACACCTCTCAGCAAAATAAGACTAGAAGGGAAATTGCTCAACATAATTAAGGCTATATATACAAAACCAATGACCAACATTATTTTCAATGAAGAGAAATGGAAAGAATTCCCCTTGAGAAGGGGAACAAGGCAAGGTTGTCCTTTATCACCACTCTTAATCAATATTGTATTGGAAGGCCTAGCTAGAGCAATGAGGCAAGGAAGTGAAACAAAAGCCAACCAGATTGGCAAAAAAGTAAAACTATTTGCAGATGATTCTCTGCACAGAAAATCCCAGATACTCTACAGGAAAGCTACTGGAACTAAAGGAGGATTCAACAAAGTGATAGGTACAAGATCAACATAAAACACCAGTTAGAGTCCTCTACGATAACAAATGTTACGTTGTTGTTGTTATGTGCCGTCAAGTCAGACTTGACTCATAGCGACCCCTCCTTGGGTTTCTGAGGCAGTATCACTACAGAAGTAGATTGCCCATCCATCCTTCCAAGGATTGGCTGGTGGGTTTGAACCACCAGCCTTCTGGTTAGCAGTCAAGTGCCTTAGCCACTACTCTACCAGAGCTCCTACAATAACAAATAGAACCTGAAAACAATACCATTTACAATAGCCAGCAAAAAAAGATGATATACATAGAAATAAATCCAACAAGGAAGAGTTGTCCTAGGGAGATTACAAAACACTACTGGAAGAAACCAAGAGACCTACAAAATGAAAGAACATGCAACACTTATGGATAGGAAGATGTAAAATTGTGAAAATATCAACACTACCCCAAAAGATCATTAGGTATAATGCAATCCCAATAAATATTCTATCAATATTCTTTAAAGAGATGGAAAAACTAATCGCCAATTTTATATAGAAAGGAAAAGGACCCTAGATAAGCAAAGCACTACTAAAGAACACAGTAGGAGGCCTCATACTTCCAATCTCAAAACCTACTATACAGCCAGAGTAGTGAAAACACCCTGGTACTAGTACAACAATAAACACATCGACCAATGGAACAAAATTAAGAACACTTATGGACAGCTGATCTGTGACAAACGGCCAAAATCCATTAAATGGGGAAGAGATAGTCTCTTTGACAAATGATGCTGACAAAACTAGATATCCATTTCTAGAAATACAAAACAGGATCCACACTTCACACCAAATACAAAGACTAACTTAAGATGGATCAAAGACCTAAATGTATAACGTAAAACTATAAAAATGATTTAAAAAAAAAAATAGGACAAACTTAGAGGTCCTAATTTATGGCATAATTAGTCTTATCAAACATAACTAAAAATACACAAACAGCAAAAGATAAACTAGATTAGAACATTTTAATATTGTAGTGTTCAGCTGGTGGTTAATTGTTTTAAAAATCCCAATTTAATTATAGTATTTGAAATATGATATTTGCTTACTTTGCTACCATCATCTTTGGCAGCTCAATAATTTGTTGTTTCATCTCCTGCCATCCTTTGATGATTTTTGTGATGGTTGGAGCTGTGTGTCAACTTGGCTGGACCCCAGTTCTGGGTAGTTGTTCCCATGATGGGATCAGATGACTGAGTTCTGAGTGGCCAGTCTGCCCAAGGGGAGTTTCCCTAGGGGCCTGCTTGCAATGATATTACAAGGACAATCTGGAAGAACAGCATTCCGAACTACAGACTTCCTCGAGTGAGCGGCTCACCACTCCCCTGGAGATCTCGGATTCATCTTTTATTGGAAACAACAACCAATATACTGTATGCCAGCTTGAATCTCTTGGCTCCGCTGTGCTTGCGGGAAACAAAGGCGGCTGCAAGCCCCACCTCCTACAGAGACGGACTTTGCAGCTTGGACTTGTCAGCTTCTATACGCTTGTGAGCTATTTGCCTAAGATAAATCTCTCTCTCTCTCTCTCAATATATATATATATACCTTGCTGGGTTTTTTTTTTGTGTTTCTCTAGAGAACACAATCTAACACAATTTACTTTGCCAATTCATAAATAGATGTAGACAGCAGGTAGCAGTCCATAGAATTGATTAATAAAACACTACCTGCAAATAAAAGTTGTCTCTGAAAGAGAAAAGTAGTCTCTTAAAAAAAAAATAAAAAAGATAAACTACATAGATGACTGGGGTCTCCAAAAAATTAAATACTTATATGCATCAAAATACTTCTCAAAAGAATAAAAAGAACACCTACAGATTGGGAAAAAGTTGTTGGCAATTAAATATCTGACAAGGGATTAATCTTTAAAATTTATACATAACTTCAACACCTTAACTTCAAAGTACAAGCAATCCAATTAAAAAATGGGCCAAGGATGTGAACAGACCAAAGAATTCAGATGGTGAACAAATACATGAAGAAATGCTTGTGATCATTAGCCATTAACAACAATGCAACATACTGCCATCAAGTCAGATCTGACTTGTAGTGACCTCTCCTTGGGTTTCCTAGGCAGTATCACTACAGAGGTAGATTGCCCAATCTTAGAGAGATACAAATCAAAACAAGAGGGAAGTGTCATCTCACCCCAATTATAAGAGCAATGATCAAGAAATCAGAAAACAACCAATACTGGCAAAGATGTGGAGAGATTGGAATGTTCATACATTCTTAGATTGTAAAATAGTATAACCACTGTGGAAAACAGTATGATGCTTCTTTAAACAGTTAGAAATAGAGATACCATATGATCGAGCAGTCCCACTACTAGGTATATATACTACAGAAATAAGAACTGTGATGTGAATAGATATATGAACACTCATATCCATCACAGCATTATTTACAATAACAAAAAGATGGAAATAATCCTTTAAGATAGTTAACATTTTATGTCAACCTGGCTGGGCCGTGAGTGTAGGTGGTTTAGCAATTATTGTGTAGTCATCCCCCATGATGAGATATGATATAATGTAATCACCTCTATGAGAAGTCCATCAGTTCAAAGAAAGTTTCCTCAGGGCTATGGCCTGCTTTATATATATATATATATATATATATATATATATATATATATATATATATGGACATCTGGGGACAATTCTCTGGCTCTTCTTCTGGATTTTGATCCTGCATCTGGCTCTTCATCATCTCTGGCTGCTGGACTCCAACCATGGTCTGTTATACTGTTTGCAGATCTTGAGATTGTTGCCATGGCAGCCTGTGAGCAGACAATCTGCCATTTTACCTGCCAATCTTGGATTTGTCAGCCCCGGCAGCTGCCTGACTAAGGAGATGCCTCCAGCTTGATGTTTGACCCATGGACTTGGGACTTGCCAACCTCTACAACTGTATGAGTCATTTCCTTGAGAAAATTTTCTCTTTATACACATATAAGCTTCACTGGTTTTGCTTCTCTAGAGAATCCAGCCTAAGACACCCATCAACAGATGAATGGATAAACAAACTATGGTATATACACACAATGGCATACTACATAATGTTAAAGAATAATTGTGGATCCACAAAACACCTCATAATATGGATGAAACTAGAGGACATTTGATGAAGGACAAATATTATATGAGATCACTATGATAAAGGGTCAAGAAAAGGTTTACATACAGAAAGAAACATTCTTTGATGGTTACCAGGGATGGAAGAGGAGAGGAGGGAACATTACTAACTAGGTAAGACAGATATTAATTTGTGTAAAGGGAAAAGCAATATACAAAATTTGGATGGCTAGCAGAGGATCATTTAGGAAAATTCATTTCTAAACTTGGTTTCATAGAATTTTTTTCTTATGAAAGTTAATAATTTTTAAGTAGCAAAATCAGTTATTCTTTTGTGTTTCCTAGCTGGGATGTCATATTTTAAAAGGCCTTTCTCAGCCCCAAAATTTTAAAAATTATTTATCAGTATTTTCATTTAGTTTTGATGTAGTATAATTTTTACATTTAAGCTATCAATTCATCTAAGCCTCAGCTTTTATCAATGTCTAGCCAGTTAACACAACATTGGTTATCGAATAATCCAGTATATTCTCCACTGACTTAAAATACTGTATTTGCAATTATCCTTGGGTCATTTTTTAGAATTTCCATTTATTTCACTTGTCAGTTCATTATTTTATGAGAATCACATGTTTTGATGGCTAATAGTTGTGAAATGTTTTTAAATGTAATAATGGTTTTAAATTTTTTTTTAATTTTTCATAAAATAAATGTAATAAGACATTTGCTATTTCAACCATTTTTCCACAAACAATGCAGGGATATTAATTACATTCACCATATCGTGGAACTATGACCACTATAAATATGGGGGTTTGAGAGGCTTTCTTTTGTTTTATTAAAACGTTTAATATGGTTTAGGAATAGTTTACACAGCATGTTAGTTTCCCATTCAACAGTTTACATACTTTTTTTTTGTGTGTGAAATTTCTTGCAATCCCCTCAATGTAACAGCACTCTTTCCACTTCCTCCCTGGGTGCCTCACTTCCGTTCACTCTTAATTCCTCCCCTTCCTGACTTCTGAATTTTGTTTCGGTGCAAGTGTTGCCATGTTGATTTTATATAATTAATTTTTTGAGAGCACTTTCCTCACAGGTGTTATTCACTTTGTAAAAAAAAAAGTGAAACTCACTGCCATCTAGTCGATTCTGACTCATAGCCACCCCCTTGGTTTCCAAGGTGTTAAATCCTTGAGGAAGTAGATTGCCCCACCTTTCTTTCATATGAGAGTTGCTGATAGGATTGAACTGCCAACCTTCTGATTAGCAATCAGATGCCTTAGGCACTG
>NW_006921591.1:5636526-5661783 GCF_000298275.1 Orycteropus afer afer
CCACTCCTCGGAAGGAAGGTTGGGCAATCCTACTTCCGTAGTGATACTGCCTCGGAAACCCAAGGAGGGGTCGCTATGAGTCAGGGCTGACTCCCACGGCACATAACAACAACAACATAGTAGTCAGAAGTGGTAGTGAGGCATCATTTAGTATTTTTGGTCTCAAGCTAGTGGAGGCTATGGTTTACATGGTACATTAGTCCTTTGGACTAATTGTTTCCTTGAGTCTTTGATTTTCTTCATTATTCTTTCCTCCACGTGGGGAGAGACCACTAGTTGCATCTTAGATGGCTGCTCACAAGCTATTAAGACCCCATTCTCTACTCACCAGAGTAAGATGTAGAATATTATCTTGTGTACTATGTTATGCCAATTGACCTTGACGTCCCCTGGAACTATGTTCCTAAGCACCCAAGCCCAAGTGACTCATTTCCTCAGGGTATTTGTTTATGGGTAAGAGGTTTTCATGACTCTGCACCTTGTATACTCTACTATATACATGGATTTATTTTCAGCATGTGCAAACGCATATGTAGAAATGTCCTCTGCCAAACCTATATATGTTCATGGATGTACTCCAACATACCTGTACAGCTTACTTATCTATATAACTTCTACATCATTGTTTGTTATTATTGTTATTGCAGGATTTTTATGTAATAGTATTTCCCACCATTTTCTTTTGCTCTTAGGTATCCCTCAGAGTTTTCCTTTGCCTTGGTCATGTTGTGTTGATCTCCCCTTATTTCATATTGCCTTTCCTTTCACCCAAGTTAATATGTTGCTAATCTCTTATAGGAGGAGTTTGGTGGGGCTATGTTTAAACCACTGGGCTGCTAAGCCAAAGGTTGGAGGTTCAAATCCAGCAGCCAATCTTTGGGAGGAAGATGAGGCAGTCTGTTTTTGTAAAGATATACAATCTTGGAAATTTTATGGGGCAGTTCTGCTCTGTCCCATAGGGTCGTTATGAGTTAAAATTGATTCAATGCTATTGGGTCTTTAGAATCTCTAATAGTGATTTTCAACTTTAATGTCTGTTAATAATAAGGAGACAACTCATTTTATGAACTTGAGTTCAAAATAAAATATCACATCTTCTTTTAAGCTCTTAAAAGGTCCAAGTTTCAATTTTGCTTTTCATCAAAATATCCTTTTCTCTTCCTATGAATTGCTCTGCCATGATGGTCGCAGCAAGTTACCACAGTGCTTTTTCACATCCAGAGTCAATTTGGACTATAGTTCACAGATGGAGCCAGATCTCAGTTGTGTTCCCTTGAGCGAGAGACCACCAAAAATACCATAAAAAACTGTTTTCTTTGGATAGGACAATCAGTATATCAAGACAAAAGTGGGCATTGCAACTTCTCTCTGGAGGTTTGACATTGTCAAATGTACAGCTGGAGCACATCATAACTCCCATGAAGTCTGAGTAATGAGAAACTGAGTCTGAATCTGAGCCTCTTATTCTAGTCACTGCCCTGACCCAAGAGTAAATTCCTTTATGAAGGGGCAAGTTGTCCTTTGATGATGAGGGAAAACTATTTCCTTGGATCCAACTAAATATTTCTCACCCCTAACCTGGGCCTAAATTCTTAATGCTTTAGCTTTACCTTCTGCTCCCCACAGCCACTCTCCGGTGAGTAAGTAGGGTCAGTGGATTCCAACCCCAAGTATTGCTTCCCTCATGTCTAGAAATATTCACTGGTCTTGTGTTTCTCTATTCATATGGGGATTTCTTTACAGGAGTTTTGTGGTCAGAATGAATCACCCAACAAATTTCTATCTCTTTCAATTTTAATGAAGGGAATTGCTTTTAAACTTTCCCCTCAGAAGACTCTTAGGTTTCATTTGCAGCATTTTTCTTTACATATCTCAGCAATATTCAAACTCCAGGTACCAGTGGTTTTTTTGAGAAAGAAAAAAAAAATTGCTTTTTACCTTCTTACTCCATTGGGGGAGAAGGATGTGGACAAAGGAGAGAGGGAGGGGGATAGAGATGAAGTTTATGATTGATAGAAAGAGATGTATGCATTTTCAACAAAATGTCGACTGTTATTTCTAAGTGATAAGATATCAGGTGATTTGTTTGTAATATTTTAAGTTTATTTTAAATTTTAAAAACGAGCATATAAAATCAGGATAAAGAAAGCTATGTTTATTTTGGAAAGAAAAGAAAAAAAAAAAAAACAGTTTGTCAAACCTCTCCAGTTTGTCAAACCTCTCCAGGCAAACTGTCCATGAAACCTTGGATAAGTCACTCAATGTTTATGGGCCTTGATAACCCGCATGTAAAAATAGAAGAAGAGTATGATTACTTATCTATAGCTCAAAAAATGTTCTCTTATTTTCCCAAAAGAAATAACTCTCAGCTGTATAAATCTAGCAAGGAATTCAGTTATATCTTATTTTTAAGCATTTACTTTTGAGAGAAGGTGACAGAGGTCTACAGAAGTTAAATCAGTAACCAGGCCATTAGGGGAGAAGTAGGACCACACCCAATTCTTTTAACCCCCACCTGAGTGACATTCATTACACTGTTCTCTGTTTTTCATTTTAAAAATGAGAAATTTGAGAGACATTCGTTATAAGATTTATCTCTGCTGTAAAATCCAGTGACCTTTGAACAAATTAATGATTTAAAAGACACATGAGACAACAACTTGGACTATGTTGGCACTGCTAACTTCATTGATTTAAATGATCATCTTTCAGCTGAGACACTTCAACCTAAAATCTCTTATTCACCAATTGCAAAGATTTATTTTCTTTATTTGTCTGGTTAAACAGCATCGGAAAGAATGAGGCCAGTCTCTCACTATTCAAGGGAGCTCTTATTTCCTTCAACAGCCTATTAGTCAGAGAGTAGCTGTAGGATGCTTCATGGTCATCACTTAGAACATACTTTTAAAGTATATTTTACCTAGATTGCTTCAACACGCTCTTCAACTGCAACTGTAGTACTCTCAGCTAATGCTGCTCTTTTGCTTACCTTGTGCTTTTTATCCTCACTACCTGAGATGACATTCAATTGAGATGACTTTCATTTATCAGGGTCTCCCTTTCTCTGTTTCACTCATATGCTCTCCTAGGACTTTCTTTCTGAAATTATTTACTGGGGTCATTTTTTTTTGTCTTTAATCTTCAACAAAACTCATTCAAGCCTACTTCATCATAGCAGTGAATTTTCCTGTAACATGCATATTGTTAAAACATATTATTCAAAATCCAAATTAAAAAAGCTTTTTAAAAAATTCAATCAGGATTGGAATTTCTTAGGCTTCCATAAGAAAACTATTGGCTACTTGGGACATTTGGTCACTCTCTGAATTCAGATGTAGATAAATCCCAATACTGTGCTCTATTTTCCTTCACTCTTTCTCTCCTTCACTTTCTTCTTTCTCTCTTTAAAATTATTTACTAAATTATTATTATTATTTTCATTACCCAAGACTAATTAGAGTAAAATGTGAAATCTCTTTCCATAAGATCTGGTGGATTCAGAAAAGGACGTGGAATGAGGGATATCAATGCTGATGTCAGATGGATCCTCACTGAAAGTAAAGATTATCAGAAATATTTTTATCTGTGTTTTATTGACTATGAAAATGCATTTGAATGTGTAAATCATAACAAATTATGGACAGCATTGTGAAGAAATGGGAATTCCAGAACAATTATTGTGTTCATTAGGAACTTCTATACAGAAGAAGGAGATAATGCATTGTTTAAAATCCATCCAGGTTTGCATCAAGGTTGTATTTTTTCACCGTACTTATTCAATCTGTGTGCTGAGCAAATAATCCAAGAAGGTGGACAATATGAAGAAGAACATGGCATCAGGATAGGAGGAAGTTTTGTTAACAACCTGCAATATGCAGATGACACAACCTTGCTTGCTGGAAGTGAAGAAGACTCAAGCACTTACTGATGAAGATAAAAGACTATAGCCTTTAGTATGGATTACACCACAACATGGGAGCTCTGGTGACATAGTAACTAAGAAATTTGACTGCTAACCAGAAGGCTGGAAGTGGCAGTTCAAACCCACTAGCCACTCCTTGGAAGGAAGGTTGGGCAATCTACTTTCTTAGTGATACCACCTCAGAAACCTAAGGAGGGGTCGCTGTGAGTCAGATCTGACTCAATGGCAGTGAGTTTTTTTTTTTTTTAACATATCAACATAAAACAAAAATCCTCCTAAGGGGACCAGTAAACTTCATGATACATGGAGAAAAGATTGAAGTTGTCAAGGATTTCATTTTATTTGGATTCACAATCAACACTCATGGAAGCAGCAGTAAAGAAATCAAATGACGTATTGAATTCAGAAAATCTGCTGCAAAAGTCCTCTTTAAAGTGTTAAAAAGAAAAGATGTCAATTTGAGGGCTAAGGTGCACCTGACCCAAACTATAGTTTTTTATTCATCTTATATCCAGCAAATCTGGACAATGAATAAGGAAGACTGAAGAAGAATTGATGTCTTTGAATCATGGTGATTATGAAGAATATTGAATATACCCTGGACTGCCAGAAGAATGAATAAATATGTCTTGGAAGAAATATAGCCAGAATGCTCCTGAGAAGCAAAGATGATGCTATTTCATCTCCTGTACTTTAGACATGTTATGAGGAGGGACCAGTATTTGGAAAAGGACATCAGATATGGTAATGTAGAGGGTCAGCAAAAGAGAGGAAGGTCCTCAGTGAGATGGATTGACAGAGTGGCTGCAGCAATGCACTAAAATATAGCAATGATTGTGAGACTGGTATAGGCCAGGCAGTGCTTTGTTCTGTTGTACAAAGGATGTTTATGAGTCCACCCACAGATACTTTAGAGAACAGGCCTTGGATCTACTTCTGAAAAATCAGCCATTGAAAACCTTATGGAGTACAGTTCTGCTATACACATGAAGGCATCATGAGCCAGATCCACTGGATAGCAACTGATAAAGATATAGATTTATCTCATTCTTTTTAATACATCCATGATAAGGATGTTGCAAAAAGGGCATGGGGATGACATCCTCCTCTGACTTCACAAGGAGGAGAAAAAATCACCATTAGCTCAAGACTTATTCCTATGAGCCCAGACATGCCACAATTCTCCATCCTTCTTACCATTTCTGACACCAACCATCCCATTGACTACAGTCACAACTTCTTTGCTGGGTTTGATAATTCATTGCAAAGGCCACACAGAGCTCACAGAAAATACTCATAATTATGGGGTTTACAGGGGAAGTAATATGTTACATTTCAGGTTCAGGAACACTCAAGACACAATTTTTTAATCAGGACAGTCTCCCCTTGGTCATGCCCAAAGTTATACCTCTTTTTGACCCTCAGTCTCTTGGCCTGGCCTCTGCCCTGCTCTCACAAGTGTTACAAAGCTCTTTTAGCTCTGCCAATAGGTACACCTAAGTGCACCTCACTCCGCCACTAAGCCTCCTGCCAAAAGACACTCAACTTCTTGCTCCGTAGGTTGGCAAGCCCGTCACTCTGTCATGTGCCAGTCTCTTGAATCTGCTGCCTCTGCTGCCACAGTCTCTCAGCAGCTCTCTCAGTCATCTTTCAGCTTGTTCTTTCTGCCATTTCTGTGCCAAGAAAGTCCAGTGCAGGGGTCTTGGGTATAAGCACATACTCCACTCCATCTGCAGCTTTTCTCTCTTGATGACAGTGAAATCCCCCTTTTTCATCTCTGTGAGAACTCATTTTAAAATGAGCGTAAGCCTAGCAAAAATGACAAAACTGACAAATCCCCACATTAGGGTTCTATACATCTTATTTCCATGGCCCTACCCCTATAGTAGTGACATGTACCTTCTTTACATTACTAACAAGCTATCTGATCCCCTTGGTGGGCTACAAGCACCTTATATTTGCATTGTTCCACCTACTCATCTGGTGGAAGTCATAAAGACCATGGCTAGAAAAGCTATACCATACAATTCACCATACCACAGGTGTACTAAAATATATTTAACCGTTCCCCTATTAATGGATATTCAATCTGTTCTCAATTTTCAGTATAGAAATGATGCCTAAATAAATGTCCTTTAAGTACATATGCATGGTGACCCCACATGTGCAGAGTAGAACTGCTTCATAGGATTTCCAAGGCTGTGACCTTTCAGAAGACCACTAGGTCTGTCTTCTGAGGTGCCTCTAGATAGGTTAGAGTCACCAACCTTTGGGCTAGTAGGTGAGTGCTTAACCAATTGTACTACATGTGAGGTCACCATGAGTCAGAATCAACTTGATGGCAACTAATAATGGCAATGACAAAATACAAGAATTTCTTTAGGATTGTGTGGTTTAAAATTAATGCACCTTGTCAGATTTGCTTAGCCATGCTCTTTTGCTGGATGCTAGTAAATGATAGTGCAGTATAATTAATTACTTAATGTGGCCTTTTTAGCCATATCTTTGTAACTCCCACCAAATCACTGGGTGATTCTTGCTGTAGGTGCAAATATGAAGTGCTCTCACTAAGGGTAATGGAAAGCTTGCTAATGATGTAAATAAGGGGCATGACACACTTGTGTGGGTGGGCCATGCGAAGAAATTATATGGAACCCTTACATGCAGATTGATCAGTTTTGCCATTGCACAAGACTTAAAATGAGCCATCCCATAGATGATAGGGAGGACCTGAGTACTAACAACATGAAGAAAATTAAAGTGGAGTATGTCCTTTAGATCTGGGATCCCTGTGCTAAGAACCTCTTTGACCCAGGAGAGAGAGAGAGAGAGAGCTATAACACCTTTCTGACATGGCGAGAGATGGTGAGAAGCAGTGGCAGGAAAACAGCAGCAGAAGAACTAGGATACTGGCAGGAGACAGCACAACAGCCTTTTGGAGCCACCAAGTAAGAAGGCTTGGGTAGGAGGCTTGCTGGCAGAGTAGGGTGACTCCGGACACTTAGTGGAGCTAGGTTTGTCGACCTACCCAGTTCAGCTAAGCACCTTTGGGCTGAGGCTTACTAACATTTACAAATGGCTCTGGGAACTTATTAGCAGAGCTAACAGGGCTTTGTAACACTTGCCAGAGCAGAGCAGAGGCCAGGTTGAGGGGCAAAGGGCCAGATAGAAACCTACCTGTGGGCCTCACTAAGAAGAGCTATCCTGATCAAAAAACTGCATCCTCAGTCATTTCTGATCACGAATTATAACCTGTAACTTCCCTAATAAACCTCATAATCATAAATATTGTCTGTGAGTTCTGTGTGGCCATTGCAATGAATTACTGAACCAAACAGAGAAGTAGAGAGTGGTATGGTTGGTTCAGAATTGGCAAAATGGTTGGAGAGTAGAGGCATCTCTTATCTCCACCTCATAAGAACCAGTCTTAGGCTTTTGGTCTCTCTCTATTTATTTATATTTTTGCCCTTCACATCACCCAAATTAATACTTGTCTCTACCTATCTAACAATGTTCCACCCCTCCCCTCCCACCCCTGGTAACCAACAAAGAAAGTTTCCCTCCATATATGAACCTTTCCTTGACTTTTTACAATAATGAACTAATAAAATATTTGTCTTTCTGTGATTGACTTATTCCACTCAGCATAATGTCCTCCAAGTTCATCCATATTATATGATGAATTGCAGATTCTATGTTATTTTTTTAGTGTTGCATAGTATTGTGTGTATGTACCATAGTTTGCTTATGCATTCTTCTGTTGATGGGCACCTAGGCTGTTTCCATCTTTTTACTATTTTTACTATTACTAGCCCCATAGGTCAGAATACACTCAAAATGTGATTGAAAAAGAGTTGCATCATCAGAGTAGAACCAACCTTAATGACATGGATAAAGTAAAGCTCTTGGGACCTCTGTCTGCTGACATGGCGCAACTCAAATTGAGGAAAAACAGCTGCAAACACCCATTAATAATTGGAACATGAAATATATGAAGTATGAATCTAGGAAAATTGGAAATTGTCAAAAATGAAATAGAATGGATAAAGATTGATATTCTAAGCATTAGTAAGCTGAAATGGACCAGTTTGGGCCATTTTGAATCAGACAACCATATAATCTACTATGCTGGGAATGACAATTTGAAGAGGAGTGGTATGGCATTCATCATCACAAAAGATGTTTGAAGATCTGTCCTGAAGTACAATGCTGTCAATGATAGGATAATATCCATATGCCTACAAGGAAGACCAGTTAATACTATGATTATTCAAATTTACACACCAATCACCAAAGCCAAAGATGAGGAAATTGAAGATTTTTATAAACTTCTGCAGTCTGAAATTGACTGAACATGCAATCAAGATGATTTAATTATCACTGGTGACTAGAATGCAAAAGTTGGAAACAAAGAAGGATTACTGATAGTTGGAAAATTTGGCCTTGGTAACAGAAATAATGCTGGAGACCAGATGATAGAATTTTGCAAGACCAATGATTTATTCATTGCAAATACCTTTTTTTCAACAACACAAATGGAAGCTACACACATGGACTTTGCCAGATGTAGTACACAGGAATCAGATTGACTACGTCTGTGGTAAGAGACGATGGAAAAGGTCAATACCTTCAGCCAAACCAAAGTCAGGAGCTGATTGTGGAACAGACTATCAACTGTTCATATGCAAGTTCAACTTCAAGTTGAAAACACTTAAAACAAGCCCATAGAGCTAAAATATGACATTGAGCATATTCCTCCAGAATTTAGAGACCATCTAAAAAATAAATTTGATGCATTGAACATCAGTGACTGAAAACCAGAAGAATTGTGGGATGATATCAAGAATATCATCCATGAATAAAGCAAGAGGTCATTAAAAAGATGAGAAAGGAAGAAAAGACCAAAATGGATGTCAGAAGAGACTGTGAAAATTGCCCATGAATGGACAGTAGCTAAAGCAAATGGAAGAAATGACAAGATAAAAGAGCTGAACAGAAGATTTCAAAGAGCAGCTTGAGCAGACAAAGCCAATTACTATAATGAAATGTGCAAAGCCCTGGAGTTAGAAAACCAAAAGGGAAGAACACACTTGTCATTTCTCAAGCTGAAAGAACTGAGGAAAAATTTAAGCCTCAAGTTGCAATATTGAAAAACTCTATGGGCAAAATATTGAATGATGCAGAAAACATTAAAAGAAGATGGAAGGAATATACAGAGTCATTGTACCAAAAAGATCTGATTGAATCTTCATCCATTTCAGGAGGTGGCATATGATCAAGAACCAATGGTATTGAAGGAAGAAGTCAAAGCTGAATTGAAGGAATTGGCAAAGAACAAGGCACCAGGAATTGATAGAATATCCATTGAGATGTTTCAACAAAAGGATGCCTTGCTGGAGACACTCAATTGGCTATGCCAAGAGATTTGGAAGACAGATACCTGGCCAACTGACCAGATGGTATCCATATTGGTACCCATTCCAAAGAAAGGTGATGCCACAGAATGTGGAAATTATCAAACACTATAATTAATATTGCATGCAAATAAAATATTAAAGAAGATAATTCAAAAATTGTCGCAGCAATATAATGATGAGAAACTTCCAGAAATGCAAGCTGGATCCAGAAGAGCACACATAAGGAGAGATATCATTGCTGATGTCAGATGGATCTTGGCTCCAAGCAAAGAATACCAGAGGTGTTTATTTATGTTTTATTGACTATGCAAAAGCATTCAGTTGTGTGGATCATAACAAATTATGGGTAACTTTGAGAAGAATGGGAATTCCAGAACACTTGATTGTACTCATGAGGAACCTGTACATAGACCAGGAGGCTGTCATTCAAACAGAAGAATGGGGTACTACATAGTTCAAAATCAAGAAGGGAGCACGTCAAGTTTGTATCCTTTCACCATATTTATTCAATCTTTATGCTGAGCAAATAATCTGAGAAGCTGGACTATATGAAGAAGAAGATGGCATCAGGGTTGAAGGAAGATTCATTTAACAACCTGGGATACATTGATGACACAACTTTGCTTGCTGAGAGTGAGGATGACTTGAAGCACTTAGTTATGAAGATTGAAGAACACAATCTGGAGTATGGATTACATCTGAATATAAAGAAAACAAAAATCCTCACAACTGGACATATAAGCAGCATTACAATAAATGGAGAAAAGATTGAAATTGTCAAAGACTTCACATTGCTTGGTTCTACAATTGATGCCAATGGAAGCAGTAGTCAGGTCATCAGACGATGTATACCACTGGGCAAATCAGCTACAAAGGACCTCTTTCAAGTACTGAAGAGCAAAGATGTCTCCTTGAGGACTAATGTGTACCTGACACAAGCCATAGTATTTTCAATTGCCTCATATGCATGTCATAGCTGGACAATGAATAAGGAAGACTGAATAAAAGTTGATGCTTTTGAGTTGTGGTTCTGGAGAAGAATGCTGAAAGTGCCATGGACTGCTTAAAAAACTAAAAAGTCTGTCCTGGAGGAAGTGCAGCTAGAATGCTCCTGTGAAGTGAGAATGGCCAGAATTCATCTCACTGACTTTAGTTTTATTGTAAGAAGAGACTGTTCCCTGGAGAAGTATGTCATGCTTGGTAAGGTGGAGGGTCAACAAAAGAGGGCCCTCAACGAAATGGATTAACATTGGCTATGGTGATGGGCTCAAGTACAGCAAAGATCGTGGAGCTGGCACAGTACCAGGCAGTGTTTTGTTCTGCAGTGCATAGGGTCGCTATGAGTCGGAGACAATTAGACGGCACCTAACAGCAACAACTAGTGCTACAATGAACATGGGTGTGCATATATCTGTTCTTGTCCTGGCTCTCACTTCTTTAGGATGTACACCTAGTAATGGGTTTGTGAGATCAAATGGTATTTCTAGTTTCAACTTTTTAAGGAATCACCATATTGCTTCCCACCATTGTTGTATCATTTTACAGTCCTGTTGTTGTTATTGTTGTTATGTGCCATCGAGTCAGACCCAATTCATAGTGACCCCTCCTTGGGTTTCCGAGGTGGTATCACTACAGAATTAGATTGCCCAACCTTCCTTCTTTGGAGTGGCTAGTGAGATTGAACTGCTAGCCTTCTGGTTAGCAGTCAAATGCTTTAGGCACTATGTACCAGAGCTCTCTACAGTCTCCCTAGCAGTGTCCAAGTCTCTCCACATCCTGCCAGCTTTTGTTATCTTTTTGTCTTGTTGAACTTTGCTGTTACTGCTGGGGCAAGATGATATCACATTGTTGTTTTGATTTACATCTCTCTAATGGCTAATGATCATGAACAATTTATTCATGTGTTTGTTGGCCTCCTGAATATCCTCTTTGGTGAAGTGTCTATTCATGTCTTCTGCTCATTTTTGAGTTGCATTTTTTGTCTTTTTGTTGTTGAGGTGTTGGAATTTTCTATAAATTTTACAGATAAGACCCTTGTCAGATATGTTATTGCCAAATATTTTTTCCCAATCTGTAGATTCTCTTTTATTCTTTTGGAAAAGTCTTTTGAAGCATGTAAAAATTTAACTTCTAGAGGTTACATTCATCTAGTTTATCTTCTGCTGTTTGTGCATTTTCAGTTATGCTTGACAATCTTTTTATGCCTAAATCTGCCTGTATTTTTTCCTTGAGGAACTTCATAGTTTTATATTTCACATTTAAATCTTTGATCCATCTATTAGTTTTTGTGTATAGTGTGAGGTAAGGATCTTGTTTCATTTTTCTGCAAATGGATATCCAGTTTTGCCAGCACCATTTGTTAAAGAGACCATCCCTTCCCCATTTAATAGATTGTGGCCCTTTGTCAAAGATCAGCTGACCATAGGTCGATGGATCTGTTTCTGGGCTCTCAGTTCTTTTCTATTGGTCTATGTATCTGTTGTTGTACCAGTACCAGTCTGTTTTGACTACTGTGGCTATATAGTAGGTTTTGAGATGTAGGAGTGTGAGACCTCCTATTTTGTTCCTTTTCTTCAATAGTGCTTTGCTTATCCAAGGTCTTTTTCCTTTCTATATTAAGTTAGTGATTGGTTTTTCCATGTCTTTAAAGAATGTTGATGGGATTTGGTTTGGGATTGCATTGAAAGTATAGATTGCTTTGGGTGTTATTGACATTTTCACAATGTTCAATCTTTCTATCCACAAGCATGGTATGTTTTTCCATTTATGTAGATCTCTTATGGTTTCTTGAATTAGTGTTTTGTAGTTTTCTTTGTACAGGTGTTTTGAGTCCCTGGTGAGATTTATTCCCAAGTATTTTATTTTTTGGTAGATATTGTAAATGGTATTGACTTCCCTATTTCCTTTTCAGCTGGTGTAGAGGAATGTAACTGATTTTGTATGTTGAGCTTGTATCCTGCCACTGTGCAAAACATCTTGATTAGTTCCAGTAGGTTTTTTTTTTTTTTTTGCCAAGTCTCTTGGGTTTTCTACATATAGGATCATATCATCAGCAAGTAGGGATACTTTGACTTCTTCCTTACCAATTTGGATGCATTTGATTTCCCTTTCTTGCCTCATTGCCCTGGCTAGGACTTCCAGTACAGTGTTGAATAGAAGTGGTGATAGAGGGCATCCTTCTCTGGTTCCTGTTCACAAGCAGAATGGTTTCAGCCTCTCTCCATTGACAGTAGTGTTGTCTGTTGGTTTTACATATGTGCCCTTTATTATGTTCAGGAATTTCCCCTCTATTCCTATTTTGCTGAGAGTTTTGATTAGGAATGAGCATTGGAATTTATCAAATGCCTTTTCTCTATCAATTGATATGACCATGTGTTTCTTTTCCTTTGTATTATTTATGTGATGGATGATGTTGATTGTTTTTCTAATGTTGAACCATTATGAACCCCAGTTGATCTTGATGCATCATCATTATTATTATTATTATTGCTATGTTGTTGTAGTCTATTGGCTAGGATGCTGTTGTAGATTTTTGCATCTATATTCATGTGGGATACTGGTCTTTAGTTTTCCTTTCTACAAGTGTCTTTGCCTGGTTTCAGTATCAAGGCTATGCTTGCTTCATAAAATGAATTTGGGAGGATTCCATCCTTTTCTATGTTCTGGAATAATTTGAGTAGGATTGGTGTCAATTCTCTGAACATTTTATAGAATTCTCCAGTGAAACTCTCTGGACCAGGGCTTTTTTGTTGTTGGTAATTTTTTTTTTTTATAACCTATTCAATTTCTTCTTTTGTTAGGGTCTGTTCATTTCTAATTTTATAGCATTGTGATCTGGGAAGTTGCTTTGCAGTATTTCAATGTTTTTAAAATTATTAAGGCTTGCTTTGTGGCCTAACATATAGTCTATCCTGGAGAATGTTCCATGTGCATTGGAAAAGATTGTGTATTATGCTCTTGTTGGGTAAAGTACTCTGTAGATATCAATAACGTCAAGTGGGTGGATTGTATTGTTTAGTTCTGCATCTTTTTTGAGTTTCTTTCCAGTTGTTGTATCTTTCATTGAAAGTGGTATATTAAAGTCTCCTACTATGACTTAGGAGTTCTGGTGGCATAGTGCCTAAGGCATTTGACTGTGAACCAGAAGGCTGGTGGTTCAAACCCACCATCCACTCCTTGGAAGGAAGATTAGGCAATCTACTTCTGTAGAGATACTGCCTTGGAAACCCAAGGAGAGGTCACTATGAGTTGGATCTGACTCAACAGCAGTGAGTTTTCACTGTGGAGTCATCTATTTGTCTTCAATTAAAGTGTGATTTATGCATTTTGGGGCTCTTCTGTTGGTTGCATAGATATTTATTATGGTTATGTTCTCTTGCTCAATTGATCCTTTAATCATCATATATTGTTTTCCTTGTTTCTTGTGGTTGCTTTGGTCTTAAAGTTAATTTTATCAGAAATTAATATTTCCAGTCCTGCTTTTTTTTTATTTTTGCCATTTGCTTGGTATTTTTTCCCAACCTTTGATTTCAGTTTATTTTTGTCTTTGTCTCTAAAGTGTATCTCTTGTAGACAGCATATTGATGAGTTGTGTTTTCTTATCTAGTCTGCAACTCTTCATCTTTTACATGGTGCATTTAATCCATTGATATTCAATGTAATTATAGACAAGTATGAATTTGTTGCTGTCATTTTGTTATGTATTTTTTCATTGTACTGCTGATTTTTTGTCCCACATAATAATCTGTGCTGAGCTCATTTTGTTTAGAAATCATGTTATCATTTTCTTTGTTGCTATCATTTAATATTTGCCAGATATTTGTGCTTGTTCTCTTTCTTATTTTGATGTGATGGTTTTTCATTTTTCTTTGTGGTTATCCTGTGATGTATAATTTTCATCTCAAGTTTAGAACAGTCTGTTCTATCTTGTGATATCTTTGACTTCCTCACCATTTAGAAGTTCTATAACTACACATTTCCCCCCCCTCTTTTTGGTTTGTAGTTTTCCTCATTTGCCAATTGATGTCTCTGGTTCCCTGTTTGCAATCTTGTAAGCTTATTTTAATTTGGATACTTCCATAACTGGGTTGGTTTCTGGGTGATGCCATCATCTGTGTTAATGGTCAGTTATTATTCACTGTTATGGGTTCTCTATCCACAGGACTCCCTTTAGCATCTCTTGTAATGCTGGTCTGGTTTTAATAAATTCCTTTATTTTCTGCTTATCTGGGAATGTCCTAATTTCACCATCATATTTGAGGGACAATTTTGCTGGTTATATAATTCTTGGGAACTCTGATGGGATAGTGCCTAAGACATTTGACTGCTAACCAGAAAGGCTGGCAGTTCAAACCCACCAGCCACTCCTCAGAAGGAAGATTGGGCAATCTAATTCTATAGAGATACTGCGTCAGGGGGTTTTATATATACCATCCTGTTTCTTTCTCACCTGCATGATTTCTACTGAGAAATTAGAGCTTAAGGCTTACTGGTTGCTCTTTGTTGGTAACTTTAAATTTTTCCCATGCTGCTTTCAGGATTCTTTCTTTGTATTTGGTTTTGGTGAGTTTCATGATGACATGTGTGGTAGTTAAGTTTCTGTGTCAACTTGGCTGGGCATGGTTGAGTGGCTAAGCAGCTGGATATAGTATTCCCCATGAAATTGATAATCAATTCCATGGTGGAATCTACTGTGAGCAGCTCAGTAGCTGTTCTAGGAATGTGGCATGCTTCCTGTATATAAGAAGAAGCCTTGGGGAATGGTCTCTAGTTTATGGCATGCTTGGACCCTGCATGTAGCCATGTCATTGTTCAGTAGCCTGCCATGCTTTGCCAACCTTGGGACTTACAGTGGACTTGAATTAATGGTCTGCCATGTGGTTTGGTAACATAGGGACTATGCCATTTTATTTGTCGACCTTGAGCTTGTTAGGCTTAGCAGCCAGTAGCTGCCTAAGTAAAGAGATGCCTCTAGCTTCAGTGGGCCAGGAGAAAGATGCAGAGCTGAAGCCCAAGGTTGAGAGGTTTTCACACAACCCCTAGAGCCTGGCATTTTGAACTTGGACTTAAAGCCTCCAAACTGTAAGATAATAAACTCCTGTTTGTTAAGGGCATCCCATTTGTGGTGTATTCTTGTCAGAGTGGCACTAGAAAACCAGAACATGTCTTGGTGATTTTCTTTTTGGGTCTATCCTGTTTGAGCTTCTTGAATGGATACATTCTCATCTTCTGTAATATCAGGGAAATTCTCTTCCAACAAATCTTTGACAGTTTTCTCTGTGATTTTATTTTTCTCCTTCTTTTCTGGAATTCTGATTACATGTAGGTTATTCCTTTGATGTTATCCTACATGAATCTTAGGATTTCTTCATTTTGTTTTGATCTTTTTTTCTGATTGATTCCTTTCCAAAGAAGTATTGAGGTATTCATCTTCAGTCTTACTAATTCTGTCTTCCATTGATTTGCTTCTACTCTTTTGCCCATTTAATGTGTTATCTATTTTTGAAAATTTAACATTAATCTTCTGGGTTTTTATGGGTAGATTGTGTTTCATTTCTTATTTCCTTTATTTTGTCATTTGTTCTTGTATTATCTTCCAAAACTATTCTAGGATTTTGTCTGTGTTTTCCTGAATTTTTTGAGTGTTTTCCTTGACCTGTCTCTCAATCCATTGAAGGTACCTACATATAAATCTTTTTAATTCCTTATCAGGGAGTTGTAACTCTCCTTATTCCTTGGGGATGTGTTCTGGGTCTGTATCCTGGTCCCTTGTTTCTACTACTTTATCTTGACTCTTTGTATGAATTGTGATGGTCTGTTGTCTCCAAGACATTGTGACATTGTTGTATTCATATTTAGTTAGTGATTGTGTGCTGGGGTGATTTTCCCAAGATTTTTGTTTTCTTTGATTTGTTTGTATGTATCTGAGTAAGCAGGGTACTGTGCTCCTCTATTTGCTAGTTGGCAGCACTTACACTCACACCACCTATGTCCTGGTGGGTGTGATAGAGAATGAGAGTGGCTGCACAGATCTCTGTTAGCTGTTTGTGAAGAACAATTGAGGGTGAGTCAAACTCATATTGGCCTTTTATTGTTAGCCAGTTGGTGCAGAAGCAAGTGATGGCCCTCACTTACTATGAGAGGCTGCAGGAGGTGAGGGTATGATTGGGTCATTTGGGCTTGGTTGCTGTCTTCCACTCAGACAAAAACAACAATAAAAAAAAAGTAAAAATGATGACAAAAATTACATACTGCACAAACATACAGGAACAATCATCAAAAAGAGAAAAGAAAAAGAAAAAAGAAAAGACAAGAAATAAGATGAAATATTTAAAGAAATATTTTAAAAAGACAAAAGCAATATAAAGAGAAAAAAAACACAATACATGAGAAAAGGGGAATAAGAGAAAAGAGTTAGAGTCAGAGACTAATGAGGAAAAAAAATGAGAAAAACACAAAAAGAAAAATAAATGATGGGAAGAACCACAAGAAATAAAAAAATGGAAATCAGGAAAAGAGAGGAGAAAAAGTAGCCCAAAATGAGAACCTGTAAAGTTAAAAAGGAAGAATAAAAATAAAAAGGAAGAGAAAGAAAAAACAAGAGAATAATTTAAAACAAACAAAAATTGGGGGGAGGGGGGCAGGGCACCCAGGCTCCATCATAGCACACATACTGGGATGGAATTCCCACTGGCCCAGAAGGTGGGTGGATGTGAGGGATGGCTTCCCCTCTGTTCACCAAAAGGGTGTAGGGTATAAGAGTAACAAGGGGACTATCACACCTTCCAGTCATCAGCCTCCAGTATATCTGTGCTGTTCTCGGCAAGTGGAGCCCATTCTTAGTTCCCTGGAATCTGAACAAGAATGCTGTAGGTTTGAATATCCAAAATGACCACAATTTATAAACATTCAATATGGCTGCACCCTCTGGACAGAAAGTCCACAGCTCAGTTTGCCTCCTTTGCTCTTTCCCTTTTTAGTCATCAGTCACCAGTGCAGTCATCCACACAGCCCTTGGTGAGCAGGGCTGATTTTTAGGTTAATTCTCAGGACCTAACCCCAATTATAAGTATTCAAACATCAGTATAGCTGACTGTCTGCAGCTCCACTTGTCTCCTTATTCACTGTTTTCATGCAGATTCTTATACTAGTTGGTGTTTAATCCACTTCTTTATCCTCCCTTTCAAAGCTCAAGGCTCCAGGATTATCTTCTGTATCTCTGTCAATTGGTTTTTCTTTTCTTTGTTGAAGAGGGTCTGTGTAGCTTGTCTGCCTATTCTGCCATCTTACCCTTGGCTGTTGATCTTCATCTTCCTCCTCTGTGAAGAAAGAGGAGGTTAGATGCCTCTACCATACCATTTTTAAAATGACCTTTCTGGAAGATAGCCTGGATCTATGTTATTATAGGCCCCAGAGGAGAGTTTTGATCAATGTCAAACAGAGGACATGAGTGAGCTATGGATAAGTAATTCTCCCTTCTGCCTGCTGATGGCCTGTTGCCAGATATAACATTTATGTTTGTCCTCTCAGGAGATGCTCTGTAAGTGTGTAGCCATGTTCATAATATGCCACTTTGTATTAGCTTACTCTATTTTCCTGTCTCGTTACTTTCTTTTTTTTTTTTTTTTTTAAACCCTTGCTCCAGCCTCTTTGGGACTGTATCCCAATAGAACACCTGGAAATTTAATCTCTGGCTTTGTTTTCTGAAAAATTTGGGCTTAACAATATATATAGTCTAAAAAAATTAGAATTATTGGGTCAAAGAGTATATGAGCTTATACTCATTTTATTATACTACTCTGCTAACCATAGGGCTGGAGGTTCAAACCCACCAAGCACTCCTTGGAAGGAAGGTTGGGAAATCTACTTCTGTAGTGATACCACCTTGAAAACCCAAGGAGGGGTCACTATGAGTCAGGTCCAACTTGACAGCACATAACAACAACTTTTTATTCAGATACATCCAATTGCAAATATGTTTTTGCTACCATTTTCATTAAATGTAAATATTCCCATCATAAGAACTGTGATATTCTTACTATCGTTACATATAGTAAAGTAATATATTATTACCTAATGTTTCAGTAGAAATCCCTCTGTATATTCAGGTATAACATTACATGAAATTCTGTTAAGAAATGAGTTCCAGGTCTTTAATTTTGTGGCTAAATAAAACCAAGTCTAAATTAGGTCTTCATTCTTCTCTGAAATATGCTATATATTGTTACTGCTCTCCATGAAGTCATCTCTCAGAAAATATGAGAGCCACTTCAAAAGAGCATCATTAGAACATTCTATATTTCAGATTTATATTTATTTTTGTTGTTTTTAGTAATGCATTAGGTAGCATAAATGTTCATAACATAATGAGGCAATGGCTTGATCAGGCTTTTGGCAAACTGGGAACAGGGCAGAAAGAATAGAAGTTTTTTTTTTCTCTTCCCAAATCCTGTTCAGTGTCCCAGAATGGAGTAATTATAGGCAAGATGAGAAGGGAATAAAAGCTGGAATAGCATCTTTCAAAATCTGGGTGACTTGAGACAGATCACTGGCTTGTCATTCACCATAGTGTCCTTCGCCATTTTTTATCTTCTCACCCATGCCCTCTGTGGCTAAACTTCTGAGCTGGAACTGCTGTCAGGCCCTGAGCTGGGCAGGGAGCAGAAATAAGAGCTTGGACTTTCCTAGAGTGTCTCCAAAAGAGATCCATGCAGCAAAATATCCCTATGTAGATCAGGAACGTCAGGAGATGGGTGTTAAACTAGGTAGATATATGGGAATTAGGTAAGATCTCTGTATTTGTTTAAATTTGGAAAATGGATTATATGGGGCTTTGGTTATCTCCTAAAATCAGTGCACTTAGGCAGTCATGAATGTGGAACCTCAATACAGATGTAAGAGGAGGAAAAAATTTAAATGGAGTGAAAATACTTCAGCAATACTTATATTTGCCCATGAGCCAGATACACCTGTGTTGGCTTGGAAAGTTGTGCATGGATTTGCTAAATGCAAAGCTCATTTGAACTCTAACTAGATTAAAGACAGTGATGAAGCCAGGCTGGTTTATCCTGTAATTGGAAAAGTGAGGACTTTCTTAAGAAGTCATCTACTGAAGCACTTTACTCTGCAGTGTTTTTCTGAAAAAGAAGCAGTATTTATTTACCTAGCAGCTTTCTTCTTGAAACCCTCCTTTGAATTCAGAAAACTGCCATTCCTCAAATGGCAGTTTCCTGTGGGTGACTTAGCAAATCAGGTGATAACGCAAATGAGATAAAAATAAACCTCACAGCATCTTTTCCATGATTCAGCATTGTCTTTTTGACCTCTTTTAGTTTCTGAAATAAGCAGAAACTTTAGATAAAGTCATAAGAAATTGTTTAATTTTTTTCATAATAATTTATGCACATGGTTATAGAAAATAGAACAGTATGGACAGTCTTATAACAGAAAACAACAGGGTTTTTTCCTGATGAGTCACAGATTTTTGTGTACTCCCAGAGACTGTGAGCTATTAGGGAGTAATTTTATGTAACATATAACTTGGCTGCATATATTTTAAAATTAAAACTCACTGCCATCGAGTTGGATCTGACTCATAGTGACCCCTCCTTGGGTTTCCAAGGCAATATCACCACAGAAGCAGATTGCCCAATGTTCTGGTTACCTGGTGCCACTCTGACAAGAATATACCACAAATGGGATGGCCTTAACAAACAGGAGTTTATTCTCTTAGAGTATGGAGGCTTTAAGTCCAAGTTCAAAGTGCCAGGCTCTAGGGGCTGGGTGAAAGTCCCTTGGCCTTGGGCTTCAACTCAGCCTCTAGCTCCCAGCCCACTAAAGCTAGAGTCTTCTCTTCACTCTGACAGATGCTGGCTGCTGAGGCTGTGAAGCCCAGGGTTGACATTTAAAAAGGCACAGTCCCAATGTTACTAAATCACACAGCAGGCCATTAATAAAATCCATTGTAATTCTCCAGGTCACAGGGCATGGCAGGCTACTGAACAAACAACAGCACAGCTACATGCAGGGTTCAAGGTTCCATAAGCTAGCTACTATCCCCAAGGCTTCTCCTTATATACAGGAAGCAGACCATATCCCAATGGCAGCTACTCAGCTGCTTGTGGTAGATCCCACCATGGAGTTGATTGCCATTCTCATCATGAGGAATAACTACCACCAGCTGCCATGCCACTCAACCAGGCACAGCTAAGTTGACATGCAAACTGAACTACCACAATTCCACCCCTTGTCAACTTGGCATCTGTACAGATCTTCTCCACTGGGTGGCATCTGTACAGATCTTCTCCACTGGGTGGCTCCAGTCCCCTAGTTCCTCTAAGTGGCAACCTCACCCCCTTGGCCTGGTGTCCCCATTCCTCTCCCTCTTGGGCATGGCAGCCCTGCCCCCTCACTCTTGGACAGCAGCTATGTCTCCCACTGCTCACATGAACAAGGAGCCCCACACTCCAGAACCAAGTTGGTGAAGGCCTGGCTCTTTGAAACCTAGGTGTGGTGGTTCCACTCCCCAAAGGCTATGGTCCTACCCTTTCAGGCTGAGGTGGTTCTGCTTCCGTTTTCCTGGTCTCTCTGCTTCTGCCGATTAATGCCGAAGGCAACCCACTCCACCAGAAATCTTCCTGCCCCAAAAGCACTCAGCTTTCTTGCTCCATGGGCTGGCCAACCTGCTACTCCATTTCATGCCGGTCTTTTCTACCAAGTAATGCCCGAAGGCAACCCACTCCACAAGGAAACCATCTAACCAACGGCATCAAGCTTTCTCCTCCGTGCTCTAGTAAGGCTGTCGCTGTCTCATGCCGGTTCTCTGGGCTCTGCTACTGCCATCTCTCATACTCTCTGGGCTCTGCTCCTGCCGTCTATCATACCATATGCCAGGGTCTTTCTGTCAGAGTCTTGGGTCAAGGATGCACTCAACTCCTGTTCCCCCATTTTAGGTATCTGTCAGGGCAGCATCCCACTCTCTCAGTACCATATTCCGTTCTCATTACTTAGTGTCACTCTGACAAGAATATACCACAAACTGGATGGCTTTAACAAATAGGAATTTATTCTCTTACAATTTGGAGGCTTTAAGTCCAAGTTCAAAGTGCCAGGCTCTAGGGGCTGGGTGAAAGCCCTTCAGCCTATGGGGAATAACTACCACCAGCTGCCCAGCCACTCAACCAGGCCTAGCCAAGGTGACATACAAACTGAACTATCATACCCAACCTTCCTTCCAAGGAGAGGCTGGTGGATATGAACCGCCAGCTTTCTGGTTAGCAGTCAAATGCCTTAGGCACCACACCATCAGAGCTCCTGTATATATTTTAGACATTCTATTTTAAGATGTATGATAAATTAAACATGGCTGTTAATTTTGTTTGACACTTCTCACATTGACAGTGTATATGGGAGTCTATGTCTGTGTTTCTTCCACTTGATTCTGCATGGGACTTGTGACTTTTACAACTAATTTAATATGGTAGAAACGATTCTGTGCCAGTTTTAGGGTCTGGGCCTTAAGAGACTGAAAGCTGCTGCTGCTTTTTTTTTTTTTTTTTTTGGTCTCTTGCAATACTCACTCTTGGAATCCAGCTGTCAAATTGTGAGAAATCTCAATTATCCCTGTAAAAAGCTTCATGTAAAAAGAAAATAAAGTCCTCAAGTGACAGCCCTAGCTGAGCTACCAGTCAACAGCAAGCAGCAACTTACAACTCCATCAGTGAACCTTCTTGGAAGTGGATACTTTAGCTCCACATAGTTGTCATGTGGAAAAGAATTGCCTACCCAGGCCCTGCCCAAAACTGACCCACAAATTTATGATATATAATAAAATGGTGACTTTTAGAAGCCACTGTATTTTAGGTAACTTATTATGTAGTAATAGATAATCACAATGGAACGTTTGGCATACTAGAAAGAGAACAGAATTAGAGACTTATAGACTTGGTTTCAAATTCTGTCCAACTGTGTCAGTGATAAGACTTTGGGAAAATTACTAAGCTCCTCTCAGCCTAAGTTCATCTGTAAAATGGCAATCATGTCATCTCTCTTAAAAGCTGTGTGAGGATTAGAGATAAAATACCTAAAGTGACTAATACATTTCCTGGAAGATAATAATAACCGAACATAGCAGCAAGTATTTTTTATTTTTTTTTAATCAGTTAACCCACTCCACTGTACCTTGTTCATCTCAAGCAGTTTTTCCAGACTGAGGGAATATCCTTTTTGAAAATCACTTTGACAGTATGATTCAAGGCTTTCAAATGTTTATAAATTTTTCAACAAGTCATTCAATTTTATGATTGTAATCTAGGGAAATTAAGCAAAATACTGGCTGTAATATATCTAATATTAGCAATGACATTATGTAGTTTCCTGATCACTATGTAGCACTTAAAGTATATATAAACACATCAACCAAGTTTTGTTTGGAAGACGATGGCTGAACCTACCTCCTTGAGGTAACACCATCCCCAATATACTCACTGAGAGAGTATGAGCAAACTAATTAGGACAATTATGCACATATAAAATAATTCAGTGAAGCAGTGTAGCTTTTGAGATGTACCTTTTATCCAACAATATTTATTGAAAGCTAATAAAGTTCCAGCTGCTGGTAACAATCCTAGGGAAATGGAGATGAAGCCACAGTCTCTGTTCTGTCTAGAGTCTATTAAGTGGTCATTATGGGCAGAGTCAACACTGCTTATTATATATTATATAAATGTCTTCATCTTGATGCCTTTGTTGTCACCATCTTTCTACTGAGAACAGTCTCCCCATTTTACCAGTTGTGATAGCTGGAGCTGTGTGTTAACTTGGCTGGACCACAATTCTGTGTGGTTTAAGCAGTTGTGATGTGGTTATTCCCATGATGGGATCAGATGTATATGTTTGAGCAGCCAATCTGTTGAAAGGGAGTTTCCCTAGGGGTGTGGCCTGATTCAAGTATATTTATGGGCATCCTGGGAAAATAGACACTCTTCTGTGGATTGGGATTCTGTTGTGCTTCCTACGACTGTTTATGAGCAAACAATCCACCATTCAGCCTGGAGGTCTTGGATTTGTCATTGATTGAACACATAATCCAGTATATTGCCTGCCAGCCTTGAGCTCCTCAGCCCCTGCAGCTGTGTGAGTCAGGCAAAGCCTCCAGCTTGACATTTGATCCAAGAACTTTGGACTTGCCAGCTTCTATAAGTGTGTGAGCCATTTTCCTAAGACAAGTATTTCTTTCTCTATATAAGTTTTACTGGTTTTGTTTTTCTAGAGAATCCAGTCTAACACATTTGGTACCAAGAGTGGTTCTAGAGAGACAAAATCATAAGGATGGGCTTCCTAAATTGGTTCTCCAATTTGATTAATCGCAAAGACACTAGTGGTCCTGCCTCCATTAGCAAAGAGGGCCCTGCAAATCCATGGCATGAGGTGGCAACATTAATATACAAAATGTTGTTGTTGTTATGTGCCGTTGAGTTGGACCTGACTCATAGTGACCCCTCCTTGGATTTCTGGAAGTAATTACTATGGAAATAGATTGCCCAACCTTCCTTCCGAGGAGTGGCTGGTGGGTTTGAACCACCAGCCTTCTGGTTAGCAGTCAAGTGCCTTAGCCACTATGCTACCAGAGCTCCTGTTCAAATAGCACCACCAATTGAACAAGTACTTGTGAGAAGTGAGGCTCTGGGTGATTACATATTTGATACTTCTCTGCAATTTTGTCCACATGAGGAGTATAAAGAAGCTGGTTGTTTGGTCCTACTTACACTAGAAAAAGTGGTGAAAGAGGGAGATGAGCTCAAGGCTGCTGAGTCACAGCTTAAGTGCTGCATAAAAGACCTCAATATTTTCAGTTGTGCTCTGAAAGAAAGCCTTATTTCTTCTAGTAACAGAGCTGATATTGCTGAAAAGCAACCCAGAGTCTTATTGTAAGGATGGCTGAATTACAATGTCAATTAAATTATCAACCCAGAATGGTGTCTGATTTAAAGTGGAGACATTGATTGGGAAAAAACGGGATCCTAAAACCTGGAATGGGGACATATGGGCAGATAGTCAGGAAGATCAGGATATGGAGCCTATCAACTCTGTTGAATTCCTCCTATCTGAAGGGATTACTGAAAACCGTTATCCTCTCTACCTCAGTTTGATGGGATTAACCCAACTGCTCTAGCTAGGTCATTGCCTGAGGCAGAGGCCATGGAAGACATAGCTGAATGTTCTCAGGAACTGCTCCAACCACTCATTGTTGCTGCTAGACCTATAACTAAAGTTAAGTCCAAGCGAGCCCCAAAGGTGAAATACAAAGTGTGACTGAAGAGGTACTATGCTACACACAAAAGACCTACTTGATTTTGCTAACATGTACAGACAGAAACCAGGAGAATATGTATGGGAATGGCTACTGAGGGTGTGAAATAATGGTTCAAGGAATATAACATTGGATCAGTCTGAGTTTATTGATTTAGGACCACCAAGTATGGATTCTTCCTTCAATATTTCAGCTCGAGAGGTTAGGAAAGGATCTAATAGTTTATTTGGTTGGCTTGCTGAAGCATGGATTATGAGGTGGCCTACCTTAAGTCAAGTTGAAGTACTAGACCTGCCTTGGTAAATGTAGAAGAAGGTATCCAGGGACTTAGGGAAATTGACCTGTTAGAATGGATTTATCAGATTAGACCCCTAGAGCCAGAAATGGAGAGTCCAGAAGACACACCTTTCACCGGTATGGTGAGGAATAAATTTGTGAAGGGAGCTCCAGCATCCTTGAAGACTGCTGTGATTGCTATTTTATGTAAACCAGATTTGACAGTGGAAACTGCCCTAATTGAACTAAGACACTTAACTACAATGGAGCTGATTGGACTCCATGGTTGTTGTTGTTGTGTTAAGTGCCATTGAGTCATTTCCGACTCATAG
>NW_006921591.1:5664048-5667444 GCF_000298275.1 Orycteropus afer afer
GCAAATTAGTACATCTCCTGGTACTTGGTATGCAGCTATTGATCTGGTCAATGCTTTTTTTCTTGATATAAATTTCAAGGGACCATCAGAAGCAATTTGCCTTCATCTGGCAAGGCCAACAGTAACTTACAGTGCTTCCTCAGGGATATATCAACTCCCTGGCACTATGTCATAATTTAGTCTGTAGGGATCTTGATCATCCTTCCCTTCCACAAGACATCACACTGGTCCATTATATTGATGACATTATGCTGATTGGACCAAATAAGGAAGTATTGATGACTCTAGACTTATTGGTGAGACATATGCATGCTAGAGGTTGGGAAGTTAACCAAACAAAAATTCAGGCACCTTCCATCTCAGTGAAATTTCTATGTGTGGTCCAATGGTGTGGGGCATGTTGAGATATTCCTACTAAAGTGAAGGATAAGTTATTATATCTGGCTTCCGTCACAACTGAAAAGGTGGCACAACATCTGGTGGGCCTCTTTGGATTTTGGAAGCAACATATCCCTCATTTGGGTGTGCTGCTGTGGCCTATTTATCAAGTGACTCAGAAAGCTGCTAGTTTTGAGTGGGGCCCAGAACAACAGAAGAATCTGGAATAGGTTCAGGTTGCCATGCAGGCTGCTCTGCCACTTGGGCCATATGATCTGGCTGATCCAATGGTGCTTGAAGTGTCTGTAGCAGATAGAGATGCGGTTTGGAGTCTTTGGCAGATCCCTATTGGTGAATCGCAATGCAGACCCTTGGGATTTTGGAGCAAAGCCCTTCCATCCTCTGCAGATAACTACTCTCCTTTTGAGAAACAGGTTTTAGCTTATTACTGGGCTTTAGTAGAGACTAAATGCCTATCCACGGGTCACCAAGTCACCATTAGGCCTGAGCTGCCCATCATGAACTGGGTGTTGTTCGACTCACAGAGTCATAAAATTGGACATGTACAGCAGCACTCCATCATTAAATGGAAGTGGTATATCAGAGATCAGGCTCAAGAAGGACCTGAAGGCACAAGAAAGTTACATGAGGAAGAGGCCAAATGCCTGTGGTCTCCACTCCAATCACATTACCTTCCCTCTCCCAGTCTGCATCTTTGGCCTCATGGGGAGTTGCTTATAATCAATTGACTGAGGAAGAGAAAACTCATGCCTGGTTTACAGATGGTTCTGTGTGATATGCAGGCATCACTTGAAAGTGGACAGCAGCAGTACTGCAGCCCCTTTCTGGGACTTCCTTGAAGGTCAGTGGTGAAGGGAAATACTCTCAATGGGCAGAACTTCGAGCCATGTAGATGGCTGTTCACTTTGCATGGAATAAGAAGTGGCCAGATGTGCAATTATTTATGAATTCATGGACTGTGGCTAATGGCTTGGCTGGATGGTCGGGGACTTGGAAGGAGGAACATTGGGGATAAGGATGTATGGGGAAGAGGTATGTGGATAGATATCTCTGAATGGGCCAAAGGAGTAAAGATATTTATGTCTCATGTGAATGCCCACCAAAAGGTGAACTCAGCAGAGGAGGACTTTAACAATCAGGTGGATAGGATGACATGTTCAGTGGAAACCAGCCATTCATTTTCCCCAGGTACTTCAGTCTTTGCTCAATGGGCTCATGAACAAAGTGGCTGTGGTGGCAGGGATGGAGGCTATGCATGGGCTCAGAAACATGGACTCCCACTTACCAAGGCTGATTTGGCTACTGCCACTGCTGAGTGCCCAATCTGCCAGCAGCAGATACCAACACTGAGTCCGTGATATGGAACCATTCCTTGGGGTGATCAGCCAGCAATGTGGTGGCAGGTTGATTACATTGGACCACTTCCATCATGGAAAAGACAGCATTTTGTTCTCATTGGAATAGATACTTGTTCTGGATATGGATTTGCCTTTCCTACACGCAATGCTTCTGCCCAAACTACTGTCTGTGGACTTACAGAATGCCTTATGCACTGTCATGGTATCCCACATAGCATTGCTTCAGATCAAGGGACTCACTTAATAACAAATGAAGTACAGCCGTGGGCTTATGCTCATGGAATTCACTGGTCTTGTCATGTTCGCCATCATCCTGAAGCAGCTGGCTTGATAGAACCATGGAATGGCTTACTGAAAACACAATTATGGCACCAGCTAGGTGGCAAAACCTTGAAGGGTTGGGGCAATGTTCTCCAGGAGGCTGTATATGCTCTAAACCAGCATCCAATATATGGTTCTGTTTCTCCAATAGCCAGGATTAATGAGTCCAGGAACCAAGATGTGAAAACGGGAGGGGTACCACTCACTATTACCCCTAGTGCCCCACTCAAAAAATTTTCGCTTCTTGTCCCTGCAACCCTATGCTCTGTGGGTCTGGAGATCTTAGTCCCAAAGGGAGGAACACTCCCACCTAGAGACACAATACTGATTGGATTGAATTACAAATTAAGAATGCCACCTGGCTATTTTGGCTTCCTTATGCTTCTGGATCAACCAACAAAGAAAAACATTACTGTACTATCTTCTGTGATAGATCCTGATTACCAATTGTTTTGACATTACATAATGGAGGTAAAGAAGATAATGTCTGGAATGCAGGAGATTTTTTAGGACCTCTCTTGGTACTACCATGCCCTGTGATTAAAGTCAATGGAAAATTACAACAACTCAATTCTGATACGACTTCTAATGGCCCAGACCCTTCAGGAATGAAGCTTTGGGTCACCCCATCAGGCAGAGAACCATGACCAACTGAGGTGCTTGATGAGGGCAAGGGAAATATAGAATGGGTTGTGGAAGAAGACAGTTCTTAATATCAGCTATACCACATGACCAGTTGCAGAAATGAGGACTGTGATTGTTATATTTCTTAATCATATATGTGCATCAAATATTTTTGTTTCCTTTTCTTATGATGTGTGAAATGTAAAGAAGGTTAATGAGATTCGGTTGTACGTGTGCTAGTGCATCATGCTAGGGGCAAGTATGACTTTATACTTGTCCTTATTTAGTGATTATATATGGTTAAGAAGATGTGTACAACTGCCAAGTTCACAAGGCATGGTCTGTGATAGTTGGAGCTGTGTGTCAACTTGGTTAGACCACAATCCTTTGTGGTTTAACCTGTTGTAATGTGGTTATTCCCATGATGGTATCAGATATATATGTTTAGAGCAGCCAATACATTGAAAGGGAGTTTCCTTAGGGTGTGGCCTGCTTCCAGTATATTTATGGACATCCTGGGAAAATAGACACTCTTCTGTGGATTGGGATTCTGTTGTACTTCCTACAACTGTCTGTGAGCAAACAATCAACTATTCATCCTGGAGATCTTGGATTCATCGTTGATTGGACACATCAGCCTGTATATTGCCTGCCAACCTTGAGCTCCTCAGCCCCTGCAGCTGTGTGAGTCAGG
>NW_006921591.1:5668089-5677525 GCF_000298275.1 Orycteropus afer afer
CATCTAGTTCTTCTGGTCTCATAGTCATATAGGCTGCAGATCAGATGGTGTACCAGTCACTATGAATAATTGTTTCCATGAATTTTGTTTTCCTTCATTCTTCTTTGCTCTGGACGAGGAGAGACCCATTGTTGCATTTAGATGGCAGCTTGCTAGCTTTTATGATCCCAGTCGCTATTTGTCAAAGTAGGAGGTGGAACAACGTTTTGTATAGTATGTTATGTCAATTGAGCTTAGTGTCCCCTGAGACTATGGTTCCAAGCCCACAGTTTCAACTACTCAGTCCCTCTTGGTAGCTAGCTGTTACCAAGCAGTGACTACAACCTTGCCCCTTGTCAGCTCTACTATACACCTGGGAATTCTAATCACTCACATAAACTTATAGGACCATTGACTGCCAACCCTATACATGTTCCTGGATACACTCCCCATTTCATAGACATACCTAATAGTTCATCAAAGCATTTCTTGAATCAACTTTAGCTCCACCTCCTACAAGAATACTGTATCTATGCTACGTGGTTTCCAGTTTCTTTATATCCCCATAGTACTATTTTCTTGCAGTACTCACTGTCTATTCATCTCTGGCTTCTCTGTGCAGCTAGTTTTTTTTTTTTATTTCTTTTCTTTAATATCTGTTTATGATATCTACAACTAGATTATATATTTTTCAGCAGTGTATCTAAAAGACAATATTTCATATATACATATGAAGCACCAGAAGATCTTGTTGAAACACAAACTTTGATTCAGTAGTTCTTGGGTTCTTCATAGCTAAGAAGCTCTCAGGTGATGTTCATGCTGCTATACCTCAGATCTTAGGTCTCTGGGTGACACAAATCGTTAAACACTTGACTACAAACCTATAAATTGGTGATTTGAGTGCACTCAGTATGTAGGTGTAAAGATTATAGCCAAGAAAACTCTATAGAAAAGTTCTACTCACATTGGGTTGTCATGAGTCAGAATTGACTTGAGAGCAATTTTTTTTGTACTGTTTTGCTTTTAATACATCATACCACACTTTGAGTAGCAAGTAGCAAGCTACCAAAAATTGCTCCTGAGCCAGCTCCATGATTCTTGCTACACTTGAGCCTATCACCACTGCCACCATGTAAATCCATCTCATTGAGGGCCTTCCCCTCTTTTGTCAATCCTCCACCTTACCAAGCATGACACCCTTCTCCAAGGAATGCTCCCTTCTGACAATATGACAAAAGTATGTGAGATGAACTCTGGCCATTCTTGCCTCCAAGGAGCATTCCAGCTGTACTTCCTCCAGGACAGACCTGTTAGTTCTTTTATCAGCCCACAGTACTTTCATTATTCTTCGCCAACACCACAGCTCAAAAGCATCAATTCTTCGCTCTTCCTTATTCATTGTCCAGCTCTCACATGCATATGAAGTGATTGAAATACCATAGCTTATGTCAGGTGCACCCTAGTCCTCAAGAAGACATCTTTGCTTCTCAGCACTTGAAACAGGTCCTTTGCTGCCAATTCGGGAGCTCTGGTAGTGTAGTGCCTGAGGCACTTGACTGCTAACCAGAAGGCTGGCGGTTCAAACCCACCAGCCACTCCTCGGAAAGAAGGTTGGGCAATGTACTTCGTTAGTGATATTGCCTCGGAAACCCAAGGAGAGGTCGTTGTAAGTCGAGTCTGACTCAATAACACATAACAACAACAACATATGTTGTCTGATGTCCTGATTGTTGCTTCCATTGGCATTGATTGTAGAACCAAGCATTGTGAAGTCTTTGACAATTTCAATCTTTTCTCCATTTATCATAATGCTGCTTATAGGTCCAGGTGTGAGGATTTTTGTTTTCTTTATATTGAGATGTAATCTATACTGCAGACTGTATTCTTCAATCTTCATCATTAAGTACTTCAAGTCATCCTCACTTTCAGCAAGCAAAGTTGTGTCATCAACATATCACAGGTTGTTAATGATTCTTCCTCTAATCCTTATGCCACGTTCTTCTTCATATAGTCCAGCTTCTCGGATTATTTACTCAGCATACAGATTGAATAAGTATGGTGAACGGATACAAGCCTGACACACTCCCTTCTTGATTTTAAACCATGCAATGTTCCTTTTTTTCTGTTTGAATGACAGCTTCCTGGTCTATGTACATGTTCTTCATAGGTACAATTAAGTGCTATGGAATTCCCATTCTCCTCAATGTTATCCACAATTTGTTATGATCCATACAATCGAATGCTTTTCCATAATAAATAAAACACAGGTAAACACCTTTCTGGTATTCTTTGCTTTGAGCCAAGACCATCTGACATCAGCAATGATATCCCTTGTTCTACGTCCTCTTCTGAATCCAGCTTGAATTTCTGGAAGTTCTCTGTCAATATACTGCTGCAACCATGTTTGAATTATCTTCAGTTAGATTTTACTTGCATGCGATATTAATGATATTGTTCTATAATTTTCACATTCTGTGTGATCACCTTTCTTTGGAATGGGTACAAATATGGATCTCTTCTAGTCAGTTGGCCAGGTAGCTGTCTTCCAAATCTGGCATAACAGAGTAAGTGCCTCTAGCAGGGCATTTGTTTGTTGAAACATCTCAATGGTATTTGGTCAATTCGTGGAGTCTTGTTCTTTGCCAATTCTTTCAGTGCAGCTTTGACTTCTTCCTTCAATACCATTGGTTTTTGGACATATGCCACCTCCTGAAATGGATGAAGATTGACTGGTTCTTTATGGTACAGTGACTCTGTGTATTCTGTCCATCTTCTCTTGATGCTTCCTGCATCATTTAATATTTTGTCCACAGAATCTTTTAATATTGCAACTCAAGACTTAAATTTTTTCCTCAGTTCTTTTAGCTTGAGAAATGCTGAGCATGTTCTTCCCTTTTGGTTTTCTAACTCCAAGTCTTTGCACATCTCATTTAAGTAATTGGCTTTGTCTCCTTAAGCTGATCTTTAAAATCTTCTGTTCAGCTCTTTTATCTTGTCATTTCTTCCATTTGCTTTAGCTACTCTTTGCTCAAGGGCAACTTTCAGAGTCTCTTCTGACATCCATTTTGGTCTTTTCATTCTTTCTTGTATTTTTAATGCCCTCTTGCTTTCTTCATGGATGATGCTCTTGATGTCATCCCACAATTATTCTGGTTTTTGGCCAGTGGTGTTCAATGCATCAAATTTATTCTTTAGATGGTCTATAAATTCAGGAGGGATATATTCAAGGTCATATTTAGGCTCTCATGGACTTGTTTTAATTTTCTTCAACTTCAAGTTGAACTTACATATGAACAGTTGATAGTCTGTTCCACAATCAGCTCCTGTCTTTGATTTGGCTAAAGATACTGAGCTTTTCCATCTCCTCTTGCCACAGATATAGTCAATCTGATTCCTGTGTACTCCATCTGGTGAAGTCCACGTTTATAGCCACACTTTGTGTTGTTGAAAAAAGGTATTTGCAATGAATAAGTAGTTGGTCTTACAAAATTCTATCATATGATCTCCAGTGTTATTTCTGTCACCAAGGCCAAATTTTCCAACTACTGATGATTCTTTGTTTCCAACTTTTGCATTCCAATCATGAGTGATAAGCAACACATCTTGATTTCATGTGCAGTTAATTTCAGAGTGCAGAAGCTGATAAAAATCTTTGATTTCCTCATCTTTGGCTTTGGTGTTTGCTGTGTAAATTTGAATGATAGTACTATTAATGGGTCTTCCTTGTAGATATGGATATTATCCTATCACTGACAGCATTGTACTTCAGGACAGATCTTGAAACATTTTGTGATGATGAATGTCATGACATTCCTCTTCAATTTGTCATTCTCAGCATAGTGGATCATATGGTTGTCTGATTCAAAATGCCCAAAACCAGTCCATTTCAACTCAGTAATCTCTAGGATATCAATCTTTATGTATTCCATTTCATTTTTGACAATTTCCAATTTTCCTAGATTCATACTTTGTACATTCCATGTTCTGATTATTAATGGATGTTTGTAGCTATTTCTCCTCAATTTGAGTCATGCCACCTCAGCACATGAAGGTCCTGAAAGACTTACTTTATCCTTATCATTAATGTTGGTTCTACTCTGATGAGGCAGCTCTTTCTCTGTCCTACTTTGAGTGCCTTCCGACACAAGAGGCTCGTCTTCCTGCACTGTTTCGGACAGTATTGCCAAGCTATTCATAAAGTTGCCCAGTAATGTATTAGACAATATTTCTCTGCTATTCATAAGGTTTTCCCTGGCCAATTTTTGAGGAGTGAATGGCCTCTTCCTTCTTCCTAGTCTGTCTTAGTCTGTAAGCTCCGTTGAAACCTGTGTACCATGTGCAAATCTGGTGGCATTTGAAACACCAGTGGCACAGCCTCAAGCTGTGTTACATTATACTTATAGATAAAATAATCTTGTATGGTTTTTGTAAAATAAAAATTGAATTAGGTATTTTAAAGCCTTTGGAACAGTAGTCATACATAGCAAGGGTCTGATAAATATTTTCTCTTAATGATGATGAATGAAATCTGTGCTTTTCTAGATGCAAGGAGCTGGGCTTAATGTTGTGCAAAAGCAAATTTCTTAGGTGGAAAAAAGGTGTTATCATGAGATTTGGCTTGATTTTTAAAGATTTATTGTATGCCTATTTTATAAATTTGAACATATATGGGAAGAGCTATAGAGAAAAAAACATCATGCCAAGTGTAAATGTGCCAGGTTTATCCTATGCATTATTTCTAGAACATCACAATATAATACTACCTTGAGGACAAAGCTGATCAATAATATGAATGGAGAAAGCAGTGTCACTCTCAACTTCATGCTGCACTGGTCTCTACCCAGTTCATTTGGCAGAGATAGTATTTAGGCATTCTCCAAATAAGGCTCTGGCAAAACTGCTCAATAAGATCACTCAGAGGGTGAAAACAAGAAGGGTTGGCATGGAGGATTCTGTGCTCAAATAATTATATTGGAAAGGCATTGCACACTGAAGAAAGCCTCATGATGCTCTTTCTGAATGAGCTCCTTCATCCACTACAAGGAAAAAAAAAAGTTGCAATAGATTCAGACAGCTTGTATTTCAAATGAGAGAAGTCATCTTTCCTGTAGGGATTGTATTTCAGAATAGCCAAATAATTGGTGAGGGAAATTTTTTTTCTTCTTTTTTGAAGACTCATAGCTAATAAATTAGAAATAATAGCAGCAATAGAAAACCACTTTTTGTAGACTTTTACAGATCTCGATGACGATCCTCAACAGTTGTTAAAACATTAGATAAGAGTTTGGTATCAAACTTTAGAATAGATAGATCAGAATGGCATGGATTGAATTCACAAATTAATCTTTTCATCACTAAAAGAATGACAACCAGCATATTTGTTTTCTCCCAGTGGAAGGCTATAAGAAACACATACCGACACCTACAAAATATTGTTGGCAAAAGAGAACCAGTAGCTAATTAGGCCTTTCAAACTAACTCTCAGATTAAAGAGAGTAAAGGATCATATAAAATAGTACCATTGCAATATAATCAACCAAATTCCTATATTCTATAAGACAAATGATTCCTTTTCTTGAGAGAAAAAAAATGCTTTAATTCTTCGTTGATGTTGAGTTAGCTCTGGTTCATGGCAACTTTATACATAACAGCAGGAACATTGCCCAGTCCTGTGTCATCTTCATGATCATTTGTATACTTGAGTCCATTGTTGTGGCTGTTGTGTCACTTCATCTCACCAAGGGCCTCCTTCATCTTCTCTGAGTCTCCATTTCACCAGCCATATTGTCCTTTTCTAGAGATTGGTCTTTCCTGATTGGATATTCCATGTGAATGAATTGAAGTCTTGTCATCTTCACTTCTAAAGAGCATTCTGGATGTATTTCCCTTAAGAATAATTTGTTTGTTCTTCTGGCAGTCCACAATAGAGTCAATTTTTTTTTTTTTTTGTCAATACTACCATCTGAATGCATCAATTCTTCATCTGTCTTCCTTTCTCAGTGTCCAGCTTTTACACAGATATGAGGTGACTGAAAAGACCATAGTTTGGGTGAAACACATCTTAGTCATCACTATTGCTTTTTAAAACTTTAAAGAGATGTTTTGCAGCAGATTTCCCCAGTGCAATACATTGTTTAATATCTTGACTGCTGCTTCTGTGGACTTTGAATATTGATCTAAGTAGAATGAAATAATTGACAGTTTCAATTTCTTCTTCATTTATTGTGTTGTTGTTTATTGGCATATTTGTGAGTATGTTTATTTTCTTTATGTTCAGGTGCAGTCCATACTGAAGGCTGTAATCTTTGACCTTTGTCAATAAGTAAGTCAAATTGTCTTCATTTTTGACAAGTGAGGTTGTGTCATCTGGAGAGTATAGATTGTTAATGACTCTTCTTGCAATACTGATGCCATATTCTCCTTCATATGTCTGTTGTTGTTGTTGTTATGTGCCGTCGAGTCAAACCCTACTCATAGCGACCTCTCCTTGGGTTTCCAAGGCAGTGTCATTACGGAAGTAGGATTGCCCAACCTTCCTTCTGAGGAGTGGCTGGTGGGTTTGAACCACCAGCCATCTGGTTAGCAGGCAAGTGTCTTAGCCACTATGCTACTTTCAGCACACATTGAATAAGTAAGGTGGAAGGGTTACTTTTTTCAATTTTAAACCATGCAGTACTCTGTTCTGTTTGAACAACTGCCTCTTGGTCCATGTACACAGTCGGCATAAGTGTAATTAAGTGTTTTGGAATTTTCATTCTTCACAATTTGTCCATAATTTGTTAAGGTCCACACAGTTGAATGTTTTTGTTATTTAATAAAGCACAGGTAAGCACCTTTTTGGTATTCTCTGCTTTTGGCCAAGAATTATCTGACATCAGCAATGATATCCTTCATTTCATGTCCTCTTCTGAATCCATCTTGGACTTCTGGCATTTTCCTTTTGATGTACAGCTGCAATTGTTTTTTTGAAATAAATAGCATAAAACAGAGAAAATAATTCTATATTAAGAAAGTTTTAGGGTACAAATAATTCAAATGTCATGTTATTAGGCTAAGATAGCATGACCCAATAAATCAGACCAACCAACCAAATATTTCTTGTAGAAAGAAGCAGACATAATTTTCAAGTATTCATGAACTGAGCTACTTAATGAAAATTTTTGATAAACAAAGGATGACTGGAAAAGCCCCGATTAAAAATGAAACACAATACAACCTTGTCTTAAGCAACCAATCCATTATACAAGAAAACTTATACAACTGCAAAAATTATTATAGAACAGAGTGTACATGGTTATTTTTAATGAACTAAACTCAAGGTGGAAGTTTTTTGAGTAAGTTATTATAAATGTAACATTGTACAATGTGAACAATGTCTGCAATTAAAGTTATGCAAAAGAAAGAAACACAGTTTTCTATTACTTGTAACCAGTAGGTCTTGATTAATGTGCCATATAACCCTTGGCCAAAACACAGTTGTTTTTTTTTGTTATTGTTATTTTGTTTTCTTGGGTTAGAATCTTCTAGAAAAGCTGAAGAGTTACCCAACATTAATCAAAGCACCAAATAAGGTCATCAAAAGCTGTTGTAGTCTCATAAATGGTGTGTCGTATATTACATTATTGTTGCTATCATTAATGTTATTTTCACATTACATTTTAAATTTTAAGACTTTTCAGAAAATCAAAGTTTTCTCTGATTGTCTCCCTAACCCTAGTACATTCTTCAAAAGTAGTGATTGCTGTCAGCTTTGTGTGCAAATGATAAAAAAATTCAAGATATATATATTTTTTAATATATATATGACTTTAGTTATAAGTATAACTCACTGCTGTTGAGTCAGATTTGATTCATAGCGACTCTTCCTTGGGTTTCCGAGGCGATATCGCTATGGAAGTAGTTTGCTCAATCTTACTTCCAACGAGTGGCTGGTGGATTTGAACCTCCAGCCTTCTGGTTAGCAGTCAAATGCCTTAGGCACTAAGCCACCAGAGCTCCTAGTTATAAATATAGATATAGGTATAAAATTATATACTTCATTTCTTCTAACATTGATCATTGCTGTAGAAAACTATGAGCAAAATTTGATTTTTGGACAGAATAAATGTTTCACCCATATAAACCCACAATCCTTGAAGCTGGGTAACATCTTTAAAGGTCTGTATATCAGCTTGGTAAAAGGAAGGTCAACAAGAAAGGGGAAGGGCCTTAATGACATGTATTGACACAGTGGCTGCAAAGATAGGCTCAGGTATAGCAAAGACTGTGAGGCTGGCACAGGACTGGTCCCTGTTTCCTTTTGTAGTACATAGGGTTACTATGAGTTGCAGCTGACTTGATGACCCCTAACAGCATTTCAGTGTTAATCAATTTGTGCAATTTTTCCTGGAACATTACACACACACATGCATGCATGTACCACAAACATTTAACAATAGAAGAAAATAGTCTCAAGGAATGGTGAAAGAAAATTTTTTGAAAGAAAATATAGATTCAGATATATTTTCAATTCAGAAAATGTTTCTTGCACTGTATTTTTCAAAATTTTTCTTCTATTCTCTTTTTTACTTCAACAACACCTATTATACGCATATTGGATTTCCTAGTGTTCTGGATATATTCTCTGCTTAATTATATGAACTTCTTTTCCCTTTTTATTTTCTCAGTTAACTTGTCTCAAGCATGTTCCTGCCTGTTTTGGGTAGAGCTAATAATACATTCTATTCTGTATGATTTATGTTTCATTTCTTTGATAGTTTTATTATATCTTTCATTTGTTTATTGAGATCTGCCAACTTAGTATTAATTTCTTTCTTATACCACATATTTCTTTTGATTTTATATCTTTTATTTATACTTTTTAAAAAAGTATTTAAAGGGCTTATTATCATTCTCCAGACACCTACATTTCTGTTCAACAGTTATCAGTGAACTACTGAAAATCTAACTCCACCCCTCATACTCAGTGTGTCACTAGGGTGACACCACTACCCAGAGTGGTAACTTGATATCAATCTCTTCTTCCCATGTGCATTATTACACCATACAGAATCCTTAGTAATATTTATTATCAATTGTAATCAAGGAATAATAAGTGATAAATAGAGCTGTAATTGTTTAAGTATAATATTTCTTAGATTATATGAATATGAACAGCAAAATTTTTGTAAGGTCTTTCTACATTGAATTACAACATTATTAGTAACTGAGCAGATGAGTTTTTTTTTTTTTTTTTGGTATGAGAGTGAGTTTTTATTTAGAACAAGAAAAGAAGTAAATTACTAATTAAAATAGCTGATAAATACAACAGACATTATAAAAAAATATCCAGAAAAACAAGGAACTTAAGAATTTATTTATTTATTGTGATTTGGGTGAAGATTTACAGAGCAAATTCACTTTCCATACAGCAGTTCACATATACTTTGTCTCATGTCATTGACCACAGTTTACC
>NW_006921591.1:5678210-5678706 GCF_000298275.1 Orycteropus afer afer
CTGATCATTCACATAAACTTATAGGACCATTGTCTGCCAACCCTATATATGTTCCTGGATACATTCCCCATTTCATAGACTTACCTAATCGTTTAGCCTGTCCACCCATCTATCCACCCATATACTCATGTTAGCCTTCACTGACAATGCAGTACTATATGTACAAAAGGGTTCATATTTGTTGTCTATACCTCCCATGTACCTGTCTATATCTTTCTTATCCTCAATGGAGTCATATTGGTCACTCACATTTTGTACATTGTCCTTCTCTTCACCCAAATCAATCTTTATCTCTATGTATCTAACAGCCTTCCCTCTTCTCCCTCCCCCGTGGTAACTAACAAAGAAAATTGCCTTCTATAGATACACCTTTCCTTAACTTTTACAATAACAGACTAATACAACATTTGTCCTTTTATGATTGACTTATTTCACTCATCATAATGTAATAGTCCATTCTCTCTTGCAACTCTCTTAACTTCCTCACCATTTAGAA
>NW_006921591.1:5682309-5699887 GCF_000298275.1 Orycteropus afer afer
TCCACTTCTATATCCTTCCTTTCAAGGCTCAGGGGTCCAGGATTATCCTCTGTGTCTGTGTTAATTGGTTTCCCTTTTCTTTGTTGAAGAGGGTCCATGCAGTCTTTCTGCCTAGTCCTCCATCTTGCCGGATCTCCCTTATGAATTTCTTGACACATCTCTAATATATTTCTTTTTTTATTAGAAAATTTTTGTTTATTTATGTTCCTCACCAAAGTTAATATATGTCTACACTTATGTTAGTGGTTTGCCTTCCATTCCCCTCCCACTCCTGGTAACATCAAAGAATATTTCTTTTCTTGTGAAACCCTTTTCTTTACCTTTTACAATAGTGGTCATATACAATATCTGCCCTTTTGTGATTGACTAACTGCACTCAGCATAATGGCCTGTATGTTCATCCATGTTATGTAATATTTTGCAGATTAATGATCATTGTTTTTTAATGTTACATAGTATTCCATTGTGTGTATGTGCCATACATTGTTGATCCATTCGTGTTGATGGACATGTAGGTTGTTTCATTCATTTTGCTATTGTGAATAGTCGTGCTATGAACATGGGTGCACATATATCTGTTAGTGTCATGGCTCTTATTTCTCCAGGATATATACCAAGTCATTGCACTTTCATTTTAAGAGGTCATATTTTCTCTAATTTATTTGATATCATGATATGTTGTTGTTGTTGTTGTTATGTGCCGTCCAGTCGGCCCTGACTCATAGTGACCCCTCCTTGGGTTTCCGAGGCAGTATCACTACGGAAGTAGGATTGCCCAACCTTCCTTCCGAGGAGTGGCTGGTGAGTTTGAACCGCCAGCCTTCTGGTTAGCAGTCAAGTGCTTGATATAGTCTTTTTAATATTCTCCTTTCCAGCAAAGTCCTGAAGATTAGTCATCATCAGATTTTTTTTTTTTGTGGTTGTTACATTTTTATTTGTTTTTTTTAATCTGTGTCCTAATTGATTATAAGTCAAATTTTTGTGGGAACGTTTTGGGGCTAATTGTTGTCTAGAGTGTATATGGCAAGGGGCAGCAGGAAGGGAAAGTTAAATCAAAGTATATTTTTTTCCAAACACCTTCTCATCAACTCTTCTTTTTATCCTGTCCCAACCGTAAATGTCTCTTGTATTCTTACAGTTCATCTAGTGTCCCTTCTGAGGTAGGGTAGTAGGCAATCCTTGTGCCAAATAATACAATTCTATCATTCTGTATGTCTCAAGTCTCTCTCTTTTTAGTGTTTTCAGCATTTATTTATTTATTTATCCAGATGATTGTAAGAGGCAGCTGTAAAACAGATAACCTACCCAACCACACTAGAAACTGGCTCCTTGAGAAATATTATTCCTGCTGAGTTCTTCATTGGGCTTCCTCCCTTAATCCTCAGAGGAGCAAGAAATTAGTGTTGGTTTAATAGTGCTCTCAAACCCTTGACCTTACCATCCTAAATAAGAGTTGAGGTTTGGGCTCTGCAATACTTAATTATATAATCATTGAAATTCTCTGTTATATGACAATGTAATGGTATGAATTATATCTCTGTGAATTCAACATGTTTTGGATTGTGGTTATTATGTAGCTTCAATGAAGATAGAGTTTTCTCTAAATCCATTTTTCTACTGGATGGTAGAAATGTCTTTATTTTACTACTATTAATCAGCTTTCTCCCAGTTTATATTTTACTAACATATATTTTCCTAATTTTAGGAGCTTTAAAAATTCTACACAAGAACTTGGAAAACAAACAAACAAACATTGAAGCACTGAACCAAAGAAAACAAAAGGAAAGAAGGAAAAAAGACTCAATATTCTCTACCTACAGATAACAGTGCTTATCAGGTATTGTTTAATACTTTGGTGTATGTCTGTGGCCAAGTAGGTCAAAAGAAGTCCTGTAGATGGGAAGCCTATTTAATTTTTTAAACCCAATATTTAATCGTGCACCTGGTGGCAAAAAATGTCACAGAATCTAACAAGTTTCAAATATGATTAGTTAATTGATAATTTTAAAAATATTGATTTAAGCCTATTATTTAGGGAATTAAAAAGAACTAATAAAAGTAACAGCCAAAAAAGATAAATGTGTTTGCCTCAGGTATATGGGAGAGGGAAGTGGGGAGAGGTCAGACAAGAGACATATTATTTATTATAACATTTTTCTATTTATTAATTTTTTTAGTCATGTAAATAGGTTACTTTGGTGAAATTAAAAAAAAAAACGAATTAAAAATAAAAATTCTAAATAATTACAGTTCTAAAAATAAGTGCATATATATATATATTTATATTTCATTAAATGCTTCTCTTATCACAGTTCTCAAATATTATTAAATTGTTAAATAATAGTTATTAAATAAGGAATAAATGTTTAGACTTCTATTTTGGTTATGTGCATCAGCATTAACATCAGAATTTCTTAGCAACTATCGAGACATGGGTGGTGTAGTGCCTAAGGCATTTGACTACTAACCAGAAGTCTGGCAGTTCAAACCCAGCAGTCACTCCTTGGAAGGAAGACTGGGCAATCTGTTCCATAGAGATACAGAAGTATCTCCTCAGAAACCCAAGGAGGAGTTGCTATGAGTCAGATCCAACTCGACAGCAGTGAGTTTTTTTTTTTTTTTCTTCCTTTTCTTTTTATAGAGGCACTGTACTTTATTTCCCTAATATTTCTTGATTCCCTGTGCCAGATCACATGCCTTAATTATTATGTTTTTGTTTAGGTTAGCTTAAACACACACATTTGTCATTAAAGTCATATACATTTCATTTTATATTTCTGATGAGTCTGTTTTGGGAACATAGGAAGTACCTTTTGTGCCCTGGTAGTGGTGTTGTTCCTGGATTCACAACACTAAGTTTTTCAGTTTTCCTGCTGAAGCTCAGCAGCCTATTGTCAAAAAACCCTCCTACTGCCCTCCTCATCATCCCATTGGAAGACTCCTGACTTTGAGAGGAAAAGAAAGCAGAAGTAAGTGACCTACTTTTCAGTCCCAAGCTTTGAGCCTCCTTGGACCAAATTTTCTTCATTTGCGTAAATGGGGTATTAGATTGGGTAATTGCTAATGTCTAGCAGCATATATAAAGCTCTGATTCTATGAAAGAGAAGGAATTATCTCATTAGTGTTGTATACTCTGAATTACCCTGACAGTGGCGCCAGATTATTCAAGGTCTCTATCTCACACCTTTAATTAACAAGTACATATATAGCTTTACATCTTTTCACACAGCTTTACATTTACAAAGTGCTTGAAATGAGAGGGAAAAGTGAACATAGATGTCACTGAAGAGAGAAAAATGTAGAAACAAGAAGGTATGGTTATAATCAATTTCTGAAATGTAAGGATTTGAGAGAACTTGGTGCTGATGCACTTGGAGAAATGAATGGGAAGCTTATTCCACCAATCCAATGTGTTTAATCATCTGGGGAGTCTCCAAACTTTCTGGAAAAAAAACAAAAAAGCAAATCCAGTTGCTTAACCTGCCTTCATTTCATGAGCATCATGATTAGAGTCAGGTATGAATAATGAGGAGCTCTCCAAGGTCAAGGTCACATCAATCATAAAAGCAAAAGAATTGTAATTCCCAAGTCCCTGAAGGACTGAGGCCATCTCTCTATAGATTTAGATAATTATTTATTCCTTTCATCAGTGTGCTTAATTCCAAATATTCCAAAAGCAAAATAAAGCAAAATAATAAGAAAAAGCCCTGACATTTGTGTTACATTTGTTATGAGTCCTTTATTATCTTATATGATCCTCTCACAAACCCTCTCAACTACTCACAGAAAAGATTGTTATTCCCATTTAATAGATGAGGTAACTGAGGCACAGAAAGATTTCACAACTTGCGTAATATCACATACTAATTTTCATAGAGGCAAGAATTGAGCTACACGTTTCTGACCCATTAGCAATTTCCCCTTCTGCCTGTTCATGTTGCTGCTCCTTGAATTCATTCACATGGTGGCTCAACAGAGATAACCTACTGCCATTGAATCAATTCCAACTCATAGCAACACATAAAATAGAGTAGAACTGCCCCACAGGATTTTCAACCCTGTAGATCTTAACAGAAGCAGCTGTCTCACCTTTCTCCCATAGAGTGGCTAGTGGGTTTGAACCACTGCCCTTTTGGTTAGCAGCCAAATGCTTTAGCCACAGTGCCAGGAGAGATAGTATGTATCAAGTGCCTTGCTCAGGAGCTGGCAGAGAGTAGGTCCTTAATAAATAGTAGTCACTCACTCCCTTTTAGACCCCTTCTCTGCAATGCAGGTCCTTGTAGAATAGAATTTTTCTCTATGATTCCTACAATGAGGTAAAATAAATTTCAAAAAATGAACTTACTAGAAACTGTATTTGGGAAAATATAGGCTATGAAGTCTGAAAATTTTGCAACTTAGACTAGCATTAATGCCATCCTTATTTTACCAGACTTTGCTCTTAGATTTTATTTCTTCATCCTTCATTAGTGCTCTTGTTAAATATATTCAAACATGGTATGACTATTAGCATTAAAATTAGTGAAACATGTAAGATTTGACTTCCTAACTAAATGAAAGGACTCCAGCCATCAGTTGCATCACTGGACTCTGCATTTAATTTTCAATCAACTTCCAGTTATGTGTCTCTGACATGTAGACCCCATATTTGAGCTTTAAGGCTCAGGAGTCTTAACCACTATTTTATGATTATTTTTGTTTTTTGGTTTGAATAAGATGGAGTTTTCATGAGATTAACGGTGCTGTTTTTTTTCCAGGAATATCCTCTGATGAATGTTTTATTTGTCTCAAATGTTATGTGGTCAGACGTGGTTAATGCTTTGTTCTACCTTTTCAGATAACAAGATGCTCCAGAGACCTGTCAGAACCTCTGCCCCAATGGAGCAATAAGCCTCCACAGGTTATCCAGAAGTCAGCCATGAAACTCTTTCCTATAAGAGCACAGAACATGTCCAGTTTCCTGGCCTACAGGAAAGGAACATGACTTACCTGACCTCTCAAATTACAATAGCATCAATGGAGAGAAGCAGAAGTAAACACATCGCATGATCATGGAGATGGGTTATTAGGCAATCAAATTCACTGTCAACCTGATACTACTGAGGCTGTGGAGATTTCGACTTATTCTTTCATCAGCACAGAAATTACTTTTTTGAAATACCCATTATTGGATCTACCTTGGCAGCTTTAGGGGTTATAAAATTGCCTTTTTTTTTTTTTTTTTTTAAGGTGGGGATAAGTTCAGCAACAAGAAATACCATGTTGAAGGAAAGATGAAATACGGGAGCCAAGCAAGAGAAAACCAAAACCAAACCAAATCTACTGTCATTGAGTTGATTCTGACTCATAGAGACCCCCATTAGTTTTCCAAGACTATCAGTCTTTATGGAAGCAGACTGCCCATCTTTCCTCCATGGAGCAGCTGGTGGGTTTGAACCACCAACCTTTTGGTTAGCAGCCAAATATCTTACATGCTATATCTTACATGGTATACCATCTATACCAGAGCTCCTAGTAGGCAAGAGAAAGAAAACACACACACACACACACACACACACAAAGGAGCAGCTAGTAATTGCCAGGCACTGTGCTTTAAAAGCAGCTAATTTAATCATTGTAACCACTGTGTAATGGGGTTGTTGTTAGTTGCTATCAATTTGGCTCCAACTCATTGTGACCTCATATACAATATAATGAAATGTTAACTAGTCCTATGTCATCTTCATGATCACTGATATATGTTTGAGTCCATTGTTGCAGCCCTGTGTGATGTGTGATGCCTTCCAATCTCAGGGGCTTATCTTCTAGCATTATATCACACAATATTTGGTTATGATCCACAGGGTTTTACTGGTTAATTTACAGAAATAGATTGCCTAGCTTTTCTTCCTAGTCTGTTTTATTCTAAAAGCTCTGCTGAAACCTTCCACCGTACATGACCCTACTGGTATTTGAAATACTGATGGGATAGCTTCTAGCATCACCATAGCAGACAAGCCACTCCAGTAAGGCAAACTGACAGACAGGTTGTGGGTAATGAGGTTACGATCCCTAATGTACAGATGAAACCTGTGGAGCTCAGAGTTTTTGAAACTCATCTAAGGAATCCAGTGTCTGACATTAAAAAATTTGCTGAATCAGTAATAAATGAATGGAAGCTATACAGTCAATATGGGGATGAAATGAGCACCTCTTGTCTCCGTTTTAGAGGAATCAGTTTTCCCTGTGGCAATGGAAAACTTAGCTGAATGTGCAGAGGAGATGCTTTTTTTTTAAAAAAAACCTTTTTATTGTGATTTGGGTGAAAGTTTACAGAGAAAATTGGTTTTCCATTCAACAATTCATACACATTTTGTTTTGTGGCATGGATTGCAATCTCTGTAATGTAAAAGCACTCTTCCTATTTCTTTCTTGTATTTACTATTACTATTCATCATTCTTTCCTGTTTCTTCCCACCTTCTGAGCTTTATTCCTGGGCAAATTCTGCCCTTTTGATCTAGAATTGTTCATTGTTCTGAGGAGTGCTTACTCCTCTGGTATTGTAGTTCACCTTATAGACCTCTCTGTCTGTTGTTTGGCTGAAAGTTGAGCCATGGGGGTGAGTTCAGTTCCAGGCCTAAAGGGTACCTAAGGGGCATAGTCTCAGTGGTTCCACCAATCTATCCAGTCTCTCCCACTCTATCCAGGACCTCTTATTGTGATCCCTTTCAGAATAGTCAGAGTGGTAACCAGACACCATCTAGTTCCGGTTTTAGGGCTGTTGGAGGTTGGGGTCTGTTAGTCCTTTGGATTAATTGTTTTCTTTTATCTTTGATTTTCTTCACTCTTCTTTGCTCCAGATGGGGAGAGAACAGTAGCTGCACATTAATTGGCCACTCACAAGCTTTTAAGATCCCAGTTGCTACTCACCAAAGTAGGATGTAGAACATTGTCTTTGTGGACTATGTTGTGGACTCCTGTTGATCTTGGTGTCCTCCAAGACTATGGTCCTGAGCACACATGCTCAGCAACTCATTCCTTCAAGGTGTATGATTATGGCTAAGAAGTTTTAATAAGTTTCCCTTCTGTGTTTTCTACTATATTCCTGGATATATCTGGCAGCACATGTAAATATATGCAGAAAGCACATGTAGAAATATCCTTTGTCAAACCTACATATATTCGTGTTTGTAATCCCATCTGTCTTCCTACCTATTATCATTGCAGGATTGTGTTACTTTTGTTGGCTTTAACTTTTGTGCTCCTCCCTATGTCTTCCTTTGCCTTGATCATTTGCACAGGAGCTTTTTAAACAATGTTTTTACATGAATGACTGGCAAGATGAGAGCATTGATGGGTCCCTGCATCCCTGGTTGGGTACTCTTTGTATGTAGTCTTTGTGCAAATTCCTGAGTGTACAATTCTTCCTTCTCTGCCCCTTCTTTTGGCAAAGAGCCTTTGGGAAGCTCCCAGCTCTCAACTAAGATACTTATTATGATCTAGTTGTGCATATTCCTGAACCTGTTCAAGAACTGGGGACAGTCATCAAGGCCCTGAATGGGCCTTTTGGGACACCTATAGGCAGAGTCCCTGGGTGATATAAATGGTAATGCATTGGCTGCTAACTGAAAGGTTGGAGGTTCAAATCATCCACTCAGAGGAGTCTCAGAATAAAGGCCTGGTGATCTACTTCTGTGGTAGTTAGGGTTGTGTGTCAAGTTGGCTGGGCCTGGTTGAGTGGCTGGGCAGCTGGATGTAGTTATTCTCCATGTTGAGACTGGCATTCAAATTTGTGGTGGAATCTCCTGGAGCAGCTGAGTAGCTGCTTTAGGGATGTGGTCTGCTTCCTGTATATAAGAAGCACCTTTGAGGAAGGTCTTTATCTTTTTGGCACATTTGGTCCCTGCACATAGCCGAGTCTTCATTTAGCAGCCTGCCATACTCTGCTAATCTTGGGACTTTCAATGGACTTTAATTGTTCGCCTGCCATGTGATTTGGTAATATCAGGATTGTGCCTTTTCACTTGTCCACCTTGGGTTTGTCAGCCTCAGCAGCCAGCAGCTGCCTGAGTGAACAGATATCTCTAGCTTCAGTGGGCTGGCAGCAAGAGGCAGAGCTGAAGCCCAAGTTCAAGGGGCTTTCACCCAGCCCCTAGAGCCCAGCACTTTGTACTCAAGACTCTTAGCCTTCAAAACTGTAAGAGAATAAACTCCTGTTCATTAAAGCCATCCCATTTTTGGTCTATTCCTGTCAGAGCAGCACTAAGTAACCAAAACAACTCCCTCCAACAATCAGCCAATTAAACTGTATGGTGCACAGTTCTGCTATGATACACATGGAATTGCAAAGAATTTGAACTGACTTGATGGCAATTGTTTGTTCATTTGTTTGTTTTGGGCTTTTTTTTTTTTAGAGACAAGGTAAGTATTTGGGAACTTTTTGGATTTGATGACAACCATAGGTTTCCAATTTAAATAGTATGTAGTGTTTCTGGTAGGCCTCCTCAGAAATGCTCAAGGTTTTTGCAGGTTCTATTTCTACTAAGCCTTGTGGCTTTCCAAATTGTGCTGAGAGCAAATCCCACATCCCCTTTGAAGTGATTTGGTTTCTGCTCTCAAAACTTCCATTGTGTTGATGGTGAGGAGGGTAAGCTGCTGAAAAAGATTTCTTTTTCATGGATTAAATGCTTTTAGGCAGAGGAAAAGAGAGTGTGAGATTGTCTTGCTTTGCTGAAAGCAGGCAGGTATCTCCAACATCCTTAGCAAAGCCTTCGGTGCCCATGGTGACTTTAATAATAAATGAACAGTCTCTTGCAGACTTTCAATTCAGCAACATTACTTTTCCTGTGGTCAGATCAGTTCTAGTGTGTTTGGCTCTCATATTTCAGACATTTCTTGCCAAATAGCAGGATGCAATAATTTTGCTTTGCTCGCCATAAGCAGTCTTTTAACTTAAGAAAATGTTGTTTTCAAGTGATTCTCAGTTATGAAAACCTTTCCAAGGATCATTAATCTGCTAGTTTAGTAGGATAACTAACTGCTAGAGTGGTATTTGTCCTCATCTCTGACACGATAGACCTATTAGAAGGATCTGGGCAACAGAACTTGGGGAGTTACTCAAGTTGGATTGTAGATGATGATTGGGTGGGCTTACTTTTATGACTCAGCCATTTCAATTACTTTTATGTGTATAATTCAGCAACAATAATTACATTCACCATTATCCATTTCCAGGTTTTTTCATCACCCTTAATAGAGACTTGGCACATCTTAAGCAATAACCCCCTACTTCCCACTCCCACCTGCCCATGGTAAATCAAAAACCAAACCAGTTGCTGTAGAGTCGATTCTAATTCATGACAACTCCCTAAGTGTCAGAGTAGAATTGTGCGCCATTGTTTTCAATGGCTAAGCTTTTGAAAGTAAATCACTAGGCCCTTCTCTGGGTGGATTTGAAATGCCAACCTTTCAATTAGTAGCTGAGTGTTTAACTATTTGCATCACCCAGGGTCTTGTCCCTGATAAGTAACAATGAGCTTTAATCTCTATGCATTTGCCTGTTCTAGATGTTTTCTATAAAGGGAATCATAAAATATTCATCCTTTTGTGTCTGATTTATTTAACTCAGAATAAGGTTTTTAAGGTTCCTCCATGTTGGAGTATGTGTCAGTACTTCATTTATCTTTTTATAATAACTTTTTTTGTGTGTGTCTGCCTTCCCACTGATCTATTAGTTCATTAAGCAAGAATCAAGTTGTTCTATACACCACTGTTGTTGTTGTTGTTATGTGCCACCGAGTTGTACCTGACTCATAACGACCTCTCCTTGGGTTTCTGAGACAGTATCACTGTGGAAGTAGATTGCCCAACCTTCCTTCTGAGGAGTTGCTAGTGGGTTTGAACCACCAGCCTTCTGGTTAGCAGTGAAGTGCCTTAGACACTATGCTACCAGAGCTCCTTTATATACCATTATTTCCTTAGAAATAGTGACCTGGTGGTGAAGTGGTTAAACTCTTGGCTGCTAATCAAAAGGTCAACAGTTCAAGCCCACCAACCATTATGTGGGAGAAAGATTTCAGCCTAGAAAATCCTGTGGGGCAGTTCTACTCTGTCCTATAGTGTCACCATGAGTTGGAATCAACTTGAAGCCATAAAACAACAACTTCCTTAGTGCTGAGTGCCTGACACATAAGAAAAACCAAACCAAACTAACTGCTATTGAGTTGATTCTGATTCATAGTGACCCCCTTTGGCTTTCTGAGCCAATAAATCTTGACGGAAGTAGATTGCCCAGTCTTCCTTCTGTGGAGTGTCTGGTGGGTTTGAACCACCAACTTTCTGGTTAGCAGTCAAATGCCTGCTATAAATATTTATCTAATAAATAAAAAAACTGGCTTCTCATGTCATCTGTCAACTTCATTTATTTTTGTTTTTAAAACTGCTATATGGGGATGCCTGGTTTCAGCCCTGGGATGGGTGCCCATATTCGTGTTGGTCTTTGTGGAGACTAGTTTCTCCATCTTGGCCTTAGTGGTGGTGATGCCTACATGCTCTCTTTAGACATCGACTTCTTGTCCCAATCCAGGCCAAATCATTGGCACCTGTCCTGAGATTGATTGTTGTAAATCTGATCCCCACTTGTCCGACCTGCTGGTCTGAGCCCTTTCTCATCTTTTAAACTGGCCAAAATCTTCATTATTTTTTGAAGCTTTAGTATATCATAAATTCCTCTCCATAATAGCTGTTACTCTTTTTATATAACACCATGGTAGCCAGAATAAGCCTAACTCAACTTCTTGATTTGGCTTATGTAATTATGAAGTCCAAGTGGAACTATTTGTAATTTACATAAAAATATATTATGGTTGCAATTTACAAGATTTTAGGCTAACTAATGAGGATTCTCCAAAGTCATAAGTCTTAAGAACATGGATATTACAGTTTGGGAATAAAAGTATAAATAGAAGTATAATGAATAAACCAGCTATACATTTATCTAACATTCCTCTTACCACTTCTGTTATTAAAAGGCAAAATAAACCACTTTTTTTAAATTTTTCTTTTCCCAAAAAGAGACTTTATTCCAAATTTTGTGAAAGCTTAGTGTCCTCCCCTTGACTACACACACTTCTCCCTTGGTGCTGAGCTTTCTAGATGAGACAGATAGGATTTATTCCTGAAGTATCTTATAAACATCTCAGTGTGTTTAATCTCCACAACAGCAGTATACCAATTTTGTTTCAAATAACTCATGATGTTCCATGAGGTAAAGGGTAATGATACAGAAGATTTAAGAATGTTACCTCAATACCTTTATCATTAAAAAAAAAAAAAAAAAAAAAAATCCTCTTCCTCTAATAAATGTTTTCTGCCTGTTAGAAAAAAGCTTTCTGGCTCTAATTTATATGATGGCATTTTCTATCACTGTAAACAAAATACCAGCAAAAGGTTGAGTCTGTGTCTGCCTTCTCCTATGCCAATTTACAAAATAAATGTTTACTGATTTGATCATTAGAGTTTAAACTATTTAGCTGAAGACATGTTTTTGAATGAAGATGGAAAAAAAGAGGCTGAGCAGAAATTCTTACAAGACCAGAACTTAAAACACCAACTTAAAGACCTTCCATTTTCTGGCACAATGCCTTCAGGGGAAAAATATGGCTCTGGATTTTCTGAAAATGCATACAGTGTACACAAGCCAGTAGAGTTTAGAAAAATTGTTTCCTTATGTGTTCTTCCAGTTTATTCAAAAGAAAATCATGGACTTCCAGTAAGATGAAGGAATTGGTGGAGAAGCTACACAAACTATCTTCAACAAAGAAAAGAGAAACCAATTGATACAGATACAGAAGATAATCCTAGAGCCCTGAATTTAGAAAGGAAGGATACAGAAGTGGATTAAACACCAAATAGTAGAAGAAGCTGAATGAAAATTGTGAATAAGGAGACAAACAGAGCTGTGGACTATCAGCCATCCTGATGGCATAGACAGTTTGAAGATTTCCAAGTGATGTTGTTGTGTTGTTGTTGTGTTGTTGTTGTTAGGTTTAGTTGGCTTGAACTCATAGCAATCCTATATATAACAGAACAAAACACTGCCCAATCCTGTGCCAGCCTCACAATGCTTGCTACACCTGAGCCCAGTGTTGCACACACTGTGTCAATACATCTCATTGAGGGTCTTTCTCTCTTTCATTCACCCTCCACTTTACCAAGAACGATATCCTTCTCCAGGGAATGGTCCCCCTCTGACAACATGACCAAAATACTCGAGATGAAGTCTGGTCATTCTCACTTTCAAGGAACATTCTGGCTGCACTTCTTCCAGGATGGGTTTGTTAATTCTTCTGGAAGTCCATGGTACTTTCAGTATTGTTCACCAACACCACAACTCAAAAGGATCAAGTCTTTGGTCTTCCTTATTCATTGCACATCTTTCACATCCATATGAGGTGATTGAAAATATCATGGCTTGGGTTAGGTGCACCTCAGTCTTCAAAGAGATATCTTTGCTCTTCAGCACTATAAAGAGGTCTTTTGCTGAAGATTTGCTAAGTCCAACACCTCATCTGATTTCTTGACTGCTGCTTCCATGGGTATTGGTTGTGGACTCAAGCAATATGAAATCACTGACAACTTCAATCTTTTCTCCATTTATCATGATGCTACTTGTTGGTCCCATTGCGATGATTTTTGTTTTCTTTATGTTGAGGTGTAATCCATACTGCAGACTCTAATCTTTAATCTTCATCAGTAAGTACTTCAGGTCATCATCATTTTCGGCAAGCAAGGTTGGGTTGTCTATCGCAGTTTGTTAATGAGACTTCCTCCAATACTGATGCCATATTCTCCTTCATATAGTCCAGCTTCTCAAATTATTTGCTCAGCATACAGATTGAATAAGTATGGTGAAAGTAAACAGTGAAGACACATTGCCTTTTTGATTTTGAACCATGCAGTAACCCCTTGTTCTGTTCCAATGACAGCCTCTTGCTCTATGTACAGGTTCCTCACAAGTACAATCAAGTGCTCTGGATTTCCCATTCTTCTCAATGTTATCTATAGTTTGTTATGATACACACAATCACAAGCTTTTGGATAGTCAATAAAACACAAGTAAACATCTTTCTGGTATTCTTTGCTTTCAGCCAAGATCCATCTAACATCAGCAATGAAATCCTTTGTTCCATGTCCTCTTCTGAATCCAGCTTGCATTTCTGGAAGTTTTTCTGTCAATATACTGCTGCAACAATTTTTTAATTATATTCAGCAAGATTTTACTTGTGTGTGATATTGATGATATTGTTTGATAATGTCCACATTCTATGAGATCACCTTTCTTTGGAATGGGTGCAAATATGGATCTCTTCCAGTCAGTAGGCCAGGTAGCTGTGCTCCAAATTTCCGGGCATAGATGAGTAAGTGCCTCCAGTGCAGCATCCATCTGTTGAAACATCTCAATAGTTATTTCATCAGTTAGCGGATCCTTGTTTATTGACAATTCCTTCAGTGAAGCTTCAATTTCTTTCTTCAATACCATAGGTTCTTGATCATATGCCACCTCCTGAAAAGGATGAATAGCAAACAATTCTTTTTGGTACAGTGACTCTGTCTTCCTTCCATCTTCTTTTGATGTTTCCTGTATCATTCAATATTTTGCCCATGGAATCTTTCAATATTGCAACCTGAGGCTTGAACTTTTTCTTCAGTTCTTTCAACTTGAGAAATGCCAAGAGTGTTCTTTCCTTTAGATTTTCTAACACCAAGTCTTTGCACATTTCATTATAATAATTGGCTTTGTCTTCTCGAGCTGCACTTTGAAATCTTCCACTCAGCTCTTTCATCTTGTCATTCCTTCAATTTACTATACCTACTCTCTGTTCCAGAGAAAGTTTCAGAGTCTCTTCTGACATCATTTTGGTCTTTTCTTCTTTTCCTGTCTTGTTAATTACTTTTTGCTTTCTTCATGAATGATGTTCTTGATGTCATCCTACAATTCCTCTGGTTTTCAGTCATTGGTGTTCAATGCATCATATCTATTCTCTAGATGGTATCTAAATTCAGGAGAGATATAATACAGGTCATATTTTGACTCTCTTGGACTTGTTTTAATTGTCTTCAGCTTCAGCTTGAACTTGCATATGGGCAGTTGATGATCTGTTTCACAGTTGGCTCTTGGACTTGTTTTCGCTAAAGATATTGAGCTTCCTCATCACCTCTTTCCACAGATGTAGTCAGCCTGATTCCTGTGAGCTCCATCTGTGGAAGTTTATGTGTATAACCACTGTTTATGTTTTTGATAAAAGGCATTTTCAATGAATAAGTCATTGGTCTTGCAAAATTCTATCATGTGATCTTCTGTGTCACTTCTGTCACCAAGGCCATATTTTCCAACTACCAGTGATTCTTCTTGGTTTTCAACTTTTGCATTCCAATCATCAGAAATAATCAACACATCTTGATTGCATGTTTAGTCAATTTCAGACTGCAGAAGTTGGTAAAAATCTTCAATTTCCTCATCTTTGGTTTTGGGGTTGGTGCATAAATTTGAATAATAATAGTATTAACTAGTCTTCTTTAGAGGTGTAGGTATATTTTCCTATCATTGACAGTATTGCACTTCAGGATAAATCTAGAAACATTTTTCTGTGACAATGCTAATCCATTCCTCTACATTTGTCATTCTTAATAGAGTAGATCACATGATTCTGATTCAAAATGGCTCAAACCAGTCCATTTTAGGTTACTGTTGCATAGTATATGTGTACCATTTCATTTTTTGACAACTTTCAATTTTCATAGATTCATCCTTTGAACATTCCATGTTCTGATTATTATTGGATGTTTGCAGCTGTTTCTTCCTATTTTGAGTCATGACACATCAGTAAACGGAGGTCCCAAAAGCTTTACTCTATCCACATAATTAAGGTCGACTCAACTTTGAGGAGATAGCTCTTCCCCAGTTGTATTTTGTGTGCCTCAGACCTGATGACCTCATCTTCTGGCACTATATTGGACAATGTTTCAGGGCTACTCATAAAGTTTTCCAGTAATATATCACACAGTATTTCACTGCTGTTCTTAAGGCTTTCCCTGGCCAATTCTATGAGAAATGCATGGCCCCTTCCATCTTCTGTCTTAGTCTGGAGCTCCGCTGAAACTTGTCCACCATGGGTGACCTTATTGGTATTTGAAATACTGGTGGCATAGTCTCCAGTCTCACAGCAACATGCAAGCCACTACAGTATGGCAGACTGACAGATGAGTGGTGACCAATTGGTGTTAGACCTGAGAATTAACTTAAAAATTGACTCTGCTTACCAAGAGCTACATGGATGACTAATCTGGTGGCTGATGACTAAATAGGGAAACAACAGAGAGTGAGACAAACTGAGCTGTGCATTTTGGCTGTCCTTATGACATAGCCATTTAAATGTTTGCAAGCAATGGCCATTTTGGATATTTAGAGCAACAGCATTCTCGCTTAGATTCCAGGGACTAAAGGATAGGCTCTGAGTGCTGAGGACAATGTGGACATACTGGAGGTCAATGACTGGAAAGCTAACAGAGATCCGTGGACCCACTTTCATTCTCTGTCACACACACCAGGAGTCAGGAGTGAGTAAGTAAGTGCTGGCCACTAGCAAAAAGAGAACAATATCCTGCTTACTCAGCTACATCCAAGCAAAACAAACAAACAAACAAAAAAAAATGAAAATATTAGGCAAATAACTCCAACATAAAATCACCAATTAAATATAAATGCAACAAAGTTACAATGTCTCCAAGACAACAGACCATCACAGTCCACACAAACAGACAAGATAAAGCAGTAGAAACAAGGGACCAGGATATAGACCCAGAACACATCCTTGAGGAAGAAGAAGCATTGAAACTCCTTGATAAGCAATTCAAAAGAATCATATTTATGTCCCTCCAATGGATTGAGAGACATATCAAGGAAAACACTGACAAAACTGAGGAAAACAGAGACAAAACCCTAAAACAATTTCAGAAGACAATAAAAGAACAAAATTACAAAATAAATGAAAAATTAGAAACTTTACCAAGTCTACAGATAGAAATCCAGGAGTTTAATACTAACATTACAGAAATAGATAACACATTGAAAGGCATAGGAGTAGAATTGAATCAATGGAGGACAGAAATACTGAGATTAAAGACAGATATTTCAATACAATTTTAGGAAAAAAATCAAAACAAAATAAAGAAAGCCTAAGATTCACATGAATTCTAGAACAAGAAGAGAAAAAGAAAACCACAAAGACAATTGTCAAAGATTAGTTGGAAGAGAATTTCCCTGATATGATGAAAGATAAGAATATATCTATTCAAGAAGTCCAAAGAACTTCAAACAGGAAAGACCCCAAAAGAAAATCACTGAGACATACATCATCAAACTCACCAAAAGCAAATAAAAAAGAAAGAATCCTGAAAGCAGCACAGGAAAAAAGAAAAGTTACCTAAAAAGACAACCAATTAGACTGAGGTCTGATGTTTTGGCAGAAACCATGGCAGTGAGAAAGCAGTGGGATGGTATATATAAAACCTTGAAACAGAAAAATTTCCAACCAAGAATTATATAGCCAGGAAAACTGTCCCTCAAATATGATGGTGAAATTACGACATTTACAGATAAGCAAACATTAAGAGAATTTGTTAAAACAAGATCAACATTACAAGAGATACTAAAGGGAATCCTTTGGACAGAGAATGAACAACAGCAAACAACAACCAACCATTAACATACATGATGAAATAACCCTGAAACCAACCCAGTTACAGAAGTATCCAAAGTAAAATAAGCTTGCAAGACTATAAACAGGGAACCAGAGACATCAATTGGCAAATGGGGATAACCACAAACCAAAAAGAGGGAAAAAATAGTGTAGTTATAGAACTTCTACATGGCGAAGAAGTCAAGACAATGGCAAGATAGAACAGACTATTCTAAACTTGGGCAGAAAATTATAAATCACAGGGAAACCTCAAACAAAACTGATAAACCTTCACATTGAAACAAAAAAGAGGACCAGCAAAATATTTGGCAAATACTAAAATAATTGCAACGAAGGAAATGGTAACATGATTCATAAAATGAGATCAGCACAGAAAATGTTATGGAACAAAGAAATAAGCTACACCATGAGGAAACATAACAAAATGATAGCAAAAAATTCTTACTTGTTGATAATTACACTGAATGAAAATGAATTAAATGCACCACTCGAGACAGAGTTGCAGACTGGATAAATAAACATAACCCATTAATATTCTGTCTACAAGAAACACACCTTAGATGCAAAGACAAAAATAGACAAAATATCGAAGATTGGAAAAAGATTTATCAAGCAAAGGACAATTAAAAAAAAAAAAAGCAAAAGTGGCAATATTAATTTCTGATAACACTGACTTTAAGACAAAAGCCACCAAGGAGATCCAGCAAGATGGCGGACTAGGCAGAAAGACAGCACAGACCCTCTTCAACAAAGAAAAAGGAAACCAATTAACACAGACACAGAAGATAATCCTGGACCCCTGAGCCTTGAAGGGAAGGATATAGAAGTGGACTAAACC
>NW_006921591.1:5700257-5701690 GCF_000298275.1 Orycteropus afer afer
CTCTGGCAGATTCCTGGGGCTTAAGAACACATTCTGCTTTCCAGCAGCCCCAAGGACCCACGGGACCTGCAAGATTCAAAAGGTATGACACTTCACTTGTTACTCTTATAACGCACACCTGCTTGGTGAATGGAGGTGTGGCTATCCCCCATCCTACCTACTTTCTGGGCCCACAGGAACTCCATCACAATCTGCGTGCTCAAACGGAGCCTGGGTGCCCTGCTGTATCCTCCACTAATTTTTTTTTTCTCTTCTTTCATTTTTATTTATTTATTTTACACTTTCTTTTTTCTGGTAATTAGTTTGCTTGTATTTATCTGTTTTAAAACAACTAGTATTATTAATAGGTTTTTCCTTTTCATTATTATTCTTAATCTTCTCCCAGGTCTTAGTTTTCAGCATTTTTTCTTTTCCCTATGCCTGGTTCAATTTTTTTTTTTTTTTAATTTTAATTTTATATATTTTTTTTAAATTTTAATTTAAATTTTTTTTTCTTTTCCCACTTTTTTTTCCTTGTGGTTCACCCCATTCCTTGTTTTTCTTTTTGCATTTTTCCCTATTTTTTCATTTATTATTCTCCTTCCCTACTTTTTTTTTCTTAGTGCCATATCCCCAGATATGGCAGGTTTTCTTGTTTTTTCTTTTTTTTTTTTTTTTGGTTATTGTTCTTGTGTGATTACATGGTGTGTTTTTAATTAATGGGCTTTTAGTTTTTTGATAGTTATTCAATTCTAATTTGTGTCTAACTGAGTGGGAGACAACAACAGTCTCCATAAGGCACAACTACATCCACACCTTCTGCAACTTTACTTACTGAGCGAGAGCCACTACCTCCTTCTCCACTAATGGGCCAACAATAAAAAACCACCAAGAGGAGCCTGAATCACCCTTGGCTGCTCTTCAAAACAGTAGCAGAGATCTAAATACAACAATGTCACAATGCTTCAGAAACAACAGATCGTAACAGTCCACACAAAGAAGCAGGATAAAGTGGTAGAAACAAGGGAGCAGAATACAGACCCAGAACACATTCTTGAGGAAGAAGCAGCATTGGAACTTTCTGATAAGGAATTCAAAACAATTATCTTTAGGTATCATCAAAAGATTGAGAGACAGACCAAAGAAAACACAGAAAAAAACCCTAGAAGAAATTTGGAAGAAAATTCAGGAACAAAATGAGAAAATAAATGAAAAATTAGAAATGATTCTAAATCTACAGATAGAAATCCAAAAGATTAATACTAAATTGTCAGAAGTAGATAACACATTGAAAGGACAAAGGAGAAGAATTGATGTGATGGAAGACAGAATTAATGAGATTGAAGACAAATTCCTGAATACTTCTTTGGAAAAGGATCAATCAGAAAAAAAATCAAAACAAAACAAAGAAAGCCTAAGGTTCATGTGGGATACCATCAAAAGGAATAACTTAC
>NW_006921591.1:5707407-5714988 GCF_000298275.1 Orycteropus afer afer
AAAAAAAAAAAAAAAAGACAAAAGCCACCATAAGAGACAAGGAAGGACATTATACAATGATTAAAGTATTGATTGAACAAGAGGACATAAGCATAATAAATATCTACACCCTCAATGAAAGAACCCCAAAATACATACACCAGACTTTAACAGAATTGAAAAGACAAATAGATGACTCCCCAGTCATACTATAAGACTTTAATATACCACTTTCAATCACAGTTAGAACAACTGAAAAGAAACTCAAAAAAGATGCAGAAGAACTAAACAATACATTCCACCACTTGACTTTATACAAATCTGCAGAGCACTTCATCCAACAACAGCACAATATATATTCTTTTACGGTGTACATTGAGCATTCTTCAGGACAGACCTTATGTTAGGTCATAAAGTAAGCCTTAATACATTTAAAAACATTGAAATACTGCAAAGCATCTTCTCAGATTACAATGCTATAAAATTAGAAATCAACAACAGGAAGATCAATGGAAAAGGAGCAAACACGTGGAATCTGAATAACACCTTCCTTAAAAACTACTGGGTAATAGAATAAATAAAAAATGAAATTAAAAAATTGCTAGAATCAAATGAGAATGAAAACACAATATACCAAAATCTTTGAGATGCAGAAAAAGCAGCAATCAGAGACAAATTTATAGCAATAAATGCATACATCACAAAAGAAGAAAGAGCTAAAATCAACACCGTATCTCAACATTCCCAACAATTAGAAAAAGAGCAACAAGGAAAGCCCACAGTCACCAGAAGAAAAGAAATAATAAAGATTTAAGCAGAAATAAATTAAGCAAAAAAATAGAAAGGCAATAGAAAAAAATCAACATGAGTAGAAATTGGTTTTTTGAAAAGATTAATAAAATTGACAAACCACTGGCAAATTTAACAAAGGAAAAGAGGGAGAGAATACAGATAACATGAATAAGAAATGAATTGGGTGAAGTCACAACAGAACCAACCAAAATAAAAAAAAAAAGATAAAATCAGGATACTATGAAGAACTGTACTCCAGCAAATTTGAAAATCTAAAAGCAATGGGCAGAGTTCTAGAAACACACTACTTACCTAAACTAACACAAAGTGAGGTGGAAAATTAGAACAGACCTATAATAAAAGAAGAAATTGAACCAGTCATAAAAAGATTACCAACAACAAAATGCCCAGGCCCAGAAAGTTTCACTGGAGAATTCTACCAAATGTTCAGAGAACTGACACCAATTCTACTCAATCTATTCCAGAACTTAGAAAAGGATGGAATCTTCCCAAGCTCATTTTATGAAGTAAGCATAACCTTGAAACCAAATCCAGGCAAAGACATCACTAAAAAGGAAAACTACAGACCAATATTCCTCATGAATATAGATGCAATAATCTTCATCAAAATCCTAACCAATAAACTCCAACAACATATCCAAAAAATAATACATTATGACCAAGTGGGGTTAATTCCGGGTATGCAAGATGGTTCAATGCTAGAAAAACAATTAACATCATCCATTACATAAGTATAACAAAAGAAAAGAACCACATGATCATATCAATTGATGCAGAAAAGGCCTTTGATAAAATCCAACACCTGTTCCTGATAAAAACTCTCAGCAAAATTAGAAGGACATTCCTCAACATAATAAAGTGAATGTATGCAAAACCAACAGCCAAGATTATTCTCAATGAAGAGAGACAGAAACTATTCCCTTTGCAGATAAGAACCAGATAAGAAGGATGACCTCTATCACCACTTCTGTTCAACATTGTATTGGAAGTCCTAGTCATGGCAATAAGGCAAGAAAGGGAAATCAAAGGCATCCAAATTGGTAAGGAAGTAGTAAAACTATCCCTATTTGCTGATGATATGATCCTATACAGAGAAAACCCAAGAGACTCAGCATAAAAACTACTGGAACTAATTGAGAGATTTAGAATAATGGCAGGATACAAGATCAAAATACAAAAATCAGTTGCATTCCACTACACCAGCAAAGAGATGGCTGAAAAGGAAATCAATATCATTTACAATAAAACCAAACCAAACTCACTGCTGTCAAGTCAATCCCAACTCATATTGACCCATCCTTTGGTTTCCAAGGCAGTATATCGGGAGCTCTGGTAGCATAGTGGCTAAGACACTTGCCTGCTAACCAGACGGCTGGCGGTTCAAACCCACCAGCCACTCCTCGGAAGGAAGGTTGGGCAATCCTACTTCCGTAGTGATACTGCCTTGGAAACCCAAGGAGGGGTCGCTATGAGTCGGGGCCGACTCGACGGCACATAACAACAACAACAACAACATATGTACAGAAGTAGATTGCCCAGTCTTCCTTCCACCATTCACAATAGATACCAAAAAAAAATAAAATACTCCAGAGTAAATTTTACCAGGGACACAAAGACCTATGCAAAGAAAACTACAAAAGACTACTTCAAGAAGCCATAGGAAATCTACATAAGTGGAAGAACATACCACACTCGTGGATAAGAAGATTGAACATTGTGAAAATGTCAATACTACCCCAAACAACATATACATTCAATGCAATCCCAGTCCAGATCCCATCAACATTCATTAAGGATATGGAGAAAACAATCACTAATTTTGTTTGGGAAGGAAAGAGACCTTGAATAAACAAAACACTATTGTAGAAGAACAAAGTAGGAGGTCTCATGCTCCCAGATCTAAAAACCTACTATACAGCCACAGTAGTCAAAACAGGCTGATATTGGTACAATGGAGACACACAGACCAGAGGAAGAGAACTGGGAACACAGAAGTATATCCATTGACCTATAGTCAGCTAATTTTTGACAAAGGGTTGAAATCCATTTAATAGGGAAGAGATTGTCTGCTTAACAAATGGTGCTGGCAAAGCTGGATATGCATTTACAGGAAAATGAAACAAGATCCATACCTCACACCATACACAAAAACTAACTCCAGTTGGATCCAAGACTTAAATGTGAAACCTAGGACTATAAAATCCCTCAAATTAAAAATTGGGGCAAATTTAAGGCCCCTAATTTATAGCATAAATAGACTGTCAAGCATAACCCAAAATGTAGAAACAGCAGAAGATACACTGGATGAATGGGACCTTCTAAAAATTAAAATTTTATATACTTCAAAAGACTTCTCTGAAAGAGTAGAAAAAGAATCTATACATTGGGAAAAAAAAAAATCAGCAATGATATATCTGACCAGGGACTTATCTCCAAAATTTATAGAACACTCCAATACTTCAACAACAAAAAGTCAAAAATCCAATTAAAAAATGGGCAGAAGACATGAATAGACACTTCACCAAAGAAGATATTCAGGTGGCCAACAAAAACATGAAGAAATAGTCATGATCATTATCCCTTAGAGAGATGCAAATGAAAACAACAATAAGGTATTATCTTGCCCCATCACTAATAGAAAAAGTCAACAAGACTGAAAATAAACGCTGGTGAGGATGTGGAGAGATTTGGACTCTCATACCCTGCTGGTGAGACTGTAAAATGATACAACCACTGTGCAAAGCAGTATGACGATTCCTTTAAAAGTTAGAACTAGAATATCATTTGATCCAGCAATCCTGTTACTAGAAATATGTCCTAAAAAGTGAGAGGCAGGACAAAAACAGATATATGCACAACTGTGTTCATCACAGTACTATTTACAATACCAAAAAGATGGAAACAACCTAGGTGCCCCTCAACAGAAGAATGGATAAGCAAACTGTGGTGCTTACATACAATGGAATACTATGCAACACTAAAGAATAATGCAGAATCTGCAAAACACCACATAACATGGATGAACTTGGAGGACATTATGCTGAGTGAAATAAGTCAATCACAGAAGGACAAATATTGTATTAGTTCATTATTGTAAAAACTCAAGGAAAGGTTGATATATGGAATGAAACTTTCTTTGTTGGTTATCAGGGATGGGAGGAGTGGGGTAAGAACAATGCTAGATAGGTAGAGACAAGTATTGATTTGGGTGAAAGGAAGGGGAATGTACCAAATGCGATTGATCAACACAGTAGCATTGAGAAAGAAGATGACAGAGAGGTACATGTGAGGTACAGACAACAAAAATGAACCTTTTTGCATGTACATTACTGCCTTGTCAGTGATGGGAAGCATTGATCTACAGGTGGATAGATGAGTGGACAGATTGAATGACCAGGTATGTATAGGCAGGGCATCATGTTCTCATGACCATGTATAGGGTTAGCAGACAATGTTTCTATATGTGTATTTATATATGCTGTAAATATGTCCAGGTATATAGTAGAACTGACAAGGGACAAGGTTGTGGTGGCTTTTTGGCCACAGCCAGCTGCCCAGACACAGCGAGTAGTTTGACCTGTCGTCTCAGAGCCATGGTCACAGGGAACATCAAGCTCAATTGGCATAATATATTACACAAAAACATTACTCTATATCCTACTTTGATGAGTAGCGACTAGGGTCTCAAAAGCTTGCAAGCAGATATCTACATGAAATCTCTCTCTTCATCCAGAGCAAAGAAAAATGAAGAAAACCAAAGACACATGGAAGCAATTAGACCAAGGGACTGGTAGACCATGCAATCCTCAGACTATATGACCATGAGACCAGAAGTACTAGATGATTCTTGGCTATCACTGTCAGCCACTCCAAGTAGGATCAGTCCAGGATAGAGTGGGAGAATAATGTGGAGCAAAACTCAAAATCATAAAAAAAAGACCAGGTTTGCTGGTCTGATGGAGCCTAATGAGACCCCTAAGACTATGTCCCCTAGCTACCCTTCAAGATTGGAATTGAACTCACTAGAAAGACATATAGGCTGAACATTTACATTTTGTAGATATACTCCTTGAAGTGATCAATCATGAGAGAACAGAAGGGCAGTGTATGCACAGGCAGACAGCTCAGGGGGTGGAAATATATGAGAGGGAAGGGCACAGGGAAGAGTTAACTACAGGGAGGAAGTGGGAAGAGAGCTGTTACACTGTGGGGAATTGCAGTCAATGTCATAAGACAAAATGTGTATGAACTGCTATATGGAAAATTAATTTTTCTCTGTAAACTTTCACCCAAATCACAATTTAAAAAATTAAATAAAAGTAATAATAAGGCAAAACAACGACAACAAAAAATCATTTCTGGGTTTTCCTTTGTAAACTGAATTTTGCCAAACAATTATATCAATCTAATGCGTAACAGCACATAACAACAACAACAACAACAACAATGCATAACTAAATGTCCAACAGCCTGTTTCATTTTTGTGGATTCAGCAAGCATTCTCTTGAAACAAAACAAAACAACTCATTTACTGTCAGCAACAACCAAAAAGAGATTACACTGAAATAAAAATTCTGTTCCTTTTTTAATCTGCATAGAAAGAGATCTGGTTATTAGAATAACATCAGTGCAGGGAATGGAAAGTTTTCACTGTAGTCAAACTTTGAGGCTACTTGAATAACTTCTTTTAGAATCATCACAGTGCTGGTACCTATGAGGGGGAGCTAAAGGATGTTCCAAATATTCAACTTTTCCAAACTGTTTTACCATTCCATCATCTCTAACATCAAGCCCTACTCCTGCCCTTGCTACTCTCCTCGCATCTTGTTGTTAGGTGCTGGTGAGTTGTGTCCAACTCATAGCAATCCTATGCACAGCAGATTGAAACACTGCCTAGTCCCACACCAGCTCCATGATTCTTGCTATACTTGAGCCCATCTTCACTGCCACTGCATCAATCTATCTCCTTGAGGGTCTTCCCCTCTCTTTTGTCGACCTCCACCTTACCAAGCATGACATCCTTCTCCAGGGAATCTTCCCTTCTGACAACATGACCAAAATAAGTGAGACAAAGTTGGCCATTCTTGCTTCCAAGGAGCATTCTGGATGCACTTCCTCCAGGACAGATCTGTTAGTTCTTTTAGCAGTCCATTGTACTTTCAGCATTCTTCACCAGCACCACAACTCAAAAGCATCAATTCTTTGGTCTTCCTTATTCATAGTGTAGCTATCACATGTATACAAGGTGATTGAAAATATCATAGCTTGTGTCAGGCATACCTTAGTCCTCAAGGAGACATTCTTGCTCCTCAGCACTTGAAAGAGTTCCCTTGCAACTAACTTGCCCAATGCTAAAGGTCATCTAATGTCCTGAGTGCTGCTTCCATTGGTGTCAATTGTAGAACCAAACAATGTGAAGTCCTTGACAACTTCAATCTTTTCTCCATTTATCAAGATGCTGTTTATAGATCCAGTTGTGAGGATCTATATTGAGATGTAATCCATATTGAAAACTGTATTCTTCAATATTCATCAGTAAGTGCCTCAAGTCATCCTCACTTTCATATCTCAGGGTTCTAACATCTCACAGATATTGTAACATCTTACAGAACTCACTAGGCACCAAAGAAATGGCTCACATGATGGTGGAGGCTGGCAAGTCCAAAATCCGTGGGTCAGGCAGAGGTCTGGAAGATTCTTCTCACTCACATTGTTGTGAGACAGGCAGGGAATTAGGCTAGCCAGGCCAAACAAGCCTCTGACTCAGTATTCTTGGAATGATGTTATGGCAGGCCACCACATTGCTGCAGGCTACAGAAAACTGCTTGTGATTAACAAACCAAGGCCTTAGGTAAGGTAAGTAGTTACATTTCAAAATACCCCACAAACAAGACCATTGTAAAATGCTGATAAACCTCAGAGCTGTCCTTCAAATGCCTCACCAGGTGCAGAGAATGTGCAGTAAAATTGAATTTGACCGACAAAGTGACTGTCCATTAGAGGCAATCAAGAGCAGGAATCTCTTGCTGAGACTTGAACCAGGGTCAAGAGACATCAAGCAAGCGTAAAACCCTAGAACAAGTCATGGCAACATCCTAGCAGCCTTCGCAATGGGTTCCCATCTTTATTCTGACAGCCTTTGTGGTGGAATCCATCTTGGCTATCTCCTGCATGCATGCACACCTGATTTCCACAACCCTACTTTTTTCCTGGAAATCACCGCCTATTCCTAAATTCTGCCTAAAACTCTTTATAAACCCCAAGAAATCCTTTGTTAGGTAAGAGACTGTTGTTAGGTAAGAGTTTGTTAGGTGAGAGGTGGTATAAGCAAAAGCCCATCTCTATCTCTCCTCATGAGCCCCTCCCTTTTCCTCTCTTTAATAAACTTTGGTTCATGTGGACACTTTGCCTCTCCTGTCTCTCCTGTTCATTTCTTAAGGAGCTCTGGTGGTGTAATGCCTAAGGCATATGACTGCTAACCAGAAGGCTGGCAGTTCAAACCCACCAGCCACTCCTCAGAAGGAATATTGGGCAATCTACTTCTGTAGAGATACTGCCTCAAAAACCCAAGGAGGGGTCACTATGAGTCACAATTGACTTGATGGCAGTGAGTGAGTGTTCAATTCTTTGTCAATAGAAGGCCAGGACTCATGCTTAGGTCCCAGAGACCCAAATAACAGTTGTAGGAGCTGGGGATCCCAAATTGGTTAGTCAGATGACTAGCCACTGTCTCAAATCCAGGAGTGAGATGAGGATGAAACAAACTCAGGATTGGGAGCAAGAGGGAGA
>NW_006921591.1:5715088-5722954 GCF_000298275.1 Orycteropus afer afer
TATATATATATATATATATATATATATATATATATATACTCTGAAGGAAACAAAAGGTGATGAGTTGAGTCATGGCCTCCAGCAAGGTGGGGCTCATCTCAAATAGGCATAGAGGCTAAGATTTATATCAAAATTAAAGACTATGGCTAGAAGAGCCATATTAAGCCATGCATGGCACTGCAGAGGACATTGCAAATCTAAATGTGAGTATAAAATGTTGGCTCATGAGGATTTCTTTCAGGATTGAAAGTCATGCTGAGAACCAGGTTTGAGTGTGGAGAATGATTGCACAGTGTGTGACTGCAGAGTTGATGGAAAGGCATGGATTTCTGCATCCTCATCACTAGTTACAAAGGAAAAAAAGTCCCCCGAAAACAGAACATAGAAACTCTATTTGTGCCTAAAAGTCTACCATAAATAGTTCACATCTTTCAGGAGAGTCATTTCTTGGTCATCATCTGGTTGAAAATTGTGTCACCACTGTGATTCACTCGTTGAATTCATGGTTCCCATGGAGGAGACCCAGTACATCTATGTCAGTGGATGTTTGTGTGCCACTATGGTTTTGAAGGGAGCTCTGGTAGCATAGTGGCTAAGAAACTTGCCTGCTAACCAGAGGGCTGGCGGTTCAAACCCACCAGCCACTCCTCGGAAGGAAGGTTGGGCAACCCTACTTCCGTAGTGATACTGCCTCGGAAACCCAAGGAGGGGTCGCTATGAGTCGTGGCCGACTCGACGGCACATAACAACAACATGGTTTTGAAGAGTCATGGTGGCACAGTGGTTAAGTGCTCAGCAGATCACTTTGTGTGCTTCTTTACACCTTTAAAGTGTGTGCTTCTTTACACCTTTAAAACCCTATGAGACAGTTCTACTCTGTCCTATAGTCAGAATGAATCAGAATCAACTCGAAGGGAATGGGTTTATTTATTTTTTTAATGACACTGAACAGGTTTCACCAGAGCTTGTAGACTAAGACAGACATGGAAGAAAGGTCTTGTTAATGACTTCCAAAAATAAACAATGAAAATCCTATGGATAACAATGCTTGATCCACAATTGATCTTGGAGATGACACAGTACTAGGCAATATTTTGTTCTTTTGTGCATGAGGTTACATGGAGCCACACCATGATTCAATGACCAACCTGACAGCAGCTAACAGCAAGAAGAAAATCACAAACAGAACATGTTGGTGAGAATTAGAGTGGAAAAAAAATGAGAAGAGAGTTAAAACTAGAGTTGTATTAGCCTTGTTTGGAATACATGAGGTGGGAAAGAATAAAGAAAAGCTATACTAGTGAGTAACAGTTCCCTGAGGAGTGAATTGGATGACAAGAATACACCCATAGCAAGGCTTACCTCCTTTCTGGCTTTATCTAAATTAAGAACATCTATCTGAGTTGGGCAAGAAAATAAATTTTCTCCATTCTTTCTGGAAATGTTCTAGCCAACCACCTAACTATGTTGGGAGAAGACCCAGAGAAAAGGGATTATTCAAATGTATTGTTCTTGTCATTAGCGGCTGTCTAGTTAGGCAACCCCATGTGTACAATAGTTGCCCAGTTATGCCCAATCTTAATGTTCTTAGTATGTTTGAGGCCATTGTTGCCGCTATTCACATGTATTCATTCATATCTGTTCACATGTGTTCTGCTCTGCTAAAACCTGTGACATATAGGTGATCCTGCTGGTATTTGAAATACCAGTGGCATAGCTCCAGTATCACAACAACACTCAAGCCACACAGTATGACAAACTGACAGATGAATGGTGGGAATTTTCAGTTTAGAGAGAGTTTTATATACACTTTTACCATACGTTTGATATGGAACTTACTTTGTGAAATAGCAGTCTCCATTGAGACCAAGGGGCTCTTGGGGCATCTGCTAGCTGTCTGTACAAAACCTCCAAGGCACCATAAAGGGTAAAGTGGGAAGAGGGAGATTCAGTGAAACAATGAGGTCACAAAAGGATTCATAGTTACATGTAGCATTGTCTAAACTGGACAGAGAGAAGAAATCTCAAGGGCAGAAATTTTTAAAAGAAAATTCACATCCCAGGAGCTGTGTGACAAAAGGGAAGATTTTATGAGCTCTCTTCCTCATTTTATTTCTTTGAATATTTACAGAAAATTATAATCCTGTTCTGTATTTTGAGAGGGGATGTAAATCTGCTGGCTTTGAACTTGTCACAACCACCATTCGCCACTGCCAACCAACTATGGATTTCCTATAAGCAAGGTTCATTCATTGTGAGAATTAGATAATTGAAACCATCTATCTGCTTCAGGCTGGTGGCTGCAGGGGTGAAGCTTGCCTGTTGCCATGACAAGTAATTTTCAGAATGAGATTTTAGCCACAATAACTCACTGAACAATATGTGGTTACTCTGCTCCATTTATCAGGAAGAGGGGACCTTAAAAAAATTAAAGTTATTTATTAATTTTTTATTGGCTTCTTCTGCCACTTAGTATTCCAGCCAGACCCCTCTCTTTTGCATTTTGATCATCAACCTTACTCAAAACAAAGATATGATGAAAGAGTTCAATTCTGCCAATGGTGGTGGTCTGAGACCACTCAGTCATTCCTTTTAGACAGCAGAATATTGATTATGGTGCAGATCTTGAAGGAATTAAATCAGAATATGTGGTAAATCCATAGCTTTCATGATTTCACAAATTTGCATATGGCATCCCCATCTGAGGGTTAATTCCATTTCTATGTGTTTCTAATCAGAAAGGAAAGTCTTAAAAGGAGATAGGCACAGGCTTGGAACACACTTTTGAATTTTATAGGATTTAAAACCAGTTTCCATCAAGTCAACTCAAACTTATCGTGAACTCATGTGTGTCAGAGTACAACTGTGCTCCATCTGGTTTTCAATGGCTGATTTTTCAGAATTAGATCACCAGGGCTTTCTTCTGAGGTAATAGGATTAAAACAGTCATATCAGTGAAAACTGGAGCTTCATCTGCTTTTGATCTCTGTCTTAACCTTGTGTCTGTTGTTGTTGTTGTGTGCCATCGAGTCGGACCTGACTCATAGCGGCTCCTCCTTGGGTTTCCAAGGCAGTATCCCTATGGAAGTAGATTGCCCCATCTTCCTTCCAAGGAGTGGCTGGTGGGTTTAAACCGCCAGCCGTCTAGTTAGCAGTCAAGTGTCTTAGCCGCTATGCTACCAGAGCTCTACCTTGTGTCTAGAAGAGTTCAAAACCCAAAAGATGCACTCAGTAAATATTTGCTGAAAAAATAAATGAGTGAAATTGCAATCCCTCCCACTTTACTTCAGACAAGTTGAATTCCAGTGTCCTCCCCCTTCACATCAAAATCTGCTTTTACAAGTCCAATCTATTTAAAAGTAAGTGCCTGAAAGCTTAAAGCAGCTTTTCCCAGAGCTTGTCCCTGAAGCTTGCTCCAGGAAAAGAGGATTTCATGCTCACATAATTCTATTCTTGTTCATTGAAAATGTCCAAGTCTTTCTCCTGCAGTTAGAAAATATGGCTAACTTTTCCTAAACTATATTATCTCCTTATTTCATTTTATAAATATTGAACATTTACAACAAGCCAGGAAATGTGTAGGCACAGGGGGTGAACAGTTAGACAAAAATCTCTTTCCTCATGGAATTTACATTGTAGTAGGGAAGACAGAAAAGATTCAAATAAGCAAATAAAATATTGAAAATATCAAACAGTGTTCAGTACAATGGATAAAAATGAAGAGGGAAGAGAACAGGGAAAGGCTGTGATGGAGTTGCAATTTTAAGATGCATGGCTACTGGTAATCCTCCCACCCCTTCAAAAAAAAAAAAAAAAACAATCAAACAAACAAAAATATTGAAACCAGTTGTCATAGAGTCTACTAATGGTGACTGCATAAGTGTCAAAGTAGAACTGTGGTCCAAAGAATTGTCAAGGGCTGATATTTGGCAGAATCAAAAGTTGTAGAACAAGCATGGATAAAAAGCAAAAGCATATTGTCCAGAATGCAGAAGATTTCACAGATCTAATAGATGATTTGAAACCAAGAAGCTCCCAAAAAAGATCCAAGAGCATCAAAAGAAAGAAAGCAGACTGAACAGCAGGGTTTAGGACTTCGTAGTGTAAGTGAGGTATGGTACTTAATGCTAAGCTACAAGGAGGCCATAGGACATAAATAATGAGGGTGCCACCTAGAATCAAGCAGAGAAGCTTCTTGGGATGGTGAATGTTAGATGGCTTCTGGGAGATAAGTGGGAAAATAAGGTGCATCTTTGGCAGTCCACTGTGAATAGGTAGAAAGAAACAGAACCCTGCCAGATATGTGAGGATCATATAGTTTATGGCAGAGTTCCTGGGTGGTGCAAATGGTTGAGATGCTTGGCTGCTAACATGAAAGTTGGCAGTTCGAATCCACACAGAAACATCTCAGAAAAACTGATGATCTACTTCAGAAAAACCAGCCATTGAAAATCCCTTGTAATGTTATTCATAATTTATCTGTCACCATTAGTCTCTCAGTTTGTAGTACTGTGGTGGTTTCAGTGTTGCTGTGTTTCTGGAAGCTATATCATCAGTATTTCAAATATGAAAACGGTTACCAATGGTGGAGACATTTCAGTAGAGCTCACAGACTAAGACTAACTAGGAAGGATGATCTGATGATCTACTTCTAAAAAAAAAATATGCCATTTAAAACTTTATGGATAGCAGCTGAACATAGTTTGATATAGTGCCTGAAGAGCCACTCTGGTTGGAAGAGGTCACTGGAGAAGAGCAGCCTACTCAAAGTAGAGTAGACCTTAATGATGTGGTTATAGTAAAGCCTTTGGGACCTGCATTTGCTGATATGACATAACTCAAAATGAGAATAAACAGCTGCAAATATCCATCAATAATCAGAACGTGGAATATACGAAGTATGAACCTAAGAAAACTGGAAGATGTCAAAAATGAAATGGAACACATAAAGATTGATATCCTAGGCATCTATTGGTCTCCTCTGGTCTGGAGTAAAGAAGAGTGAAGAAGATCAAAGTCATCTGGAAACAATTCATCTAAAGATAAGCTGGACCATGAGGACCTCAGCCTCCATGACCTGAGACCAGAAGAACTAGATGGAGCCCAGCTACTAATGTCAACCTCTCAGAAAGGGATCAAATCTGGAGATCTTGGAAAGAGTAGGATGAAAAATATGGAACAAAATTCAAAAACACAAACATGACCAGCATTGCTGGTCAGAGAGAGACTAATGGAACTCCTGAGACTATGGTCCCAGGTTACCCTTCGGACCTAGAAATGGATTCACATGGATTGGCTCTCAGGCCAACAGTAGAAAGATCTACATACAGAATACCTACCCCAGTTGATGCACCCACCTACTATAAGGAGATGCACCACTTTGATCAATCAGCTATGAAACACCAGAGGGGTAGCATTCACATAGAAAGAAAGCTGGACAGACAGGAATGCATGGCTGTGAAGGGCACAGGGAGGGAGTGGTCATATGGGGGAGAGGGGAGGAGAGTTTTTTATGTTTGGAGATGATAAGCAGAGCTATGAAATCAGATGTGCATAAATTGTTGAATGTAAAGCAAGTTTGCTATGTAAATTCACACCCAAAGCACAATAAAAATTTAAGAAATAAAAATAAAACATTGATATCCTAGGCATTAGTGAACTGAAATTGTCTGGAATTGGCTATTTTGAATCAGACAATCATATGGTTTATATGCTGGAAATGACAAATTGAAGAGAAATGTATTTATTTTCAAAAAGAACATTTCAAGATTTATCCTAAAGAACAATGCTGTTAGTGATAGGACATTATCCTTATGCCTACAAAGAAGAACAGTTAATGCAGCTATTATTCAAATTCATGCACCAGTAACACCAAAGATGAAGAAACTGGAGATTTTTACCAACTTCTGCAGTCTGAAATTGACCAACTGTACAATTAAGATCATTGATAATTACCAGGAAATGAAATGCAAAAACTGGAAACAAAAAAGAAGGATTGGTAGCTGGATAATAGGGCCTTGATGATAGAAAATGTGCTGGAGATCTCATGATAGAATTTTGCAAGACCAATCACTTATTCATTGCAATTACCTTTGCCAACAAAATAAAGGGCAACTATATACATGCAATAGGAGCTCTGGTGGTACAGTGTTTAAGGCATTTGGCTGACAAGAAAAATGTTGGAGGTTGAAACTCACCAGCTGCTCCATGGAAGAAAGATGAGGTAATCTTCTTATATAAAGATTTACAGCTCTACTCTGTCCAATAGTGTTGCTACAAATCAATTTGATGGCAGTGATTTGGTTTTGGTTTTTATACATGGGGACTTCACTGGATGTAATACACAGGAATCAAATCCACTATATTTGTGGAAAGAGATAATGGAGAAGCTCAATAACATGAGGCAAGACAACAACCAAGGGGGAACTGTGTAACTATCAATTGCTCATATGCAAATTCAAGTTGAAGCTGAATTAAAGAAAAAAAAAAAAAAATCCACGAAAGCCAATGTATGATGAATGACCTTGATTACAACTTACCTGAATTTAGAGACCATCTTAAGAATACATTTGATGCACTGAATCCAGTGATTGAAGAACAGAGAAGTTGTTGGATGACATCAAGGACATCGTACATGAAGAAAACAAAAGATCATTACAAAGACAGAAGAAAGAAAAGATCAAAATGGATTTCAGAAGAGACTCTGAAACTTGCTTTTGGATGGACAGTAGCTAAAGCAAATGGAATAAATGATGAAGTAAAAGAGCTGAACAGAAGATTTCAAAAGGTGGTTTGAAGAGACAAAGTAAAATATTATAATGAAATGTGCAAAGACTTGTAGTTAGAAAATCAAAGGGAAGAATGTGGTTGGCATTTCCAAACTGAAAAAACTTAGGGAAAAAATTCAAGCCTTGAGTTGCAATACTGAACGATTCTATGAGCTAAGAAGAACATGGTATCAGGTTTAGAGGAAGACTCATTAACAACCTGAGATATGCAGATGACACAATCTTGCTTGTTGAAAGTGAAGAGGACTTGAAGCATTTTCTGATGAAAATCAAAGACTACAGTATTCAATATGGATTACATGCCAACATAAAACAAAAATCCTCACAAATGGACAAATAAGCAGCATCATGATAAATGGAGAAAAGATTTAAGTTGTGAAATATTTCATTTTATGTGGATCCACAATGAACACCCATGGAAGGAGCAGTCAAAAAATCAGACATCATATTGCACTGAGAAAATCTGCAGCAAAAGAGCTGTTTAAAGGGTTGAAGACCAAATATGTCACTTTAAAAACTAAGGTGTGCCTCATCCAAGTCATGGCATTTTCAATTGCCTCACATGCATATGAAAGCTGGACAATGATTAAGGATGATCAAAGAAGAGTTGATGCTTTATGGTGTTGGCAAAGAATACTGAAAATACAATGGACTACCAGAAGAATGAAAAATCTGTCCTGGAAGATGTGCAGCCACAATGCTCCTTGGAAGCAAGAATGAACAGACTTCATTTCACCTACTTTGGTCATGTCAGAAGGGAACATTCCCTGGAGAAGGATATCATGCTTGGTAAAATGAATGGCCAGCAAAAGGGAAGACCTTCAACAAGATGAATTGACACAATGGCTGCAATGATGGGCTCAAGTATAAAAAGGATTGTGAGGATGGCAGATGACCAGGCAGTGTTTTGTTTGGTTGTACATAGGGTTGCTGTGAGTTAGAGCCAACTCCACTGCACCTAACAACAACAACAAGATGTGTAAAATGTTGAATTATGCAGGAAGCATCAAAAGAAGATAGAAGGGATATACAGAATCACTGTACCAAAAAGAATTGATTAGGGGAGAGGAAGATGGTG